>NC_083437.1:34170960-34476169 GCF_020745735.1 Hemiscyllium ocellatum | reverse complement strand
TAAGGGTTGGAAAACCCAACCCATCTGAAAGATCCAGAGAACATAATAGCAAAACTTCAACCCACTTTTGGAAAATGAATTTCTGTTTCCTGTCCAATTTGGTTTCCCTGCCACCCTTCCACCTGCTCCATGACCCAGAAAACTCCATTCAGTAAGTGTGTTGTATAAGTGTAAATTCTTTCTAAATTCTCTTCTGATACTGCCCTTTCAGAATGAAATGAGAGTGTTAAGGAACAACTGATTCTTTAATTGAAATTGTTGAAATGGCATTATTCATTACCATGGAATAGCAGAAATCAATGTCAAGAATCTACAACAATCTTCTGATAATGAAGAATCTGTGCTGAATAAGTCCATGACTCTATAAGAATTGTTTCAAGTGATGGGGAATAATTGCATATATGTGCAGCGACCTTGGAATAATTGAGTCCTCAAGTTAGATTTGTTCTTCCTAAATACGAGCAGTAAAGTGGCCAATTTTAATTCCCCACATAACATGTTTACCATAGGGAGTGGAGAAAATTTAATTTTGTATTATTAAAGTAATTAATTGTACCATTGACTGAATTCAAACTATAGTAAGATTACTCAATTACTCCATGACAACTGGACCTGTAGAGAATATCCTGTGGCAGGAGAGTCCAGCTCTCAGCAGGCTTCATCCTAAAGTTTTTGCTCGGCTACAACACTGTTCAAAGCATGTTGACGTGTGTGGGCCAGTAACCGTTAAATTTTTCAGGCGTATTTGAGTAGTGTGGCCAGCTCCACTGCTCTTTCTCCCCGAGAAGTGACATGGAAGCAACTGCCAAACAACTGTAATGAGTCTTATTTCTTATTTCTCTCTGAAACACTATAGTTTCTGCTTTGAAAATTACAGAATATTTAATGTTAATGTTTTTTTCCTCCTTTCTTGAATCCTTGTTATAGCTCAAGCTTTCTCAAAGCAAGTTGTAAGATACCTGGAAGCAGAAGTTCTGTGTTTTATGTGAAAGGTTACAAACAAATTCTGAGGTTGGAAGGCTGAGATTAAGATGTGCCTTGTTGTTGCTCTTGTACTGATCTTCCTAGTCAGTGTAAACATGGAAATATGTCTCTGCTTTCTTTTGTCAATCACTGACAGTTTTGCCTTCAGCTACTTTAGCCCTAATCTCTAGATTTCTCTCCCAAAATTTCTCTGACTTTCTTTCCTTCATTAAGATACTCTAAAACCTACCTCTTTAGGCAATCTTTTAATCACCCTGTCAAAATATCTCAATGTTGAAAGTTGTTTGATAATATTTCTCTGATGTAGCCTCCATATAAATGAAACTGCAGTTAGAAGTCACATCTGAGCTACTTTGGAACACTCTGTCATTAGTAATTGCGTATGGCTGCATTCTGATTGCTACTGGTCATTTAGGCTGTGTTCGGTACTTCAAATAATTGGAAGTTTTACAATAGATGACCAGCTTTTGAATTGTCATTTTTAAAAACACTGTGCAGCACAAGTTAGTTCATGTCTTTAACCCAGTTTCTTGCCTAAAACATCTTTCTTCATTTAATTTTAATCAGGGCAGGAAACTGGCAATTTTATATTGTATTTTTGCAATACAATGATTATAATTGCTGTTAACTAAATTTGCAAACAAAAATGAAAACAATATAGGAATAGTTAATAAACTTTTACCTTGATGTATAATTGGGGTAGGACCTAGCTTTTCTGATTTCTGGTTAGTCAGTTGTGAGCATCTCATAGTGAAACTCTTTCAAAGTGTCTTGCACAGAGATGGCACTTCACAGGGAATTGCTGTCAACAGGGACCTTAACACTCCAAGTTAGCTATATCTGTTTGATTAATTTTTATATTTGTTCTCAGGCTATACCATTGCTGGCAAGGCCAGTATTAATTGTTCATCTTTAAGATTTGAGGGGCTTGCTAGGTGATTATGGAGCCAAGCATCTTAGGTTTTGAGTTAATCATAACGACTTTATGAGACATCTCAAAAAGACAGCATTTGTCCCATCAAGTCCAAGTTTGATACAAAGGCCAGACTGGTGAAAGTTGATAGACTCCTTTCCTCAAAGGATATTTGTGAACCAGGTGGGCTTTTTTGATAAGCCAGCAGCTTTATAGTTATTTTGGCTGATAGTGGCTCTATATTTACGGTTTACATTAGTGTTGTCCAAACATTTCACAAATGAAATCCACATTTGAGTATTTCTCAGGGGGCCAGTGAGCAAATTTCAGAAAGATACGTTTTGGCACAACAACAGAACACATGAAACAAAAACAGAAATTCCTGGTGAAACTCAGCAAATTTGGCAGTATCTGTGGGCAGTAAACAGAGTTAATGTCTTGAGTCTGATGACTCTTTGTTAGAACTGATGGCATGCAGGAAAAGTGGTCTTATGCTGAAGATAAGGTTGTTGTGGGGTGGGGTTTACTTCCATTGATTAAGAAGTAGACCTAAAGAGAAACTAAGGCTTGATCATCAGTGAAGAAGTGTGGACTGGAGCCAATCTAATAACTTGTGTTTAACATTGCTATTGCATTTGTATCTGGCAATGAGCAATCAGCTGACTGAAAGGAATTCATATGAAACTTGTGGTTGGGACTAGGTTGTCTTTAGTCTGCATTTCCCTGCTCTTCCAGCCTACTTTGTGGATAGGGTTGTGTGGAAGGACGAGGAGGAAAGAGTCAGTGTGTGTCTGGCTTACTCTCCACACTCTCAGGGTCTACACACTCTCTTTCTCTCTCTCTCTCTCTCTCTCTCTCTCTCTCACATGCATACTCTATCCATTTCCCACTGACCTGCACATGTTCTTCCTTTTCCACTCGGATGTACACATTCTCCCTCTTCCACTTACCAGTGCACACTCTACCTCTTCTACTTGAGTGTGCACACTCTCCCACTTGTGCAGACACATGCCTTCATTCTCATGCCCTCTCCCTTCCTCCTACAAGCCCCTCTCACTCGCACCCTCTCTTTGTCTCCCTCTTTCCAAGCCCTCTCTTTCCTTACAAGACTTCCCTCCACCCCTCCCAATCTATCTCTCTCTACCTTTGTCTCCCTCCCAATCAGACAGTCACTCGCTGCCCATCTTTTCCCTCCCTCTTAATCTCCCTCTCCTTTCCAATACTCTACCTCTTTCCCTCCCTCCCAACCCCCCCTTTTTCTTTATCCCAACTATTCTTATTTCCCTCTGTTCCTCTGTCCTCCTCTTTCCCGCTCTCTCCTCCACACCCTCCCTCTACCATCCCTTTCTCCTACAGTCCACCCCCCCTTCCTCTCACCCTTCCCTCTTACTCTGTCTCCCACTCACCCGCTCCCTCCTCTCTCCCTCCACCTGTCCTACTGTCTGCTCACCATATTGGCCCCTCACTGGTTTGTTTCTGTAACTCTCCCCACTGATCTTCTCCCAATCATCCTCTTACTCACCTTTTCCCTCTCCCCCCTTTTTTCTACCACTTCCTCCTTGCTGCATCCCCTCATCTTGACCTCTCACCACATTGTTCTCCTTCTGTCCTTCTGTCTCTCTCTCTCTCTCTCCCCCTTTCTCCCTCATTTGTAACCACTCTTTCCCAAACCTTCCTTTCGCTCTTTCATCCCTCCACTCTCTCTTCTTCCCATTCCCATCCCTTCTGTCTACTTCACAGTCCCCCTTTCTCTGCCCCCAACCTCTTTCAGCCATCTCCTCTCTCTCTTCCTCTCCTAACCACCCCCTTTCACTCTCAACTGTTCATCTCCCTCTTACCCCCTAGCCTTTTCTCTCTCTTCCAATATCACCCCTTTCCCCCTCAACCACCCCACTCCCCCTTACTCTTTCCCTTACTCTTCCACCTGTCCCTCTTCACCCACCCCTCTCTCAGTCCCACATCTCTCTTATCTCAACCTCTTACACGTATCTCTCACCATTCCTATCTTTCTGCTGGCCCTCCCTCTGCCTTCACCCTCCCATCCTCCATCCTCCCATCCCCATCCTCTCTCCTCCTTCCTACCACCTCTCCCTGCCATCTAAATCTCTCCCTCCTTCACTTCTCTCTGATATTGAATCTTTTAAAATATTGCACTGTTGCTTAGAGGCAGCAATGAATCTCCCAAAAAGTACCACACAGTCTTGTTTTCAAGCCTTTGTTTGGGGTTAAATCTTAACTTTGGTTTTAATTGAGGTGATTTGTTTTTTTAACCTCTGTGGTGAACATGATTTGAAACCTGAATGAGCATATCTAATTTTCTGAGATTATGTTTTATTTTTAAGAAACACAGATCCATTAGCAATTAAAACACAGTTTCCAACTCCCATGCCAAGTTCTCGTTACTCCTTTGACAGCTCTTGATTTTCCCAGAGTCAAATTCTATTTGATCAGAATGACAGCATCTGACTGAGATTTCTTTTTCAGCTTTACCATTAACCTCTTGCTTCTCCAAAAGCTGTAAAATTGTGGAAATCAATCTGCCAGTGCCTTAAATAGATTACTGTGAGTATCAAAAGTAAAACAAGTAAACAAGTCATGCAAAAATAAATTCAGAGAACAAGACATCATCTGATTTCCCTAATCAGTTGGTGGGTATAGACACTTTGACTGGGCTATAACCTGCTACCCAACAGCAGTGTGGAAGTACTTTTCACAACATGTTTTGTGACAGTTCCAGAGGCAACTTAACCCTATCTTGAGGTTTATTAAGCATGGGATAACTATTGCTGGCTTTATTAGCTACTTCCACATGCCAGTAATGAATCAATCACTCATTGTGCAACTGAACCTTACTGATCAGAATGTCCCAGATTTTGCTTTAAGTTAATGTTGAATGTTCTTGACTCAATCAGAGCAGCTGTGAAACTAAAGTCAGCCCAAATTTCTCTGGAATATGGCAGAGACATTTTCAGTTTTCCTGATTACTATTGAGTTTGCAATACTAGAAGTTGAGTGTGTGTTTAAATGTCAGGTGAAGGTAGTATTGGACTTGATCTTGCCCTCCATGGGCACAAATCTAGTTAGGTTCTCAGATAGCGTTTGGCTCATACTAAAGGTGCCATCATTCATAGTAATAACAATTTCTAGAGGTCGAGAGAAATAGAGTTTTTTCAATGATCACCCACTCCCCTTTTCTATCTCCTGGTCCCAAGGAAGGCCAGCGCAGAGTCTTGGCCCCATGGAAGTCCAGCGCAGAGTCCCAGACACATGGAAGCCTAGCGCAGAGTCCCAGCCCCATGGAAGCCTAGTGCAGAGTCCAGCCCACATGGAAGCCCAACGCGGAGTCCCAAGCCCCATTGAAGCCCAGTGCAGAGTCCTGGCCACATGGAAGCCCAGTGCAGAGTCCCGGCCCCATTGAAGCCCAGCGCAGAGTCCCGGCCACATGGAAGCCTAGTGCAGAGTCCTGGCCCCATGGAAGCCTAGTGCAGAGTCCAGGCCACATTGAAGCCCAACGCGGAGTCCTGGCCCCAAGGAAACCCAGCACAGAGACTCGGCCACATGGAAGCCCAGTGCAAAGACTCAGCCACATGGAAGCCCAGCACAGAGTCCTGGCCCCATGGACGCCTAGTGCAGAGTCCCGGCCACATGGAAGCCCAGTCCAGAGTCCCAACCACATGGAAGCCCAGCACAGAGTCCCACCCCCATGGAAGCGCAGCGCAGAGTTCCAGCCACATGGAAGCCCAATGCGGCGTCCCAACCCCATTGAAGCCCAGCGCAGAGTCCCGGCCACATGGAAGCCCAGTACAGAATCCCGACCCCAAGGAAGCCAAGCGCAGATTCCGGGCTCCATGGAAGTCCAATGCAGAGTCCCGGCCCCAAGGAAGCCCAGCACAGAGTCCCGGCCTATTGGCCTCCTTGAGGTGAAGCCCAGCATGAACTCCCTGTTTTAGAAGAACTCTAATGCTGAACTTTGCCTTAATTTCTTTAGTTTTCTCATTTATACCTACAATTTTGTATCAAGATATCTTTGTACCTAGCTTTATAGGACTGTAAGGCTGATCTTTTATCTTTACCTTTTTTTTATTTTTGTAGTTTATATCTAAAATTTTGTACCTAGATATCTTTGAACCTAAGATGGCACCGGAAATGGTGACTTTGTACACTTTTCACTGTACCCATGTATCTCTGTACTTCAGTACATGTGACAATAAACCTATTTCTAACTCTAATTTTATCTATGTAGTATCGTGTATGTTGAATAGCTTCCATAACTTTTGTACATGATACTTGACAAGCAATAATTGCCATCAAATGTTGATCCTTTCCGTCATGTTCTGCATACTTCCACTTCCAGTTGATTGCCAATGTCTGTCCAGAGTGTGGTGCTGGAGAAGCACAGCAGGTCAGGTAGCATCCAAGGAGCAGGAAAATCAATGTCACGGGCAAAAGCCCTTCATCAGGAATGCCAATATCTGTGTCAATATTTGATTAGACGTTCTCTCCCTTGAGGGAATGCAAGGAAACACAATTAGACTACACCATTAACTTCAACATTTTATAACTGAACTGCAAGTGTTCAGAGAAAATAAAACAACCATTCTTCAGACTTTTTTTCTCCTTGGTTGTTTTAGAGTTTAGTATTTAATCTATAAATATTCCAGGACTATCCTGCAATTTGGCAACGTGTGCTTTTTTCCTCCTCCTACCTAGTCATTCCACCTCTTTCTGCTATCCCAGCCTTTGTTGACTGGAGAAGTCACACTGAAGATGTTGTGACTTTTGCTTTACCCTCTGCAGAACTCATAGCCAGGTCATTACTCCTGATAATATCACTCCCTGCCTCAATATTCAATGTCTTAACCACTAATGCGAACATGGAAAGCAGTCTGTTGTCCAATCTGACTATATTCTCACCAGTCAAGAAATTGTAATATATTTTTCCTCTGAGCTTTCAGAAATTTTCTTGAGCAAACAACACTACTACATATTCATTAACCAGCCTTCAGTCTCTGTTCCCCACACCATACAGACACACACGCACAAATAAACTGAATGCCTGCTACATTGTCATTGTTATTTTAATGAGTAGCAGGATCCCTTCAACCAGCACAGTTTTGTTTATTTGCAGACTGCAGTCAGCACACTTGTCATGAATTTGCAGATTGAGAATAAAGAAGATAAATGCAGGACAGTGACAATCAGTTTGCAAACAGAGCAGGTGATGAAACTGAGCATGAATCTCTCATGAAGCTCAGTCTGGCATTCTAAATTTGCCCTGAACATATTTACAGTCAGTGGTCAGTGACACAAAGAATGGGGTCTGTAAAAATGCTTTTAACTTTGTCTATCGATGCATATCATGCACCTCCAGAAGTAATTGGCTGTTTTTGTTTGATCATGTTTTCCTGTGTTCTTTTAGCATTGATATAAGATCAGACCAGATATCTTTGTAACTATCAATGTGTGTTTTTTGTTAGGCTCTATTTGTGAACAATGCTCCCACCAGGTGGAGCAATACATGCTAGTATGTAAAATCCAAGAGCAATGTGCCATGTCTTATAAATAAGTGTAAATAAAGGCCAGAGAATTGAAAGTACATTAGGGAGGAACCTTTGAGAGTAGCCTTCAAAGAGCTAAATGTGTTTGGAATTTTGAACATATCTTTTTTCCTTTTGTTTTAATAGATCATTTGTACTTTACTATAATTTGTTTAACTCTGATCTCCCTTAAGGGGCTGTCATTTTGTCTTGCATGCAAATATCCAATCTCAGCTGGCAGAGATGAGCCTTACAACACAGCAAAGACAGCTCCTAGTTTTCAACAGTTTGAAAGTATATCACTATTCTGAAAGTGCATTAAGAGCCTTTATATAACAGACTGCATATCACTACTGGTGTGATGTCATGCTTGCAATTGTGATTACACAGATGGATCAAGGTAGCCATTTTTTCATCATACTACTGCCACTCTATTACTATTACACTGTGTATTATGTTAAAGCTATGGAACAGAAGGCTCCAAACTGTGCAAGATCCAGCTTTGCACTGGAATTCTCATACACTGACATCATTGCTCACCTCAAGCTAATTTATATAATCATCAAACCTTATCACAGAAACATAGAAAATAGGAGCAGGAGTAGGCCATTCAGCCCTTCAAGCATGATCTGCCATTCAATATGATAATGATTGATCATCCAACTCCGTACCCAATTCCTGCTTTCTCCCATACCTTTTGATCCCTTTAGCCCTAAGCATTGTATCTATCTCTTTCTTGAAAGCATTTGATGTCTTAGCCTCAACCCTTTTCTGAAAATCCACCAGCTCACCACTCTTCTCATCTCTGTCTGAAATGGTCTACCCTGTATCCTTAAACTGTGAACCCTGGTTCTGCACTCCTCAGTCATCAGGAATAATCTTTCTTGTCTGGTTAGAATTAAATAGTTTCTTTGCGATCCCATTTATTGTTCTAAACTCCAGTGAACATAATCCTAACTGATCCAGTCTCTCTTCAGTCTTGCCATCCCAGGATTCAGTTTGGTCAACTCCCTCCACAGCCTGAACATCCTCCCTCGAATAAGGAGAGCAAAATTGCACACAATGCTGCAGGTGTGCTCTCATCAAAGGGCTGTACAGTTACAGTGAGACATCCCTGCTCCTATTCTTGAATTATCTTGTGATAAAGGCCAACAGTTGTCTGTTTGTGGTTTTATCCTGAATATACTGTTGCTGATGTTAAAATTAAGACATTCCAAACAAAAAAATGATAAGATTTAGGTTTGAATAAGTAGTAGAAAAAATCTAAGTGCCAGAAAACAGAAGATGCTGGAAAAACAGTTAATCTGTCCTTTTTAAATGCAGTCAACTATGCTGTACATTTCACCCATATTTTCATTCACCCATTTATTACTTTTTGATGCATGTGTAATATTAGCAGCTATCCTAAACCACTTTCACTCAGTTTCAAATGTTCATTGAACCAGATATAAATCATCTTGTATCCAGTCAGCCCATTAAATTTGAGAATTGGACCTACCTTTTGTGTGTTAAAAATGAAGAATGTTGATTCTGAACTGTTTTTAGTCAAAATTGTCATGTTATTTGAATTACTGAATTCTAAAAGTTTCACCACAACAAAAATACTTGCAATTACAGAGCATCTCATTCTAACATCAAAACATTTCAAAGTATTTCACTAGTTTTGGTAGCAACTAGATAAACAGCCAGTTAATCTGTTTTTTTTTATTACCATTTATTTTTGAGAGGAACATTGGCCAGGACAAAAAAGAAGCTTTCTGATCATTGCTTGTGCCATGACATATTTAACTTCAACCTAAGAAAGCAGATGGAAGCTGATTTAATATGATCGTCACATTGATAGCATTTAATTGGATAGCCAGGTTAGTTTATGATTTATGCTCAATTACAGCGTGAAACTTAAATCTGTAACTGTGAATCTGAGAATAGGAATCAATTTTTTATTACAAAAATTTACTGTATTCATAGAAAGAAATCTATATATACATACATAGTTAATGAAGCCATTCAGATCGACACTGTTTTTACTTCAGAGAAGGAAACAAACATTGAGGTTGGCTTTCTCTGTATTTATAATTAAACTATAGGCATTTAGCTGAGACATCGTGAGGGCCAGGTTACTGAAGGGAACCCCATTATACTTTGGCAGAAAGACCTTACACAGTGGTCCTTCCCCACTGTGCCTCGGTGGCAGCTGCCCCAACCTTTAGTGCATCGCTCAGTACATAGTCCTGGACCTTGGAATGTGCCAGTCTGCAACACTCAGTTGGGGTAAGTTATTTCAACTGAAAGACCAGCACTTTTCCGGCAGATCAAAGGGCGTCTTTCACTGAGTTGATTGTCCTTCAGGCACAGTTGATGTTTGTCTTTGTGTGCACCCCAGGGAACAGACCATAGAGTATAGATGGATGGTGAAGGGGAGAGTATAGAGTCCCACTTCACAGAGCTGCTTGGGACAAACCTTAACAAAAACCAGAGCATCTCTCTCCAGACTTCCTTTGCATAGGCACATCCCAGAAGGAGCAGTGTGACAATCCCATCCCCTCTGCAGCCATTTCAGGGGCAGCATGCGGTGGCACAGAGTCTGGAAATACATAAAGGAACTTACAGGCAGAGCTCTCTCACCATCAGCTAAGTAATGGCCTGGTGCTTGTTAGAAAGTTCTGGTGATGAAGTATTCTGCCAAATGACTTTGACAGTGTCCTCATGGAACTGCTCAACAAGATCCACCCTCTCTTGTCCTGAAAGGTCTTGAGGACGCTATGTGCTGACCACTACCTAATGGACTGAGGTCAAAAGTGTTTTTCTTCACAAATTTCTCCCCATGAAACAGGGGCGTTCCGACTTCATAGTAATGAGGCCTTCTTAACACCAGGGACAGCTAGAATCTCAAGAAGTAGTGAAATTAAAATAACATTTCTGCACTTACCTGTCACGGATCTTTACTTCAGTATATATATAACCTTGTCTTATGTACATCTCACTTCTCACAATGGAGGGAATTTCAACCAACCAGAGAATGTTAGCTGGGTGTCAGTTCATGCTAGGGTTTAGAACACCAAAAATGTCAGTAACCTGCCAACTTTTGCATATATCTGTGCATGTGGAAACCACCAATAAGTGTATGTGATTTAAATATGCAAAGAGTCAAATAACTAAGAATTTAACTTTGGATTCTGACTGTAACTGCCGTGTTAGCTGACTCGTTAGAGTAACCACAGTAAGGGCGTATGGGTTTGAGAGGATTGTGAAGTTAACAGGATGAAAAGTCTGTTAATGTTAAATTAAGTCAGTTGCTTCTTAAATGAAAGGCTTTTGCTTGTAGATGTTGATTCAAGAGTGTCTTTGGCACTTTCGAGATGATTTGCTACAACTTGAAGATAATTTCAGCTATCTCATGCTTGTTTTGTCTTTGATTGTACTTCCTGCTGTCATCTTTCACCGCAGCTTAGGAACTGCTTGTGCAATTCTATCTTGGAACTATGATGAGGGAGAGGTTCAACAACAACTGCTTGTCTCTAAGATAAGGAGGTCAACACAGAGCTCCAACTCACAGGAGATTACACTCCAACACAAGGTGTACAGACAGAGAGGACCACCTCTCTTGACATGACTGAACATCAGTGCCTCGGAAGTTCAGGATTTCATGACAGCTCATTGCTGATATCGGCAGGCACTTGCAACAAGACTTGCATCCAAAGTGGACCATGTGGGCATGCATTGCTGGTGGTAACAATGTCATCTTATCTTACATTCCTCTGCCTCCAACTGCTTCCAGGGGTCTGCTGGCAAAAACAGCAAATTTCACAGGCTTCTGCATAAAAGTGCATCTGTAAAGTAACCATGTTATGTTTGCATTTGCTGCTACTTACTATTATTTTGCACAAGAAAACAATATTCAGAATGGATTGTCTGCTAAAGGGTAAAGGCAGTCACAAACAGCACCCATGTGGCTAATAAGCACTTCCTGACAGTCAGGAGTACTCATTTATTGTAGAAAGATTCCCCTTTGATTAATGTCCAACTGGGTGAAACCAGTTGGATTTATCATGTATCATGGAAAATGGTTGACACTTCATTCAACATCGGTCAAGTCTACCACAGCTGATCACACCTACAAGTAGAATTATGAACACCAGCAGAGTGATGGAGTGCATGTCTATTAAAGATGAGGAATTGGTGGTCTCCCTCATAGTAGCTGACAGATTAGATATCACATGTTCTCATGTCATACAATAAGCATACAGGTTGACTAATTGTCGCTAACAACTGAATGTGTTGAGAGGTTGGAATGACAACAGTTGTGAGGAATGGGTGTGAGCTGGCAACACAATGAGAGTGAGAGTTAGTGATGCTATTCAGTTGTGAATGTGAGGGATTGTTTCATGAAGAAGGAATTGGTGGAGATGCACGATGTGTTGGTCAAAGGACTGCTGTGCAAGATAAGCTGGGCAGTCAGCGTGGAAGGGTTTGCATTTGAATGTGCTTTGCCACGCACTTCCTGTCCCGATGAAGTTATTGAACCTCTTTTGATGTTCTTTCTAGAAGTACCTGACCCGTTTAAAACTAATCAAACTGACTGAATATAACTTGAAGACTTGCAACAATTTTGAGGCTAACAGTTGCATTCTGGTTGGAGACAGGGTTTGGGAGTGAAAGGTGCATATTTCTAATTTTGCTGATTCTTGCTCCCTTGAGTTCACTTGTACACCTGCTTCTCTTCAATTGGTGGCATCTTTCTCCCATTTGCCGGGCAGGTATTTATCAGTGGACCCTTACAGCCCATTGTATTGCCTTTGAGATCTGGGGAGGGGAAGAGGTGACAGGCTCTCCACATCGAGAATCTAATTAGCATACACTTTCTATCCTAAATGTTGGCAAAATGGATTCATTCTGACCCCTGCTGATGTCCTTTTAAATAGTGAGGTTTGAACCAACAAACATGGGTTTGTCTTTACTGCAATCCAAGTAGCTGGGCATCCTGGAAGCAAATTGCTGATAGAGCTGCGTTAAAAAGCCACGAGGACCCCTTTTATACTTCTGCATTCACAACCCACTGCAACTCCTTCACAGCAAACACCAGTTAAATTGCTGTCCATAATCTTCACCTTGGGCGTTCCACGTATCTAATAGCCTTGAGGTAGTCTTTGGCCATTATGCTGAAATGTTTGCACAAGTCTTTCCATTTAATTGCTTAATTTATATGACATGACATTTAATTATTCCCACCTGTCAAAACTACATGTGCCATTTATTCCTTGCCCTTATCAATCCAGTTTACCACTTGGATCTGATTTATTTCTGGCAATTGAATGAAATTATCATAAATCAGACAGTACGTATATATCAGGAGACATCACAGTGGTGAAAAGTCATTTATATAAAAACCCTAAGCTTTGTGAAGCACTGACAGAAAGAAAGAAAATTTTGCATTTATGTAACACTTTTTAGGCCGACTGAACATCTCAACGTCATTTAGAAGCTATGAAGTCCTTATGAAGTGTCGTCCCTGTTGTAATGTTCTTACAATTCATAACAAGAGAATTTTAAGTAATTATGCCACACTTTTCCATAAGTCTGAATATTTTCCTTCAATCTACAGTGATCAGCATTTTGTCTCATTAGCAGGAAGTTCAGAGAACTGTGAGAAATCATCTAATGTTATCCTTTGAGTTCAGACCTTTTATCACAGGAATGTTTGCTTTTTCCATTTGCCTGTTATAAAAAGAACCACATCATAATTATTGTAAATGTTCTGATTAATCATCAAAATGGAAAAATCGTTGCCTTTTATTAATACTATCCAGAATAAAAGAGACTTTCATCAAGTTTCTTTAATAAATTCAAAAGTGACTATTTTGTTACATTCTTTAAATCTGATTGTAAATTGTTGCAAAAACCCATTTAGTTTAATAATGTCGTTTAGGGAAAGAAATCTGCCATCCGTACCTGGTCTGGCCTACATGTGACTCTGAGTAAAAAGTGAGGTCTGCAGATGCTGGAGATCACAGCTGAAAATGTGTTGCTGGTTAAAGCACAGCAGGTTAGGCAGCATCCAAGGAACAGGAAATTCGACATTTCGGGCCAGAGCCCTCTGGCCCGAAACGTCGAATTTCCTGTTCCTTGGATGCTGCCTAACCTGCTGTGCTTTAACCAGCAACACATTTTCAGCTTACATGTGACTCTGGCCCCACAGCAGTGTGGTTGACTGTTAACTGTCTTTTGGGCAGTTAAGGGTGAGCAATAGATATTGGCCTAGCCAATGAGATCTGCATCCCATGAATGAAATTTTTAAAATGTGGCAAAACTTGTTAAACAACTAAGTTGTATTCCAATATTAAACTGTATCCCCTTAATTTCAGACAAACACATTTAAATGATAAACAAGATAACATAATTCTGCAGAGAATATATGGGTATTTAAAAAAAAAGTAAAGCTCATATCCCTATAGCAAAGGGCCCAAGCCCAAAGGATAAAATGGGTGACTTCTCACAGTTCCATGGGTTCCTGTCGATGAGACAAAATGCTGACCACTGTAGGGTGATGGAACATATTCAGACTGGACTTCAGTTCAGATGGAAAGTTTATTTGCCTTAGGTCTTTGAATAGTAATGGTTCAGCTTTAAGGATTTTTGAGGTAGTCAAAGTTACTGATATTTGTGAATTTTCTCAGGTTCCCAAAAGAATTCTTAATGTGTAGAGATCTTTTTTAGCTCATCCTGTTTTAGGGTTTCTTATCACTTTCTTAAGAAAGTGTCTTGCTTCTTGCAAGCTTTGGAGGTCTTTTCCTTTTACTGAAGCATCTACGTGTCCTGGAGAAACAGAAACCAATGTCAGAAGAGTATAGCTAGGACCAAATTGTCTAGCAATCAAAGCAATTAATCTCATCTCTTACCTCTCTTAAAAGCTTTGTTTTTCTCCTTTTTAAAGTACTTTTCAGGAATAAGCAGGTAAGACACAGCACAAATTCCAGGAAATTACATTTCCCTTGAAATCCTTGGCAACCCTTTTTAATCCTGAATATCCAAACACTTCCATATTCCAGTACCTCATGGTCTTTAAATATAAATTTGTATTCCCAGCCATATAGGAAATGGGACTGCCAAAATATGCATAACAAACTCGCACAAGTAACGTGATAATTATTGGATATTTGTTTTTGTGATGCTGACTGAGGGATAAATATTGGCCAGGACGCTGGAAATAAGTCCCCTAATGTTCCTTGAAATGGGTCATTGAGATCTACTAGATTCCATATGCTAAGAAGGGTAAATAAGAAACAAGGTAAATCTCCAGAAAACAGCTCAAGTGAAATAACTGGGAATCTCTACAGTGTGAAAGCAGGCCATTTATTCAATCAAGTCAACACCGAGCCTCTGAAGAGCATCGCCCCAAACCCACCCCTCTACCCTATCCCTGTAACCCTGTATTTCCCATTTCTAATCCACCTAGCCTGCACATTCCTGGACATGATAGGCACTTTAGCATAGCCAATCCACCTAAGCTGTACATCACTCGAGTGCAGGAAGAAACTGGAGTACCCAGAGAGACCCATATAAAGAAACAGGGAGAAGATGCAAACTCCACACAGACAGTTGCCCCAGGTTTGAATCAAACCCAGGTCTTTGTCGCTGTGATGCAGCAGTACTAACCACTGAGCCACAGTGCCACCCAAAGATCTCAGTTTAATGTCTCCACCTAAAAAATGGTACTCCGGCATTGCAGCAATTCCTCAGTACTACAGTTAAGTGGTGGCCAATGTAAATAACTATTCAAAGTCTTGTAGCTATTTTGCGAACAAGTATATTAATGAAAATGAAAACCATTTCTACAAATTGTAAATACATTGACGTTAGGTGTTGAAGCTGAATTTAGATATTTATAGTGACTTGAAGCTCCCAATGTTTGGTGACATAAGGCACCTAAATGATCAGTGAGGCTTATGAAGACAAAAATAAGTTCATGTTAGCACTTATAGTCAGAATTTTAGCTATAAAGAGAAACAGGGGGAGTTTGCAAAGGTGCCACAATACTGTAAAGGAGACATTCAGCAAAGGACATCAGCTAAGAAACAAGGTAAAACCCCAGAAAACAATTCAAGTGAAATAACTGGAAAGAGTATCAGTCAATGGTAATTGTAGGCATGATAGTTAAATTTGCCTGAGATAAAAATAGGTAGGAAAGTATGTTGTGAAGAGGGTATAGGCAGCTTGCAAACCAAGATAGATAAATTGGGTAAGTAGGCAGAAATCTGGCAGAGGGAGAATAACATCAGCAACATACTTTGACAGAAAGAATGATAAAGCAGAGTACTACTTAAATGGAGAACAACTGCAGAATTCCAAGGTGCAAAGGCATCTAGGTGTTCCAGTGAATGAGTCACAAAAGGTTAAAATGCAAGTGCAGCAATTAATTAAGAAGGCTAATAAAATGCTATCCTTTATTATAATAAGAATTGTACATAAGGATAGGGGTATTTAGTTTCAGTTATACAGGACCTTAGTGAGACCACATCTGAATTACTATGTACAGTTTTGGTCTTTTTATTGAAGGAATGGTGTAATGCATTGGAGGCAGTTCAGACAGGAATTACTAAATTGATTGCGGAATTACTAAATTGATGTGTGGGTTGATTATTGAGGACTTGTTTCCACCTGAATTGAGAAGTGTGAGGGATAGCTTGATTGCAATATATGACATCCTCAAGTGTGAAACTTATATACAAGTAATGGTGTAAGTGGAAATGATATTTTCCATGTGGGTGAATCTAGAATTAGGGGGCATGCATTTAGGAGAGAGATGGAGAGAAAGTATTTTCTTCTTAGATGCTCGATGACTTTGGAGCTCTCTGTTTCAAAGGACGGTGGAGGCAGCATTATTAAACATTTTTAAAGTAAATAGATTCTTGTTAAGCAAGATAATCAAAGGTTAGTGGGAATGGGTGAGAATGTGGAATGAAAACAGGTCAGTCATGATTTTATTGAATAGTGGAGCAGACGTAAGAGGCTCCACTATTTCTGATCCTAATTTGTATGTTTATACTGGGTTAAACTGTTGCTCTGTTCTCATTTTGCTAACATAGGAAAGTAGATAAAATAACATAGTTGTACAGGTACACAACCCTTGATACGAAATCCTGAAATTCGAAAACGTCCAAAATCTGAAGGTTTCTTCATGAAATTTTTTTCTCATTGACAAGGTTGTTTGGCATGCAAATAGTTAACCCAACCCCGTTACCCACTTGATGCATGTCATGCAGATGTGATGTGTGTGGGCGTGGCCCAGCACTGGCAGACTTCAATTCTGCCTCAGGGTCCTTAATACTCACAGTGAGCCTGCTGCTCGGTAAGATTTTTTAAAAATATCACTGTCAGACTGTCACTTATTCCGAAATTCAAAAGTTCCGAATTCTGAAAACCAGCTCGTCTCGAGCGTTTCAGATAAAGGACTGTGGACCTATGTTATGTTCTTATTTTACTTGACCAGCAAAGCTTTCTTAATTATGATCTTTCTTCATACTTAATCATGGCTGGGATTAAAGTATTGCACAGTATTAATATCAAGATTATTAGCTGCATTGTATCAAGGGAAACTTTACAATAGATATGAGCCATTAGGTGTGTTTAAATATAATATGTATCTTCCACAGCAGACACCTCCATCCTCCCCCAAAGTGAGATAATAAACTTCCAATTTGTCATAAATATTGAAATTCATTGGACAGATAAACACACTTTGAAATCATTTTGGTTAACAATACAGCATAGGTCAGTCATTTGCCAGATGATTCCTGACCTAAAGGATGTGAGTTTGTATTCCAGGGCTATCTGGAATGTTATTCTCATCCAGACTGTTGCATGGAGCAAAGTGGGTATATATTCATCAGTTTGACTGCACCTTTATCCAAGATACAGTGGAAAATGTCCCCTCAAATGTGATATTTTTTATGTAGATTGTGGTGTATGCAACACATACCTCCTGTGTAGGAGTAGATGGAATGATTGTCAGTGATTGATGATGAAAGAGGAGGTGAAGTGGGCCAAATTGTAGCCATGAAGGCAATGTGGGGAACAGACACACTCAGATAGGAGAATTATGTCCATAATATGTGAGTAGGAAATTGTGCAAGTTATAGGTGAGATTTGATTGTGAAGGAGAAATCTGGATTACTCAGAAAGAGACTTGGTTCTCTTGTTGCTATTTCTAATGTAGTGTACCTGATCCATGTAAAACTCAATGAAACATGAGATATGTAATAAGCCTGACACAGCAGTGAATGCATGGACTAATCTGTGGTCGCTACCGTTCTCAGAACTTGCTGGAATATGCAGAACTAAACTTGAATAAAAAGACACAAATTGTGCAAAGATTATAAATGGATGATGTTCCATTCATGATTAATGGAACCATCACTAAAGTTCTCAATTAAAATGTCAAAGATCAGTGAGCACTTCTCACAAAGTGTTTAAAGCAAAGCTGGAGCTTCTGACAGCAATGCTTTAACGAGGTTTGCTGTGTTGTCGATATTTACCATTTTATCGACGTTTTCTTCAATGGAAAGCCAAGTTTTTTTATCAATGCACAAATGTGAGGCTGAAGATCTTGAAGACAATCTTGAAGCTTTTTGTCTTTTACTCATCAGAACATGATACACATGAAACCAAACTTCAAACATCTGATTGGCATGAAGATGCTACAGGAACAGATGACTGTCAACCCTAGTCAGTTGAAAAAGAAATCCAACAGTGCAATTAGACTCTTATTGTTTAAGGCATTGCCATGACAAATGCAGCAGAGAATATAAGTCTTTGTGACCTTTTTTCTCAATGAAAAAAGTGGGTGATTAACAGATAAGTTTCTTTTTCCCCACTTAGAACTGGATACTTTGTATCAATATATTACACTCCAGTACATACAAATACATCACAGTGCAAGTCCAACGAATAATTTTAAATTGGTTTTTGGTGCAATTTTGGGCACAGTCGGGATTTTCTTATAGAGGTTTATAAAATTATGAGGGGGATAGACACGGTAAATAGACAAGGTCTTTCCCTGGGGTGCGGGAGTCCAGAAGTTGAGGGTATAGGTTTAGGGTGAGAGGGGAAAGATATAAAAGGGACCTAAGGGGCAACTTTTTCACTCAGAGGGTGATACGTGTATGGAATGAACTGCCAAAGGAAGTGGCAGAGGCTGGTACAATTACAACACTTACAAAACACCTGGACGGGTGTATGATTAGGAAGGGTATAGAGGGATATGGACCAAGTGCTGGCAGATGGGGCTAGATTAGGTTAGGGTATCTGGTAGGCATTGACGAGTTGGACTGAAGGGTCTGTTTCCGTGCTGTACATCTCTATGACTTTATTTAAAATTGTTGTCTAACGGCAGAATTACATTTAATGATGGGCATAATGTTCTGAGATTTGCAAGCATGACATGGTTGAGCAAGATCAGCTTGTTGCCCACTGTGAATTGTCAAAAGGATATGTTTTCGATAAGATCCACCAGTCATTGGGCTCTACGCCCTGCATACCTGATGTTATGATCCCAACTGATGTTTTTACTGGACAAGTCAGATCCCAGATTGAAATTTGGTGTGGTAGATTTTTAAAATTTTATTTTAATAAGGTGATATATCCCTGAAACACAAACATGCAGTGTTACAGATTTGATTTACCCAATAAAACAAGACAGTTTTTTTTCACAGATGCTTAGTGGTAATATCACTGGGCTAGTAATCCAGTGCCTCAGGTTAATGTTCCAAGGACATGAGTTTGAATCCCACCATGATAAAATTTGGATTCACTAAAAAACTGGAATAAAGAGGTAGCTTAATGGCAATTATGCAACTACTGTTGATTGTCATAAAAAGTACTGGTTCTCTAAAGTCAATTAGAGCAGGACATCTGCAGTCCTTATGTCTGGCCTATGCATGACTCCAGACTCAAAGCAATATGGTTGTCTCTGGATTGTTCTCTAGGCAATTCGAGAAGAAGAATAAATCATCAGCCTAGTCACTGACGTCCACATCTTGTAAACAAATTTTTAAAAAAGAAATTAAGATAAAATGGAATAAACCGAACCATTTACGTGAAACACAAGTTCGAAAAGTTTGAAACACACAGTAAAATATAATCTCATTATTCCTAGCAGTCCTCAAACATAGTGGAGAATTTCCTGATCCAAACCACATAAAGTTTGACTTAGCCATGGCTTCAGTTTATGATTATGAGAATCTGATGGTTTCTTCCTTGTTTCGCCATATAATTGAGCTTGAACTTTCTCAGATAACCCCTTCAGACTTTTAAAGCAAATACTTCCTTGCTCTGGAACTTTTAAACTAAGCTCCCTACATTGAGATAGCCTCTTTCTTAACAAGCATAAACCATAATTTTTTCTCAGGAGAAACATTTCATATCCAGACTAATTCAAATTGTGCAAACTAACACTAAAAATTGTTTCTCCACAGTTATGGGTATTTTCCTTAATCAAAAGTGGGGGGAAAAAACCTTAGCTGTCTAACTGTGATTTCCAGCATTTTTTGTTTACAGGTTAAATTAATTGCCTCAACTTTCTGAGATTGTAGCCATCCCATCTTCATAAACTCTACCGTCTTGAAATTTGAGACTTGTCATGGCAAGCGAGGGTGCATAGAGGGGATGGAGGTACAATTTTAAAATGAAAAAATCACACCTACACTTTGATACTTTGTAAAGCACGTATTGAATAATTTCTGAGCAATAATCATCATTTCATAGGGGCACATGTAACATTGGAGTGCAAGTATTGTCTCCCAAATGGTGTAACTCCTTTTTTAACAGCCCTGTGATGTCAATGTTTTAACACATTTTCCCCCTCCATCCCCAGTCCCACAATACTTAAAATTACAAACTTCTATGTAATTCTATGTAAAGTCTATGATGACAAAAGACACAGTACAGATGTTGATCACTGGACGTTTAGATTTTAAAATCTTACATCCATAAAGCTGCTAAAAGTGAGCTGGAAATGGTGCAATGAAGGTGAGGGCATCTGAGACATGAGTAAAATATTTTGAAATTGTTATCCCTATACCCAGTGAAGTTTAAGGGTCTAGAAGTAATCAGAGGAACTGAAGAGAAGGAAGATGATTGAGAGCAGATGAATTAATTCTCAAATCAGATAAAGAGAAATAGAGTTTGACAAGGAAGACTGGCTTAAAAGAAACAAAGGGACAGATGAGGAAAGATAAGACTTCTTTTTGATTTTCAGTTTGACATTTTTAAATTTCATTAAAATTTCAGAAACTAGTGGAGAAAACTTACTATTGTTTACGTTCATGGTAACAATCATGGTGGCTCTCAGTGGTTTAGCACTGCTGCCTCACAGCACCAGCGACCCAGGTTTGATTCCTGCCTCAGGCCACTGAGCGGAGTGTCTGTGTGGCGTTTGCATATTGTCCCCGTAACAGTGTGGATTTTCTCTGGGCGCTCCAGTTTCCTCCCACGGTCCAAAAATGTGCAGATCAAGTGAATTGACCATGCTAAATTGCTCATAGTGCGAGGTACATTAGTCAAGGATAAATATAGGGTAGGAGAATGGGTCTGGGTGGGTTACTCTTCGGAGAGTCAGTGTGGACTTGGTGAGCCAAATGGCCTATTTCCACACTGTAAGGAATCCAGTCTAATGAACAGTTTCACATTATTAAAAGTCTAGTTACGTTAAATATTATTAGATTTAACATTATATAATTAATTTAGTGGTTAACTAACATGCTCAGCATTGTCAAAAATTTAGAGGAACATTTCATGCAAAATGCTTTATTTGGAAAGCTTAAAGCGGATGGCACATATCTGCCGGCAATTTTCTAATAATTCCTGATTTATGTTGTCTCTCCATGGTGCACTGTTAATTAATAACGGCATGTAATATTTGTATTTAAGCAAAATCTAGCTATATAAGGCTGTTGCACTCCCTGACTCTCCAATGTTGAATTCATGGTTTACTAGAAAATTAATTAAAAATCATTGCAGCAAGAATAACAGCAGCTTGAGAGCAGCATAGCCCATTACTAATACATATACATGGTTCTGAGGCAAAATATACAGCAGAGCAGCATCTCCTTTAATGATTTCACATCAAAAAGAAAGCAAAAAGTTAAATTTCTTTGAGCACTTTCCATTACTACTGGATGTCTCAAAGCACTTTACTGCCAATTAACTACTTCAGAAATGTGGTCGATGAATTAACGTATGAAGTGTAGTAATGAATAAGTGCACAACCGACACCAGCCAGGAGCAATGTGATAAAGACCAGTGATCTGTTTTCCAACCGAAAGAACTGCAGATGCCGTAAATCAGAAACAAAAACAGAAATTGCTGAAATAGCTCAGCAGGTCTGGCAGCATCTGTGGAAAGGGGATCTGAGGAAGGGTCACTTGACCCAAAACACTAACTCTCAATTTCTACCCGCAGATGCTGGCAGACTTGCTGATCTATTCAAACAATTTCTGTGTTTGAATTTGTTTTCAAATTCTAATTGAGAAATAATTATAAGCCAGGTTATCTAGGCTAATGCCCCTACTCCAGTTCAAAATAATACCATGGGATATGTTATATCTGTGCAAGCAAAACGATGGGGCCTTAATTCAACATTTCACCCAGAAGGCCATATTTCTGACAGTGTAGCATTCTCTCAGCACTGCATTGGAGTGTCAGCTTTGATTTTTGTACTTGAGCTCAGTCCAGGACTTGAATTTGGAACCTTGTGACTTAAAGGCAAGTACCTGATAAGCCAAGGCTAACACTAGTAAAGATAGCAACAGTAAAATAGATGAGCAGTAAAATAGATGAGCAGTATGTTTTGATGTCTTAAACAATGATTATTGTGTAGTGAATTCTCAAGCTTCATAATAGCATTGTGCATAGGGACACTGTTGAGAGCTACTCTGTGCTGTATATCCCGTGTCTGATTAACTTCACTTCTGGAATTATGTCTCATCAGGAAGTAGTCAGTTGCTTTATTCCAAACATAGTTAGGACATTGGCCTAGAACTTGAGAGTGACAGCAAAAACAATGACAGTTGTTGCTGACCTTGGAGGAACAAATATTTAGCATGCTCAGTACTATTGATTTTCACTTTTTTGATAGCAATTTAATTGTGGCATCATCTATTAGGGATCGATGGCATGCAGGAGCAATGTAGTTTTCTGAGTAATTAAACAGTTTGAGGAATTTTTATAGTCAGCAAAATTGGAAATAGTAAGTACTGATTATCATTCACTTATTTTCTCATTTCATATACGGTAAAAACAAGTAACATGAACAAGCTTCAGAAAAAAAGAATGTTTTAATATTTAAAAACCAATGTAATTTGTATCACAGAAAAATTTTAAGACATTGACTTTCTAAAATTAGTTTCACAGTGCTGGAGGGCTTGTTCAGCAGTAATTATGAGCATTATTAAGTGTTCAGTAAAATTTCATTCAACAAGCACAATTTTTCTAGTGGGTTTTATAGTGAAAATATTTGTAAAAATTTGAAGTTTGTTTCAAATAACTTATTCCATGTTGATTGTACCTGTACGTACTTTATAGAAGTAAAGCACTGCCAGCAATCTCTGCATTTCTACACTTAATTGCAAATGTGCAGATGGCAGAGTTGCTGTCTGTAGTGATGCCAACAGCATGCATTCAATTCTGGCTGAGATTACCATGAAAACCCTCCTTTTCAATCTCTCCCCTCACCTGAGGTGTGGTGACCTTCAAGTTAAACCATTACTGGTCATCTCTTTGCACTGAAAGAGTAGCCCTATGGTCCTGTAGGACAGTGGTCATTTTACCTTTACCTTATACAATAATGATGACAAATGCTGACAATTTTAACAACACTGCAGCTGCAAATTCCAGACCAACAGTGAGACCAGTTTGATGGCAAAAGATTGAAAGCTGGCATCTCTAAATATACTCATCTTACACTTCCATACAATACTGGTTTATTTCACTCCCAACATATCTCAAACATGGTTGTGGTATTGTCATAACCTGGGGTTATAGTTTGCCAGGTGCTTTATTGATTGCTGGCTGGGGGTAGTTATTCTCAAACTGTGCATCCAACAAAGATGAAAAGGGTTTGGTTTTTTTTTCTGATGAGTTGGACTGATATGAAAGAAGATTCGCTGGACAACATAAAGAAATCCTTGTATTTCCCATTAGTAGACTTGGTTTTTAAAGTGAATTAGTACAGTCCCTCTGGTTGTTCCAAAATAGCTGCATTTTAAGTATAACTCTACTTCAATGCATTAGATGCAGGATTTTACTTAATGGAAACTTCATGAAAACTCTGTCAAAAATGCTGAAAGATGAATACTTTAGTGATTCAATGCATAGCAGCACTCCATAATGATCTATATAGCTAAGATGTTTCCAATGATATAAATTCAGCAAACTTGATCTTGACCTTGGCTTTAAGGGGTGTGGGGAGGAATCCAGAAGTATGAGAATTAAATGCCCACATTTTGTGGCAAATGTCTCTGTGCAGCAGCACAGAAGTATGGCAGAATTGCATAGAATTACACAGAGACAGGATATTTAACCCAACTGGTCAATGTCAACGTTTGCATTTTGCAAGAACCTCCTTTCCTCACCTTGTCAACAAATCTTTCAATTTCTTTCTCCTTCACATGTTTATCTCGATCCTTTTGAAATGTGCTGACCCTATCGCTTATAGAATAGTGTAAGTCACACCATAGTTTCCTAGAATGCCTGCAGATAACCTGGGAGGTTCCATTGCTAATACATAAGGTTTCAGCAACTTCAGTCCCAGAAATGTTGGTGCCATTTTCTTTTGTTATCTGTCAACATACCAAAGGAAATTTTCACCAAATTTGGCCTGTGGTGAAGTGAGAAGTTGAAAATGGAACCTATGGTATTCACTTGGAAGTGGACATTCCTTTCAATCTATAGTTGTGAACATGACCTCCCCAGAGCTCAACAGTTTTAAAAATCCCGTTGCATTCTGACCTCAATTAGAATGAATGATATAGAATCCCTACAGTGTGAAAACAGGCCCTTCAGTCCAGCAAGTCCACACCGACCCTCCAAAGAGTAACCCACCAGACCCATTCCTCTACTGTTCTACATTTACCCCAGACTAATGCACCTAACCTACACATCCCTCAATAGTATGGGTAAGGCTAGCATGGCCAATTCACCTAACCTGTACATCTTTGGATTGTGGGAGGAAACCGAGCACCGGGATGAAACTCACGTAGACACAGGGAGAATGTGCAAACTCCACACAGTCAGCCGCCCGTAGCGGGAATCAACCCCGGGTCCCTGGCGCTGTGAGGCAGCGGTGCTAACCACTGAACCACCGTGCTGTCTTCATCTCAAAAACATGACAAAGCCATTCAATAGATCTGCATGCTAACTTCTTTTACATATTCCTTTGCACATTGGGCCATCACTTTCAAATATAGAATTGTTAAAGGAGCCTTTGGGTAAAGTTTGATACTTCTGCCATCCTTTCAACAAATATACTTCCCATCTAACTTATGTCAACCAGGTTCAATACAAACTTCAAGAACATATTTTCTTGGTACTACATACAGTGCAAGTTTCTGGTCTTTTTCAGACCTTAGTTACAATCTCTGTTTAAAGCAGATTTTGCTGGCCTGCTGGAGTGAACTGTTAAAATCCAAGTTGACTTCCCAGTTGTAACACACTATTGGGGTGTTACCTCCCACCTATTCAGGTTTTTTAAAATTTATATGTTGGACCAGTTGACGTACTACTTTTCTCGGTATGTTCTGACTTCATTCTGGACTTCCTGGTTTTAGATTATTTTTCTCTTGTTCCACTTACTCTACTTCCTCAGATTTTATTTGGATGGTTTCTTAAAGATTGCACATTTTGTGCTTTCATTTAATATCCCTCGATATGTTGATTGACTCCTCTATGTGATTGAAGCATCTTTGTTTCTTTTACATTCATTCTTCTCTACTCCAACCCTATTAAAATGCTTTCAGATATTTTAGTTTGTTCTGCTGAAGAGTCTGCATTTAAGCACAGCATTTTTTCTTTATGAATATTGACTAAATGTATGCATAAACAACATTTTTTTGTTTCTTGCTTTCAGATTTCCAGCAGCTGTAGTATTTTCCAATTTATTGGTATCCAATACTTCTTGATTTCCTTGACTCCGTGTCTACTTTTTTCAACCTTTGTAGTGATTTGATGTCTGAACTGGGACCCTACACCTTATCTTCTTAATTAAGACTAAATTGACTGATAATGTTCAGATTTTTGAAGTAAACTTTGGTAATTGAAGGATTCATGATGAGATTGGTGCTAAATCAAACAGATTTCTTTGGTCCATTTGCCCCAGCCAGCTACTTGAAAGAGTTATCCAAATAGTTTCGCATTCCTGCTCTTTCCCCATGGTCTTGCAAATGCTCCCTCTTAAGAATTTACCTAATTCTTTTTTCAAAGTTATTGTTAAATCTGCTTCAGCCAACCTTTCGGGCAGTGTATTTCGTTGCCACAACAACAGTTAGTATAAATTTGTTTTTCCTCATGTCATCTTTGGTCCTTTTGCCAATTGGAGGCCCATTTTGATTATTGGATTAGCATACAATACTTTCAGTCTTGGGATAAGACTTCAAACCCAATAACATATTGTTGGAAAAACAGTTAAAATAAGCACTGGTCTGTTTCAACACTCCAGGCATTATTTTGGAATTAACAGAAAAATATTTCTTTTATGGACTTGTGCAAATTTATTGAAAACAATAAAATGTTACTAGAGTGCACTGAGATTATTACAACAAATTTAATTGAAGCAGAGCAATTTTCAAGTCATCTAATGTAAAACATTGTAATAGGAAATGGTCGTATTTCAGAGAGATCTCTTTACCAACCTTGTCACAGTAATGAGGAACAGCATTTTAGAGACTAAATTTTGTTCAAAAAAGGTATTTTTAAGTCATGTCATCTTGCTGACATGGAGCATAGCTATGATTTTTAGCTACAAAGTTAGGGGTGTGCTTAACCTTGCTCATCATGGTTCAAGTATTTCCCAAAAGCAAGTGGAG
Organism: Hemiscyllium ocellatum; assembly: GCF_020745735.1. Classification (NCBI taxonomy): domain Eukaryota; kingdom Metazoa; phylum Chordata; class Chondrichthyes; order Orectolobiformes; family Hemiscylliidae; genus Hemiscyllium; species Hemiscyllium ocellatum. The sequence goes on along the minus strand of NC_083437.1, from coordinate 34,449,662 downwards.
CAAAAGGATAAATTTTGATGATGGGTGCTAAATGTAAGTTCCTGACCTTATTGAGAGAACATTTTTAGCAGCTTGTATATTCCTTGTTCCAGGTCACAAGAATCCAGTGTGAAATGATTGCATTTCTTCCACTTCTTGTAAAATTGTTTGTATCTGTATAAAATAACTTGGCATTATGAAGCGGCAAGTCTGCAATATGATAGATATATGCTGGATGAAGGGTTTTTATGGTGCTCTCATTCTAGTCAGTGGCAGTACTAAATGCAACAAGTTTTGTAAGTCCCAATGGAAGTGCCTGTTTTCAGTCAGGGCTTCTAATGACAGCTGAAGTAGAAAAGCCTAACCTGTCTGGGGAAGCCCAGCAAGCGCAAAATGGAGGAGAGGACACTTCCCATTTTTGGCCGCACCATTATTCCTTATTCTGCTAAGTTTTTAAAGGTCTTAGGTCTTTAAATGAATGCTTTAGGGATGAGTGAGTGGGTGGGAGGATGGGTAGTCAGTTTGGATTTTAGTTGCTTGGGGTGCAGTCAGGTTGCAGGAGCAGCTGGGTTCGTTGGATAGTTGGGTTGGTTTCAGGTGAGTAGTCTGATCAGATCAGGGACAGTTTTGTTTTGATGTGGTGACCTGATCAAGTTGCATGGTCAGCCATGCATAGTTGGATCATATTCAGTGGGGAGTTGGTTGTGAGGATAATTAGGCTAGGTCGCGTGGATGATCAGGATGGGAGAGTGGTCATGTCGAGAGTTGATAAAGAGAATTGAGTTTAGGGTACTGATTGAAGGTGGTGGGAAGCAATTGGTTGTTATGCTCAGTTCCATCATGTGGCTAATCCCTGAGTTAGATCACATATTAACTAACGCAATACTTGAAATTTAAAAACCCAGGTAAGACACACGTATCAGCTCAAGATTCTAAGTGAAGTCAAGGTCAGAAACATTTGGAAGGGTCCCAGGGAATGGAAATCAGTCCATCACAAGTTTAAACTTCTCAAGCATGTGCGCACCTGAGGGCTTCAGCAGAGTTCCTATGCACAGCACAGACTTAAGGTTGTAGCATGGACATCCAAAGATTTAGGCTTATATGTTCAAGCAGATTTGCCAGTTACAGTTGACATGAAGGATAATTCATTTAGCAGTCACATACTATGTCAAATATATTGTGTTATTTTGCTAAGGTGTGTATTCAAGACAGGAGGACGTAATTGTTAAGTTATTAGCCTTTTAGGTAATTCAGAGTTTACTAGTTTTTGTCAGAAGTTTGGATATTGGACTGTGCTTGTCAGTTTTCAGGTGGAGTTCGGAATTACAGGTCAGAAGCAGGCAACGTTTTAAAGTTTATTTTTCACCTGGAATAAAACGCAACATGTGAAATGTGACATCTGCTACAAGACATCTGGAGTGTTGCACCTGGGTGCATTGACATACTGCAGCAAAGAAAGTCTAACACAAAATCTTGCAACTATTCAAGGCTGCACAGAAAGCTCTACAGCTATCAGTCAAATTCAGCCACGTGGAGGTGACCTTTTCTCCCAGCTGCACTCAGGGGCTTGGAGAAGTCTGCAGGTTGACTGCTGTCTCACTAAGTGGAGTTTATAACATATGGTCTAGCAGCAGGAGGTGGCTCCTGCCATCTTTTAGAATAAAACTAAGTTGGAGTTCGAGGGAGTAAGTTTAAAGAAAATAGATACATTTACTTATTCAAATAATGAATCTTAATGTAATAATATATCTGATAATAGCAGTTTAAAAGGCATCAGCCATAAATCCATTTACCAGCGTTTTACTGAGCAAACTTTTCTCCTTTTTACACCACGTAGTTCAATGATTATGTATTCCTGAAATATCTCCACAGAAGCCAATATCCCATCACCAAGTCACCCTTTATTTGCATGTGCACCGTATATGGACTCTGACCAGCCAGCTCAGAGCCAGTCTCTAGAGTAGTGAGAGTCTCTAAGACTGCCGTTTATATCTGGCAGCCAGGACTCCCTGAGCGGCCCAGGTTAACAGTTCCAGTCAGGAATCTCATATTCCATGAGATCTATCTGGTCCTCCTTCCAATCACTGTAGTAGCCTATATACTTGGCAACCTGCTTCCTTTCCTTCCAGTTGAAAGATGTTCAGGAAGACATAGGGCATTTACACATCAGTACTCTAAGAAGTCTGCTTTCAACTTAGCACTCAAGTAAAGTGAAATGACAAAAAGATATCCTTGTACTTACTTAATTTCAGTTAATTCCACATTGAGCCATGAATCAATGTGCCTTTCCAGCGTGGCCTACACTGACAGATCTGTCTATCATTACAAATGGAATAGGGTTACAATTTGAGCCATCAATTGTAACACTATATACAACTTCTTTTCATGCTTTATCCTTTCTATTAACTTGAACACAAGATGTAGATACATACTTTGTAATATCACGCAGTCTCTGGTCAGGCTATAGAGTCTTTCATGCTGCAATTTCGGAAGCCATTCATTTTTTAAATGGGAACTAGAAGAATACAGGCATGACTAGCAGTGTTCTTTCAATACTTCAAATTTCTCATTTAAAATGATGGCTAATAGATTTATGGCAACACTTTTACATGAAAGTCAGCATTGAGAGTCCTGGATTAGCTGTGATAGTTCCTGATTCATGATATTGCATGCAAATGTTCCCAACTGTGCTGTTCCTAAGTCAGAAGGATTCTCTCCTACATTGGAGAATTGGCAGCAGGTGCAGATGATTCATAAGTATTCACGGATAACTCATGTTACATGATTGGTATGTAACTCTCCAACTTCATTAAAGTCTTAAATTCTTGTCTGAAGACAACCACCATCTCTTGCCTGAAATGAAAACAAAACGTGCTGGAGGAATTCAGCACGTCCAGCAGCATCTGTGGAGAGAGAAAGCAAGTTAACATTCAAGTTCCCATAACTCATATTTTTCTGCTATGGTTCTGAAAAAGTCACATTGCACTCAAAGCATTAACTCTGTTTCTTTATCTACAGATGTTGCCAGACCTGCCAACTTTCACCAGCAGTGTTGTTTTTTTATTTCACATTTCTATCATCCTCAGAATTTCACTTTTATTATATTTTGCCTGTTTGAGTTAAATTTAGTGATATAATAGAGTGCTAGAAACAGACTGAACTTATATTTTGGACTATTTTGATTTGAGGAATCTTAAACATTGAAGAAAGTTCAACAACTTATTTTATGATTTGTTAGTTTGGCAACTTGAAATGGCCCATTATGATATTATTTTCATAACAACACTGCAGACTACCATGGTGCCCCATTAATGAAGAACTTAACCCTAACAAACGAAATTTATAAATTTATTAGTCCAGTCCATGATGTGCCACAAGACATGGTAGCATGAGTTTTATCTGTCGTGACAACTTTTTACCAGCCAGCAGTTAGAACTCAATCTAAAAATCAGTCACTGTAAAATTAATGAAGACTGCTTCTGGTATCTGAGGTCATGCTGGAGATCTGTTTCTTGGCTGTAGGTGCTCTACATAAAATGAATTTTGGCAATCTTAACTCAGTGCCCCCTGTTGTGGATTGCAACTTGAAACTGCCACAGAATTTGAAATTTGTGATTAAGTTGGTCATGTTAAAATTCCAGCTGATGTTATTACTGGAAAGTCAGATCCCAGTCAGAAATCTGGCTTGATAGACCATATTTTTATTTGTTTTGGTTGTAACAAATTCATCCCTCACTTAAAACTAAACATGCAATACTGCAGATGAACAACAAAACAAAGGTTTATTACAGAAGAAATTAATATAGCATAGAATAATCCAAATTATCTATTTATAACACAAACTCCGAGATATTAAATACACAATAGAAATATAACTCATTAATCCCAAAACACTCTTTTATAAATTGAAATGAAATAAAGCAGCTATTTTGTAATTTTCAAAGCATGCAACTCGTGCAATACTCATACCAATATCTGTGGTATCTAACATATCAATAGGTTTAAATCATTTGTGATTTCAACTTTTCATCTGGAATAACAAGAGAGAGTGTCTTACTGGAGCTATCATACAACTGAACTTCACTATTCAGCTTTAGGGAACCTCTTCAGGGTTTTAACCCAACATGTCTGATCTGGGACCAACAGTAACATTTCATGCTAAGGGAATTTTGTTCACTATATATCCTTGCCTTCTTAGGAGCACTTTTCTACATAGCCATACCATTCCAAGGAACTTCCCAAGAATGCCCGATTCAAAGTCAAAAGTGAAACTAAAAGTCTCTCACCTTTAGGCGTTTCCTTTAATCATGCAGAAATGCCCAATTTCTGAACTCTCTACCAAATCTTGAAACTCTATTATTTACATAGGTTGTAAATAATCTAAAGTAAAATAGTCCATTAGTGGACAAATCCCATTCACTTTAAAGCTAGGCTTCAAAATCTGTTCTTAGAAGAATTTGCCATGGTACGGAAATGCTTTCAAGTCAGTTCTTAACTTCGGAAACATAACATGCACTGGTTATTAACTCAAAATAAAAACAGAAATCCAAACTTTCAACAAATAACATTAAGAATTAATCACATAACTCCTAAAATTTACGTCACAGTCATCTCACACATAAGAGGTAAGGTGCCATATGCAGGGAGCAAACCTTTACAAGAGTGCAGTGAGAGTTGAGCATAGCACTGGGATACATTGTGGCAGGACAGTAATGGGAACTTTATTCATCATCAGAGTGTGTTGAAACTGACATGGGAGTGTTTGGTGTGGATGCAAGGTTCTTGGTGGAAAATATTCCACTTCCCTTGGTGAAAACAATAAATAGGAAATTGATTTCTAAAGTAAATCAAGTTCCATGTAGTTCAGAGAGCATCTATGGATTGAATGAGAGAATTTTTATGACACATGCTTACAAGAGAATTATCTGCTGATGTATTGCATTGTATTTAGCAAGCATACTGGCAAAAAATATGATTTAAGCATGAGACTGTATGCATCATAAGGAACAGTGGTCCATATAAAAACACAGGAACAATGTATTGAAGGAGGGCATTTGTATTAACTTACCTCATCGACCATGGCTTAATGGGAGAGAGAGCCATGGCTCAATGGCACCTTGCATATGAGTCAGAAGATTGTAGATTCAAGTTCCACTCCACATACTTGAGTGCAGTGTCTAGGCTTACAATCCAACGAAGTACTGAGACCAAGTGGAAATACTGTCTAAACTCTTAGGTGGAATAATTTTGAAGACGAACATGAGAGTCCTAATCAGTGTCCTGTTAAGTATCTAAACTAGATCAAAACAAAAATCTGGTTATTGTTAGATTGCTGTTTATTATACCTTGCAATGTACCATTTGAGTGTTTCTTTTCTAACATTACACGGTAGCGACACTTCAAAATTGCCACACTTCAAAAACTATCAAGCACTTAGGACATGATGAAGTTTTGAAAGATGGTGTAAGTCTTATCATTAAACCTGTGGTCCATTATCTGTTATTTTGTTCAAATGTTTCTGTTTCCACCACCATTGTATCACCTGCTAATGTACCTAAACAAATCGCTGCATGCTGGAACAAGACATGGATGCTGATGATATAATTATTTCATGGCATTCCCCCTGGTTACTGTGCCATTCAGTGATTTACTCACTGGCCTGTATACAGCCCTGTTTGCCATTCCATTTGCTGTTCCACTCACTGTATCTCCCTCCCTGCCTCTCTGTTCACTGCTACTTTGGGAAAAAAGGCAATGTGCGAATTGGTCAGAAAGGCAGCAAGTGAATCAGTGGAAGTTCAGAAATTGCAATTGGATCAGCTATGGAAGGACACTAAGAAGGACAGCAAGTGGAATAGTGAGGGATATCGACTTAAACGGCAGGAAGGATCTACTGAATGTCTTTAAATAGTGATAAATAAATTTTAAAGTCAAATGTTTGTTCATTTGTTTATACTGTGTACATTATTTGAATGTAATGAATACAATCTAGCAGAATAAAAAATTTAAAATTTCTACATATATGTTATCAGAAATATTTGGGTAAGGCAAAAATGTGTCAATTGCAGGCAGAGTCAAGAAAATTTATAATGGGAAATAAAGACATTGCAGAGACACTAAATAATTACTTTGTATCTGTTTTCACTGAGCATTATACAAAATATGTCCCAGAATTAGAAATCCAAGTGACTATGGAGCATGGGGAGTTGAAGGAAAATAGTATTTCTATGAAGGTTGTACTGGGGACATTAATGCTGCTGACAGTTGATAAGTTCCCAGGACCTGATAGTTTACATCCCAGACCAATGAAGAAGTGGTTATAGGTGTAGTCAATGCAACGGTGATCACTTTCCAAAACTGCAAGCTAGACTGGAAGCTAGCAAATATTACCTCACAAATTTTTAAAAAAATAACAAGTGAGAAAATAGAACAACAGACCTTAGCCTGATATCAGTAGCGGGGAAAATGCTGGAATCTATCATAAAGGATGTATTAAATGGAAACGCAGAAAAACATGATCTGGTTGGGCATAGTCAGCATGTTCTATGAATGGAAACTTGTGTTTGGGAAACCTTTTGGAATTTCTTTGAGGGTGGTACTAATAAAAATTCATAAAGGAACATAAATGGACTTGGATTTTCAGAAGCCTTTTGATAAAATCCACTGCAAAGTTGAAGCACATGGGATTGGAGGTAATATACTGGCATAATTAAGGATTGGCTAAATGACAGAAAATAAGTACACGTAACTGGATCATTCTTGTATTGGCAGATCATGATTAGTGAGTTCCACAAGGATCAATACTTGGACACTACCTGTTCACAATAGATATCAATGATTTGGACATGGGGACCAAATGTAATATTTCCAAATTTGCATTTGGTGTAAAGTTAAGCATGGATGTGCTTTTTTGAGGAAGATGTAAAACAGATCAGGAAACTGTGGAAAGGCTTAGTGAGTAGGCAGGAACATTGCAGATGGGATGTAATGCAGACATTGTGAGCTTATTCATCTTGGTAGGAGGAACAGATGTACAATTTATTCTTATACGGTGAGAGATTGGAAAGTGTAGATGTATTAAAGAGCCCAGGTATACTTGTCAGTCAGTCACCGAAGGCGAGCATGCAGGTGCAGCAAACTATTAGAAAGATTAATAGAATGATGGCTTTTGTTGCCAGATGATTTGAGTTCAGAGAAGTCTTGCTTCAATTGTATAAGAGCTTGGTTAAATTGGGTCTGGAGTGTTGTCTTCAGGACTGTGGTCTCTTTTTCTCAGGAACGATATTATTGCCATGTAGGGAATATAACAAAGGTTCACTGGGATGATGGGACTTCCCAATGAAAAGAGGTTGTGCAAGCTGGGTCTGTATTCTTTCGAGTTTCAAAGAATGAGAGGTGATCTTATTGAAATCTAAAAAAATCTTCAATGGATCGGTAGGATAGATGCTGGTAAGGTGTTTCCCTATTTGGGAATTTTAGAACCAAGGTCACGATTTAAAAGTAAGGGGAGATTTATGACTGAGATGAGTAGAATTATGAATCTGTAGAATTCTGTACCCCGCAGGGCTGTGGAAGCTCAATCTTTTAGTACTTTTAAGTTAGTGATTGACATCATTTTGACTCCCAGTGCCATAAAGGGTTGTAGGAATTATGTGGGTAAAAGGCATTGAAGTGTTTAATCAGCCATGCTTACATTAAAGTGCAGGGGGGGCTTGACAATTTGAGTGACCTACTTCTGTTCGTATGTTCCTATTTAAAAGTGTCTTTTCTTTCAGGTGTCACTATGAAATTAATGGATGAAGTAGCCGGTATCGTGGCAGCTCGTCATTGCAAGACCAACATCGTGACTGCATCGGTCGACGCAATAAACTTTCACCAGAAAATTCAGAAAGGTATGACTCTTGCAACTTTCACAATCCTTCCCACAAGACTATTTGGAAAGGCAAGGACTGATTAGGGATAGTCAACATGGCTTTGTGCATAGCAAATCATGTCTCACAAACTTGATTGAGTTTTTTGAAGAAGTAACAAAGAGGATTGATGAGGGCAAAGTGGTGGACGTGATCTATATGGACTTCAGTAAGGCATTCGACAAGGTTCCCCCTGGGAGACTGATTAGCCAGGATGGATCTCACAGAGTACAGGAAGAAATAACCATTTGGATACAGAACTGGATCGAAGGTAGAAGACAGAGGGTTGTGGTGTTGGATTGTTTTTCAGACTGGAGGCCTGTGACCAGCGGAGTGCCACAAGGATGGGTGCTGGGTCCACTACTTTTTGTCATTTTTTAAAATGATTTGGATGTAAGCATAAGAGGTATAGTTAGTAAATTTGCAGATGACACCAAAATTGGAGGTGTAGTGGACAGCGAAGAAGGTTACCTCAGATTACAATGGGATCTTGATCAGATGGGCCAATGGGCTAAGGAGTGGTAGATGGAGTTTAATTTTGATAAATGTGAGGTGTTGCGTTTTGGGAAAGCAAATTTTAGCAGGACTTATACATTTAATGGTAAGGTCCTGGGGAATGTTGTTGAACAAAGAGACTTTTGAATGCAGGTTCATAGTTCTTTGAAAGTAGAGTTGCAGGTAGATAGGATAATGAAGAAGGCATTTAGTATGCTTTCCTTTATTGGTCAGAGTATTGAGTATAGGAGTTGGGAGGTCATGTTGCAGCTGTACTGGACATGGGTTAGGCCACTTTTGGAATATTGTGTGCAATTCTGGTTTCCTTCCTGTTGGAAGGATGTTGTGAAGCTTGAAAGGGTTCAGAAAAGATTTACAAGGATGTTGCCTGGGCTGAAGGAATTGAGCTATAGGGAGAGGCTGAACAGGCTGGTGCTGTTTTCCCTGGACCGTCGGAGGCTGAGGGGTGACCTTATAGAGGTTTATAAAATCATGAAGGGAATGGATAGGGTAAATAGATAAAGGTCTTTTCCCTGCGGTGGGGGAGTCCAGAACTTGAGGGCATAGGTTTAGGGTGACAGCAGAAACATATAAAAGAGACCTAAGGGGCAACATTTTCAAGCAGAAGGTGGTACACGTATGGAATGAGCTGCCAGAGGGAGTGGTGGAGGCTGGTACAATTGGAACATTTAAAAAGCATCTGAATGGGTATATGAATAGGAAGGGTTTGGTGGCATATGAGCCAGGTGCTGGCCAATGGGACTAGGTTAGGTTGGGATATCTGGTTGGCATGAATGAGTTGGTCCGTAGGATCTGTTTCCATGCTGTACATCTCTTTGACTCAATGATTCTAAGAGTATCTCCATTGGCTCTGTCATATTATAATGTAAGCATTTTTTCCATGAAGTGGATTGCATCTAATCCACAAATTATAAATACCACTGCCTGTTTAATTTGTATGGTTTTGCCTTTAAATGTTGCTTCAAAATCAAAACTTTCAAGCACATTCCAACAACATTAGAACAACAATTTCTCACACCACTTCTAGCAACAGGGGAACCAAACCACAGAAGAATGTAATGCTCTATTGAACATATTTACTTCATAGTCAGTATTTTAAAACAAAATCACCACATATTACTCTTTCAGACAGTTCACCAGTTCTGGAATTTCTTTCTTAAAGCACTCTGCTTTCTTAATGCTCTCCTCCTTTAAGATATTCTTTTAAATTTAACACTTTGGCTAAGCTTTTGGTCACCTGACCTTATGACCGAAATTTTCTAATTTCGAGATTGTTGGAGACTGGACATACAACAGAAGATCTACCTCATGACTTTCTGCAGGTCATGACATTGGAACATGCATGAAAATTGTCCATGGTGTCCCTGATGGAGAATTCCCCTGTTTCCTGTGACATTTTGCAAACATCTCTGAACCACAGAGTCATAGAGATGTACAGCACAGAAACAGACCCTTTGGTCCAACTCATCCGTGCCAACCAGATGTCACAACCCAATCTAGTCCCACCTGCCAGCACCAAGCCCGTACCCCTCCAAAGCCTTCCCATTCATACACCCATCCAGATGCCTTTTAAATATTGCAATTGTACTAGCCTTCACAGAGACAAGAGAATTGAACAGTTTCACCCAGCTTACCTCAGTAGTTACTCAAGGAAATTTAAAGCAGATTAAAACATTGTCTAATTCTAGAACTGACCCCTGTCTCAATTAAGTCCAGTTGTTCACCTAACCTGATCAACTAATCCCCTCAACCTGACTACACCAGCCACGTCAACTGCCAACTCCACACCGCCCACCCCCCACCCCAAACAGAACCATCAACTACCTTGACCTCACTATCTCCCCATCAACCACCATAATCAGACCCTACTATCACCCAGCTTGACTACCCAATTGCTACCTCATCCATCTAACCACTTACTTCTTCACTGCATCCATCTGCCCACCTTCCTGACCAACTCATCAGCTTATTTAGCTATCCATATCACCTAACTATTAACCTGCTCATTCATCCCCCATCTATGTTCTCACTCACCTTTGCGCCTGTTCACTTTCCCATCTATCCATTTACCCATCTCACCCACTCAATCATCTACTCATCCTTTTGCTAACACACACACAAACGATTTGATGTTTAAACTTATCATGCATCAGCTCGTGCTGTAAAATGTTGTGTGTTCTGTCTTCCTTTAACTCTGTCTGCTTGTCTGTGTTTCCGTGAGGGATACTGTGCCCTGTATTTCTGTGATTGTTGGGTTTGGAAACTCCTAGAAAAAGAAGTGTGGAAACATCAGATTGGGAGAATCTTCATGTGCTTAGAAGTCCAATATCTCCTTCTGTAACTTGGTTGCAAATTTTGTTTGATAACAATCCTGTGAAACTACTTGAAATGTTTTATTATCAAGACGTTGGAAATATTGAATGATTCCGGATGTAGTGAAACGATTTCTAGTTCACTTAACAACGTACTATACAACCCTGTGACTTGTTCATATAGTTGTTGAGATCCATTTGTTTACAGTCTTGAACCATTTTTGGTTTGAACATCATTTTCGAAATGCATTATTTTTATATATTTTACATTAATCTTTCGCAAACAAGAAAATTAATACTCAATTTTAATATTTCTCCAAGAAAATGAACTGAATCTCAGCAGTCACTCTTAATGTTTCAGTTTGCTTCATAAAGCGCTCTACCAAGTTTTTACCCTTACCCAGAGAGTCATAGAGATGTACAGTACAGACACAGACCCTTCGGTCCAACTCGTCCATGCCGACCAGATATCCCAATCTAGTCCCACCTTCCAGCACCTGGCCCATATCCATCCAAATCCTCCCTATTCATATATCCATCCAGATGCTTTTTAAATGTTGCAATTGTACCAGCCTCCACCACTCCCTCTGGCAGCTCATTCCATACGTGTACCACTTCTGCTTGAAAATGTTGCCCCTTAGGTCTCTTTTATATTTTTCTGCTGTTACCCTAAACCTGTGCCCTTGAGTTCTGGACTCTCCCACCCCAGGGAAAAGACCTTTATCTGTTTACCCTATCCATTCCCTCCATGATTTTATAGACCTCTATAAGGTCACCCCTCAGCCTCCGACGCTCCAGGGAAAACAGCCTTAGCCTATTCAATCACTCCGTATAGCTCAAATCCTCCAACCCTGGCAACATCCTTGTAAATCTTTTCTGAACCCTTTCATGTTTCACAACATCCTTCCAATAGGAAGGAGACTAGAATTGCATGACCTCCCAACTCCTATACTCAATACTCTGACCAATAAAGGAAAGCATACCAAACGCCTTCTTCAGTACCCTATCTACCTGCAACTCTACTTTCAAGGCGCTATGAACCTGCACTCCTACCCAGATAGGCAATCTTTGCATTGGTTATTTATTTATCTTGTCCTTACCTGCTTTCTGCAGGAGATGGTGGGACTTTGTGAAGTGTAAGTGCCAGTGATGACAGTCTTTGTACATAACCACGTAATCTGGTTCAGGGATAAATATTGGCCATTATACCAAGAACTGGATCAGTGGACCATTATACCAAGGAGTCCTTTGCTCTTCTTTGAAAAATTGCCAGAAGATCTTTTGTGTCTACCTAAGAAGGTGATCCTCTTTGTCTGAAAGTTGCCACCTGATAATTGTCTCTTTCTGTGCTGGAAATAACTGTATGAGTGGAACTTTCCTTTTCAGTAATCTTGTCGTCCTGAATTATGTGCCCAAGTCTCGAGTTTAAGGCTTGAGCCCATAATTTTCTAAGATAGAAGGGACAGGAGTATTACCTTGTCATTGCAGATAAAACTACGAGAGGATTTTTTAAAAAAAGAGTTAACATAGTACAATGAAACATAAAACAAATGTCTTGGATACATGCAACAGTTGTATGAATATCTGATGGACAAATACAGCTGATTGTTTCAAACTGCGGGGCTCTTCAATTTCATTGAGCAGTTTCAATCTGAAATACTAGTCTCTCTTTCAGTTTGAGGTGCTAGCATGCCCTGTTGCAATTTGTCCAGGATCCTCTGATTTCACCACCGAATTGCAACATTTGCAGTTCTCCATTTTACATTATTAAAACATGGCATCGTAAAGCAGAGAGAAAACAATACAATCTACTTGTACCAATGTCTATCCTTTGGAACTATCCAATTATTTACAATGCATTGCCTTTTGCACACAAAGCACTGCAATTTTTACTTTTCAAGTATGCATCCACTTCTCTTTTGGAAGTTACTGATGAACATGCTTCTCCCAACCTCTCAGACAGAGGATTCCAGACCCCATTCCGAAGTGGTGAAGTTTTACTATTTGGAATGGTGTCGTTTACAGATTGTTTGCATGTCCAAAGATTAGTTCTCCTTCAGATTTGGAACTCTTCAATCACATGAACTTCTTAAACTTTTCCTGTCAAGATCTTCACAGGAGGCAATTTAACTCGCAAACCATGCCAGCAAGTTGCAGACATTCCTGTTTGTTAACAAATGCTTAATAAGATAAAGCATTAAAAAGTTATTTTTACCCAGACAGGAACCAGCAATGTCCGTATTCCAATCGAGGTTTGGCTGCAATGAGTTGTGGAATAATTCAGATAATATTTCAATTTAATTGGTTCCAGAAATGCTGAACTGAGCACAGGAAATGTTCTTGTTTAGATTTGTGGTGATTTCTCTTTTAAATTCAGGGAGTGCAAGATGATTAACATGGGGTGTTCATGTGTAATATTCTATTGGAATATTCTTGATAGTTCTAGTTGAAGTAATATTAGTAATATTTTATACCTCTCTCCATGGTTCAGTGAAATCGGTGCTGCAAAAACCATTGCTGGTAGGAAACCACCTTGAGAATACCAACCAATAACTTTAAAGTGACTGTGTCACTTTGACAGGGGATAAAATGGTTGATTTGATTACAGATTTAAAGAGACCAGTTACTGATTAAAAAGGCTTAATTTTTTTATACAGCAGATATTAAAGATACCAACTTTAATGAGTGGAGAGTGGTGTTTCGCCATTTGGAACAGAACAGTCAACTCCGTAATAGCCTTAAATGTATTATTTTTAGTGAATAGTTCTTTTGCTTGTTCAATTGTCAGAATATTCAGTTGCAGACAGCATCACAGATAACATAGGCACTGTCTTCATCTGATGTCCACACTTAACCATTAACTGTGTCAATCTGAAGCAGAAACCCAGGCTGTTTACTCTCTGATCCCAAGCTCAGGAGCACTGTATTTGTCGACATAACAACAAGTGCTTGAATTTAGAAGTAATTGAAGATTTCTTATTCATTGTACCAAGTTGATAGCAGCTACTCAGTGTGAGCTGGACATCAAATTTGGATCCTTGCTCGTGTATATGACTTAATAGTGAGCTTGGTTGTAAATAACTTGTTAATGAAACACTCAGTTACCTTGGATATTTATGGCTGAGAGTATGCAAGGCAGAATTAATGTTGAATATTTTTGTTTATTTCACACCTTGTTTCAGCACTACTGATATCAGTTGCCTGAAGCTACTTTGGAATTTAGGAACTAGAGAAGCTGAAATGGGACTGCTAATGGAATCACAGTGACTCACTGTGAAGTTTCAGTGTTGTAAAGACAGGATGATAGATGAGGGGGATTATCATGATAATAATTCTGGCACATCTATGTCACCAGCTGAGAATGTATCAATTTGTTTGACAGCCTCACAGCATTTTGTGATGTATTGATTCCTTGGAGGGTTCTGCCATGCGTTGAGACCGATGATCTTTTCTTATATGCTTTTGTGATTGAAAAATTGCAACAAAAATGTTCTTTCAGTTCATTTGTAATATTTTCTTTCTTTGAAAGACTTGCTTTATAGAACATAGAAGGATACAGCGCAGTATAGGCCCTTCGGCCCTCGATGTTGCGCCGACCGAATCCTACCTAACCTATACTAGCCCAATAACTTCCAAATGCCTATCCAATGCCCACTTAAATGACCATAAAGAAGGAGAGTTCACCACTGATACGGGCAGGGCATTCCATGAACTCACAACCCGCTGTGTGAAGAATCTACCCCTAACATCTGTCCTATACCTACCACCCCTTAATTTAAAGCTATGTCCCCTAGTAACACCTGACTCCATTAGCGGTAAAAGGTTCTTAGTATCTACCCTATCTAAACCCCTAATCATCTTATACACTTCTATCAGATCTCCCCTAAACCTTCTCTTCTCCAATGAGAACAGCCCCAAGTGCCTCAGCCTTTCCTCATAAGATTTTCCTACCATTCCAGGCAACATCCTGGTAAACCTCCTCTGCACTCGTTCTAAAGCTTCCACATCCTTCCTATAGTATGGCGACCAAAACTGCACACAATACTCCAGATGAGGCCTCACCAGAGTCTTATACAACTGCAACATGACCTCAGGACTCCGGAACTCAATTCCTCTGCCAATAAAGCCCAGTACACCATATGCCTTCCTCACAGCACTATTTACCTGGGTGGCAACTTTCAGAGATCTGTGTACATAGACACCAAGATCCCTCTGCTCATCCACACTACCAAGTAGCCTACCATTAGCCCAGTAATCCATCATCTTGTTATTCCTACCAAAGTGAACGACTTCACACTTAGCTACATTGAATTCCATTTGCCACATTTCCGCCCAGCTCTGCAACTTATCTATATCCCGCTGTAACCTACCACTTCCTTCCTCACTATCCACAACTCCACCGACTTTGTGTCATCCGCAAACTTGCTTACCCAGCTTTCAAGTCCTTCCTCTAGATCATTTATAAAGATAACAAAAAGCAATGGTCCCAAAACAGATCCTTGTGGTACACCGCTAGTAACTGCGCTCCAAGATGAACATAATCCATCAACTACTACCCTCTGTCTCCTTCCAGCCAGCCAATTCCTAATCCAAACCTCTAATGTATCCTCAATGCCATACCTCCGAAGTTTTAGCATTAGCCTACCATGGGGAACCTTATCGAACGCCTTACTAAAATCCATATACACAACATCTACTGCTTTACCCTCATCCACTTCCTTAGTCACCTTCTCAAAGAACTCAATAAGGTTTGTGAGGCACGACCTGCCCTTCACAAAACCATGCTGGCTATCCCTGATCACGTTATTCCTACCCAGATGTTCATAAATCTTATCCCTTACCATTCTCTCTAAGACTTTGCCCACCACTGAAGTCAGACTCACTGGTCTATAGTTACTAGGGCTATCCCTACTCCCTTTCTTGAACAATGGGACCACATTCGCTATCCTCCAGTCCTCTGGTACTATTCCCGTTGACAATGACGACATAAAAATCCAGGCCAATGGCTCTGCTATCTCCTCCCTAGCTTCCCATAGGATCCTGGGGTAAATGCCATCAGGCCCAGGAGACTTATCTATATTCATCCTTTCCAATATTCCCAAAACCTCTTCCCTGCATATTTCCAGGGCATCCATTCTAATTATTTGTGATTCCATATTCACATCAGCAACAGTGTCCTGTTCCTGAGTGAATACTGATGAAAAGTACTGATTTAATGTCTCTCCAATCTCCTCCGCCTCCACACACAACTTCCCACTACTATCCTTGACTGGACCGATACCTACCCTAGTCATCCTTTTATTCTTGACATACCTATAGAAAGCCTTTGGGTTTTCCCTAATCCTACCAGCTAAAGACTTTTCATGTCCCCTTCTCGCTTCTCTTAGCTCCCTCTTTAGCTCCTTCCTGGCTACCTTATAACTCTCAATCGCCCCAACTGAACCTTCACGCCTCATCTTTACATATGCCGCCTTCTTCCCTTTCACAAGGGACTCCAATTCCTTACTAAACCACGGCTGCCTCACAAGGCCCTTTACACCATGCCTGACTGGTACATACCTATCGAGGACACGCAGTAGCTGCTCCTTGAACAATCCCCACATCTCATTAGTGTTCTTCTCTTGAAGCCTGTTTTTCCAATCCACACATCCTAAGTCATGCCTCACTGCATCATAATTTCCCTGCCCCCAGCTATAGCTCTTGCCCTGCGGTGCACGATTATCCCTCTCCATCACTAAAGTAAAAGTCACCGAGTTGTGGTCACTGTCCCCGAAGTGCTCACCTACCTCCAAGCCTAACACCTGGCCTGGTTCATTACCTAGAACCAAATCCAATATAGCCTCCCCTCTTGTTGGCCTGTCGACATATTGTGTCAGGAAACCCTCCTGCACACATTGTACAAACACCGACCCATCTAATGAACTCGAGCTATAGCTCTCCCAGTCAATATCTGGGAAGTTAAAGTCCCCCATAACAACCACCCTGCTACCTTCACTCTTTTCCTGAATCATCCTCGCAATATTATCCTCTACTTCTCTAGGACTATTAGGAGGCCTGTAGAAAACACCTAACAGGGTGACCTCACCTTTCCTATTTCTAACCTCAGCCCAAACTACCTCAGATGGCAAGTCCTCTTCCATCGTCCATTCCACTGCTGTGATACTGTCTTTGACAAGTAATGCCACGCCTCCCCCTTTTTTACCCCCATGTCTGATCCTACTAAAACATTTGAACCCTGGAATGTGCAACAGCCATTCTTGTCCCTGTTCTACCCACGTCTCTGTAATGGCCACAACATCGAAGTCCCAGGTACCAACCCACGCTGCAAGTTCACCTACCTTATTCCTTATACTTCTGGCATTGAAGTATACACACTTCAATCCACCTTTCTGGTTACAGGCACCCTCCTTAGAGATCGCTGCATTATTCCTAACCTCCCTACACTCAAGGTCCTGTACCCTAAAGCTACAGTCCTGGTTCCCATGCCCCCGCGGAGTTAGTTTAAACCCTCCCAAAGAGCACTAGCAAACCTCCCCCCAAGGATACTGGTGCCCCTCAGGTTCAGGTGTAGCCCATCCTTTTTATAGAGGTCCCACCTTTCCCAGAAAGGACCCCAGTTGTCCAGAAACCGGAATCCCTCCCTCCTGCACCATCCCTGTAGCCACGCATTTAACTGCTCTCTCTCCCTCTCGACTCTCTATCACGTGGCACGGGTAACAAACCAGAGACTACAACTCTGTTTGTTCTAACTCGGAGCTTCCAACCTAGCTCCCTGAAAGCCTGTCTGACATCCTCACCCTTCTTCCTACCTATATCGTTGGTGCCAATGTGGACCACGATCTGGAGCTGCTCCCCCTCCCCCTTAAGGACCCGGAAAACACGATCAGCGACATCACGTACCCTTGCACCTGGGAGGCAACATACCAAACGTGAGTCCCTGTCGCCCCCACAAAACCGTCTGTCTGTACCCCTCACTATCGAGTCCCCAAGAACAATTGCTCTACCTTTCTCCACCCTACCCTTCTGAGCAACGGGGCCAGGCTCCGTGCCAGAGGCCTGAACCTCGTTGCTTGCCCCTGGTAAGTCATCCCCCCCACAAGTATCCAAAACGGTATACTTGTTCTTGAGGGGAATGACCGCAGGGGGTCCCTGCACTGGCTTCCTCCTCCCACTCCCCCCCACTGTCACCCATCTATCTTGAACTTTCGGAGTAACTACTTGCCTAAAGCTCCGATCTATGACCTCCTCTGCCTCCCGAATGATCCGCAGTTCATCCAACTCCAGCTCCAGTTCCCTAACACGGGTTTGGAGGAGCTGGAGATGGGTGCACTTCTTGCAAGTGTACTCAGCAGGGACGCTTTATGGTGCTTTATCATAGTTCATGTTCCACCTGCAAGATGCCCTCTATTAAATAGCAGTATCAATATTAAAATAGAAATACTATCTTGGATAAAATAGCAAATCTCAAAATAGAAATGATCTCTAGTCTGAAATTACATCTATCCGGGAAGAAGAGGCAGACTCTATATGAACCTTTTTTCCATGTGTTCAGGAGCTCAATAGAGTTAAGATCAGTTCTGTTCAAGAGGGCCTACAAAAGTTCAATTATTTAACAAAGGACTTCGATCAGAGCCAGGAAACTAGAGGGCTGTCAGCTGACATCTGTTATTGTGGTGGTGTTTATAGATTCCTAAGAGATGCCCATTATAATTATTGGAAAATATATGGGGCTCTTACTGTAAAGTTAATTGAATTTTTACAGAACTTACTCAGTTCTGGGTGAAGGTAGGTGATAGACATTGATTACCTGGATTTTCAATATGGTTCTGACTAACTATTTCATAATAAGTTACTTCATGAAGTAGAATCTTGTATTGTCAGGAAATATTCAGTTAAGTTGCTGAAGGTATCATGAGGTTTGAAAAGTTTAATTGACCAGTTAGTCTTTTCCTGTCCCTCATTTTTATATGTTATTTCTGTGAAATCTTCCAAATTGCTTCATTTAATTAGTTACTTTGAAGTTCAGCCACTGTTGTTACAGACAATAGACAATAGGTGCAGGAGTAGGTCATTCTGCCCTTCGAGCCTGCACCACCATTCAATATGATCATGGCTGATAATCCTTAATCAGTATCCTGTTCCTGCCTTATCTCCATAACCCTTGATTCCACTATCTTTGAGCTCTATCCAACTCTTTCTTAAATGAATCCAGAGACTGGGCCTCCACTGCCCTCTGGTGCAGAGCATTCCGCACAGCCATCACTCTCTGGGTGAAGAAGTTTCTCCTCATCTCTGTCCTAAATGGTCTACCCCGTATTTTTAAGCTGTGTCCACTGGTTCGGCACTCACCCATCAGCGGAAACATGTTTTCTGCCTCCAGAGTATCCAATCCTTTAATAAGTCTCAATCTTATATGTCTCAATCAGATCCCTCTCAGTCTTCTAAACTCAAGGGTATACATGCCCTGTCGCTTCAGTCTTTCAGTGTAAGGTAATTCCGCCATTCCAGGAATTGACCTCTTGAACCTACGCTGCACTCCCTCAATAGCCAGAATGTCTTTCCTCAAATTTGGAGACCAGAACTGCACACAGTACTCCAGGTGTGCTCTCACCAGGGCCCTGTACAGCTGCAGAAGAACCTCTTTGCTTCTATACTCAATCCCTCTTGTTATGAAGGCCAGCATGCTATTAGCCTTCTTCACTACCTGCTGTACCTGCATGCTTACCTTCATTGACTGGTGTACAAGAACACCCAGATCTCTCTGTACTGCCCCTTTAACTAAATTGATTCCATTTAGGTAGTAATCTGCCTTCCTGTTCTTGCCACCAAAGTGGATAACCATACATTTATCCACATTAAACTTCATCTGCCATACATCTGACCACTCACCTAACTTGTCCAGGTCACCCTATAATCTCCTAACATCCTCATCACATTTCACCCTGCCACCCAGCTTAGTATCATCAGCAAATTTGTTAATGTTATTACTCATACCACCTTCTATATCATTAGTATATATTGTAAAAAGCTGCGGTCCCAGCACTAATCCCTGCGGTACCCCACTGGTCACTGCCTGCCATTCCAAAATGGAGCCATTTGTCACGACCCTTTGTTTCCTATCAGCCAACCAACTTTCAATCCAAGTTAGTACTTTTCCCCCAATACCATGCGCCCTAATTTTGCACACTAACCTCCTATGTGGGACTTTATCAAAAGCTTTCTGAAAGTCCAGGTACATTACATCTACTGGATCTCCCTCATCCATCCTCAGAGTTACATCCTAAAAAAATTCCAGAAGATTAGTCAAGCATGATTTATCCTTCATAGATCCATGCTGACTCTGACCTATCCTGTTACTACTATCCAGATGTGTCGTAATTTCATCCTTTATAATAGACTCCAGCATCTTTCCCACCACTGAGGTCAGACTAACTGGTCTATAATTTCCTGCTTTCTCTCTCCCACCTTTCTTAAAAAGTGGTACAACATTACCCACCCTCCAATCCGCAAGAACTGATCCCGAATCTATCGAACTCTGGAAAATAATCTCGAGAAATAATTTCTCGAGCCACCTCCTTCAGTACCCTGGGATGTAGACCATCAGGCCCCGGGGACTTATCAACCTTCAGACCTAACAGTCTCTCCAACACCAATTCGTAGCAAATATAAATACTCTTCAGTTCATGTCCTTCAGCCACTGTTACCTCAGGGAGATTGCTTGTGTCTTCCCAGTGAACACAAATCTGAAGTACCAATTCAATTCTTCTGCCATTTCTTTGTTCCCCATAATATATTCCCCTGTTTCTCTCTTCAAGGGCCCAATTTTAGTCTTAACCTTTTTTTTGCCTTTCACATACCTAAAAAAACTTTTACTATCCTCCTTTATATTATTGGCCAGTTTACCTTCTTACCTCATTTTTTCTCTGCATATTTCCTTATTAGTAATCCTCTGTTATTCTTTAAAAGCTTCCCAGTCCTCCGTTTTCCCACTTATCATTGCTATGTTATACTTTTTCTCTTTTAACTTTATGTGTTTCTTAACTTCCCTCGTCAGCCACGGCCACCCATGCCTCCTCGTAAGATCTTTCTTCCTTTTTAGAATGAACTGATCCTGCAACTTCTACATTATACACAGAAATATCCACCATTGTTCCTCCACTGTCATCCCTGCTAAGGTATTGCACCATTGAACTTTGGCCAGCTCCTCCCTCATAGCTCCATAGTTCCCTTTATTCAACAGAAATATTGTCACTTCCGATTGTACCCACTCCCTCTCAAATTGCAGATTGAAGCTTATTGTATTATGGTCACTACTTCCCAATGGCTCCTTCACTTTGCTTACGTTGACAAATGTGGAAACCATTTGTAATACATTAGTAAGATGAAAAAAACTTTGGGTGGGTGTATAAGGAATTGCAGATAAATTTTAACACAACACCTGGCAATGTACATTGAAAAAGGATGAATAGAGTACAATTGCATAGTCAGTTGGTCAATGTTAACAAAGATGAAAATGGGAAATAATTTGAGTGATAATCAATCGATCAATCATTCTCTGAAAGTACCCAGTCAATGTGAAGATATTACCTACAACATTTGTCAAGTATCAGAGGACACATTAAGGCCCTTTGATTTTAAATTCAGTTAGGTTATTTTAGCCCTTTCTCAAACATCAGAAAATGCATATTTTAATGTACAAACTGGGTATTCCATCTTCAGAGTCATATTAATATCTTGAAAAAAGTTCAGGGACATTTCTAGGATTTAGGACATTAAATTATAAACAGAGAACCACAATTGAATTTGTTTCAATGATGAAGGAGAATTGAGAAAATTATTGGTACAGTTGTGCAACAACCCCTAGGGGGGTCATAATTTCACTGTGACAATTTTCAACCTGGAATTTAGTATATCCAATAATATGTTAGATAGGACCAGGAAGAAAAAGAAGTATGCAAAACCTATTGTTTTGTTGAGAAAATTATACTGATTCACAATCTCCGTCAGGATGAGAACCTGCCCTCACCAAACATGGCCAATGTATAGCTCTTTATGTTCTCTCAGTTTTAATGAATAAGGTTCATTGCCGCCTTCTCAAGGCAGCTGCGTGATCTAAGCAAGTATTTTCAAATGATTGGGCAGGATTTTCCCATGAGTTGACATGTAAGAGCCAAGGCCATTTCCTGACATAGTGATCCCATCTACTGATAATTTCTATCTCCAGAATTCAGCACAAGCTGGAGTTATACAGGCCTGAAGTCGGAATGTGGTTGCAAATGCTGAAGCAGTCAAGTCAGAAGGCACACTTTCAATCACTGGAACGTCTATCCAGTTCTCTACATGTTTTGTGTGCCTCACAGCCCTCACATCTCAAACTCGACTCATGCAAACCCCCTAAGCTCCTCATGCATCATCCATACCCATTCACTTATTATCCACTATGTATAAAGCTTATGATACTGAGACATGGCTAAATTTTGTGTGTGTGTGTGTGTGTGTGTGTGTGTGTGTGTGTGTGTGTGTGTGTGTGTGTGTGTGTGGGGGGGGGGGGGGGGGGGGGGAGAAGAAACAATCTGCCATTTAAACTCTAACTGAGATGAATTGCCTACTGGGATGCTCATGAAATGCAGCAAAATAAACCCTTTAAAACCCTCCTGTTTCAATGCTCATTAATCAGTCATAATAAGCAGCTATTCAAATATCTCTTAAAAACATTTAATCCAATTATCTACTCATACAGCTTTCAATTAAACATACATCACAGTCCCCTCCACAGCTGTGTCAACACCTCTGCTCAACTAACTCTACCAGTGAGGCCACACATTCATTATAGCATTATACTGCACAGCTGAATAAACAGACCCTGCAGAGCTCATTATAATTAAATCTTTGAAGTCACCTGACCAAATATCCAGCCGCCTGCTTTTTTTTCAAAAGCTCAATGGTGTTTCAATTAAAGAGAACTGATTGTCTCAATAGATCGATGGAGATTAACCAATGTAAAACTCAAAACTACTGTGCCCAGCTTCACTCATTTAAATCAGGTTCTCAGTACTTTTGAATGCACAAGAGAACTTTGGATGAAAGCTCTATTGCATGTAAACATTTTCACAGTGATGATATGTTTAATTATTGCATCTTTTAAGTGCAGAGCAACATAATCAATAATTGTATTGAAAACAAGATAGATCATCGTGCACCATTGCATTATGACATTTCAAGTTCGCAAAACCTTTTAAACTTACTTGACAAAAGGTTTCTCTGACTCCATAGTAGACATATCCTGAGGTTCAAGTTTTGACTTATCTGACATGGTTTCCAAAGTCTTCAGAAAGTCAATTGCCTAAATGAAAATGCCAATGTCTGGGAAATGCTGGTCCCTATTGTCCAGGAAATTTAATTATGAATGCCTTGACAAGTTTAAGATAGCAGCTTCCGGTCTCCCAACTTGGATTTGCTCAGCATCAGGTAGTAAAAGCAATCTAGTCCAAATCACTCAATGAATGCTATGTCAGATAGTTCTACTTTCTTCAGTGTATAATCAAGGCATTTTCTTTCGACAAGATGTTTAAAAAGTGTTTGATGGCACTTACTGGTTTTTTTAGGTCATCTTGCAGGATAATTCTTAAAAGGGTTTATATATTTTTTTTAAATTACAAATACATTTTGAACATTGCATCCCATTATTAGCTACCATCAGATTTATTTTAATCAGGTACACAGTCAAAATTGTCTCAGCTTAACATTTGAAATCCCAGATATGTTCCACATTAATCATTCTGGATAATGACCTCACTTTCTGTTCTATAATATAAATTGCATGACTGTAAACTGCTCTCCTATGTACATCTGAATCCTTTGCCAGAATGATTTATTTCCCTCACGTATCTTGTCCTACTTTCCTGAAGGTGCTTATAGATGCTGGGCTATATTTTCTCAGGTGGTAACAATCCTCAGTCTTTAACAATATTTGCTGTTGGGATATAGGCAAAACTGGCAAGGCTATATTTATCACCCATTCCTAGTTATTCTGAGATGGTAGTAATAGACCTTGCTTAAAAATGAGTAGTTCACTGTGTAATTTCAGAGGACGTAGATTCTTATGCTCTATAAAACAGTACCTGAATGTTCTTTAAATGCAAAACTAGCCTGTGAATATCGTAGAAGCTGCCAAAACAACACAGCCTTGCCTAATGCTGTCCAAATCAGATGCCCACTCTAATTATGAAAGCAAAATGCTGCTGATGCTGGAAATCTGAAACGAACACAGAGAATGCTGGAGAAACTCAATAAGTTTGACCGCATCTGTGGCAAGAGAAACAGAGTTAATGTTTCAAGTATGACACTTGTTCAGAACACAATCCATATGCTGCCAAAGGATGTGGTGGAGGCTGGTACAATTGCAACATTTAAGAGGCATTTGTATGGGTATATGAATAGGAAGGGTTTGGAGGGATATGGGCCAGGTGCTGGAAGGTGGGACTAGATTGGGTTGGGATGTCTGGTCGGCATGGACGGGTTGGACTGAAGGGTCTGTTTCCATGCTGTACATCTCTATGAGTCTATATAATATTTACTGACCAGGAAGAAGACAGAGTTACAGTCAGAAGCATGATACCAATTTTCTTCTCCTTAGACTGGAGACATCCTAGTTGAGTATTAATCAGAAGTAGAACTTGACACTTCCTTGGTTTGAATGGCTTAGTATGTAGAGCATGTGCTTCATTTACTCTCTTCGAAGTATGTTTTTCTAAATGATCATGAATATACTTGCTATGAAAGGAATGAAGTTGTATCAGCATTAGAACCTTGCCTATGTCCATTCACGGGGTTTTCTGTTAATTCAGTGCAGAAAATGAATCTGATGTATTCTTAATTTTTTTTATTGGAATGAAGGTGGAACTGGTAAATATGGCATGTTAAATGGATTTGTACAAGTTTGAAATTATTCATGGCGCTCCTGCAATCTCATAGTCCCAATATTGAAGCTGTGTTACCAGTATGTGTAGATTGAAAGCAGGGTTGCCGCATTGTAGTCCCAATACATTTCTAATTGGGTTGGAAAGAAGTTGCCCAAATTTTTTGTCTTTCCCAAATTGACTTGTGTTTTTTGCCTGAGTTCTCATCCCTCTAGAGAGATCCCAATGGGCAAGGAATAGCAATAACCCCATTCTTTATCTTCCATATCCTTCTCCACAGTATTTTTGTTTTTTTGTCATTGTAGTGTAAATGTTACTTTACTTCTCAGTGTAAAATAGTTTAATATTAGGGAAAAATATTTAATTACAGTATATACTTGTGTATATGTAGAATTTTGAAGACCATTTTGTTAGCTGAAATTAGGGGGTTGACTTGTACATGAGGTATAGTTTTTGAGGGGTTAAAATTCATGCTTGGCATGAGTCAATTAATGGACAAGCAAGAACTAGATCTCTATGTAAAATCATAAACAACCAAAGGAAAAAGAGTTCTGGCATTGTTAAATATTTATCTTTAAAATAACTAGAACGTAGAACAATAGAGCGCAGAACAGGCCCTTCGGCCCTCACTGTTGCGCCAATCTGTGAATTGATCTAAGTCTGTCCCCCTACACTATTCCATCATCATCCATGTGCTTATCCAAGGACTGTCTCCATTCTGCCTGCAGTGGTTGTACCATAAAGTGCACGTAGGTTTACACATACCGGTATGTACAAAAGTTAATAAGCATACTAGCAACACACAATTCATGAAATAAAAACAAGGAGCAGTAAAAAAAAGGCTGATAGTATTTTGTTTAAAGAGACTACATGAAACTGTTAATAATATACAATAAACATGTTACATCAAAAAACTGATATTCACAGTAAAAAACTCTTCTCACCACATATCACAAATATTATGGGATACCTGCTTTAAACAAAAGTTGGTGGTACATGCAAAGGTCCATTAGAATCCTTCAATACACTGTCCTCATCAGTTCCACCACTGAATAATTCATTTCGGTCATCTGAGTCGAGCATATCGTCGTATGGATCATCTTTGTTTGAACTCTCAAAGGGATCATCAATTGATTTGTCATCACTCCCATCTGACCATAAATAATCATCCTCCGTCCCATTTAAAGCATTAGAAGTTCCACATTTGTTTTGAAGGCTTTCACAATAATTTCAGTTTTGATCTCCTTCCAGAACTCAACAATCCACTGACATACAGCTGCAAGTAATGGAGCATGCATGTTGCCACCCTTTGTGAAGCTTTTTTCCCCCTTCTTGCATCCAAGTGTCCCATTTCTTCCATACTAAGTTCTTACAAGGTTTATTGATGCTAACATCCATGGCTGCACCGTGCTCGGAAGGCCTCCAGGAATCCTTGCAATGTCAGTAATCTTAGCTCCAAGTTCAGTGGTAACACTTTTCACACTATGAAATCTGAACATATCCCAAACCAGTACGCTTTTTACCTTTCTAAGTCCACCTGGTTACATATTCCAGACCTCCCTAATCCAAGTCTTGCAGCCACCTTCATCCATCCACCCTTTTTCATGGACAAAGACAACAATGCTTTTCAAAAATTCTGTTTGGGCAGAGTTTTTCCATATAAAAATCATCACAGGCTTTAACATTGTTCCATCTGCCACACCACCAAGTGGCACAGTGAATCGACTCCTTTCATGGCCAGTGGTCTTAACCAAAACTGTCTTTGCTCCAATTTTGTCCACAGTTCTGTTCCCTGGCATATCAAAGTTCCTTGGGGTTTTGTCCATGTTGCTGATGCACGAGAGCCTGTACCCATTTATCTTCCAATTTCTGGTTACAAAGCAATGGAACCCTATTAACTTGTCATTAAGTTCTGCAGTTAGACGTCGAACAATCTTGGTTTTCTGTCTAAGCACTAAATCATACCTATTCATAAACCTATTACACCATTTAGGACTGGCTTTGAAATCACTGAATCCATCTTTTTTTTCTTCATTTTTGGCACAAATTCTTATACATTGTCGAGTCACAATGCTTCTGTTCTGACGATACTGAATTACCAAGCCAGCAATCGTAACCTCTCGTTGTGGCCATTTATTCAGCTTTCCTCAGTTGGCCTACTTCTGTTTTGGCATGTCCTTTAACTGTGTGGCTTTTTTCCTCCAATCTTGAACAAGTTTTTCAGAAATACAGAACTCCCTTGCAGCTACGCTATTGTCGGTCTTCTGTGCAACCTTAACAACATTTAGTTTAAACTGTGCTGTACATGTGTTATTTTGTGATGCCATTTTTGGCGGAAAAATTTGGGGGAGGTTTACACAAATTTGGAGTACAACTGTAGGTGACACCTACTTCTAAGAAACTGAGGCAACAGCGGGAAGACAATGTCGAATGCTGCCAAAAGGTACTGTAAATATTTGTGATGACACACGTATTGCATTCAATCAAAAATGAGCAAATCATGCCCTTTAAGGTTGCGTATATATTCAGGAAGAATATATACCAGATTTTTGGGCCAAAATAAGGGGTCAACTTATACATTAGATTTACCTATACAGGAATATATACAGTACACACATTAACCACATATATGTTACTGTCTTCACACTGTGTGCAATTCAAGGAACCTTGTCTTTCACATAAAGCAGAACATAGAGTCAATTTCATGCAGAAAGTACACAATATCAGTGAGGGAGCACTTTGGAGCCAGCGGCCATAATTCTATTAGTTTTAAAATAGTGATGGAAAAGGATAGACCGGATCTAAAAGTTGAAGTTCAAAGTTTGAGAAGGTCAATTTTGACAGTATTAGACAAGAACTTTCAAAACTTGATTGGGGGCAGATGTTTGCAGGTATAGGGATGGCTGGAAAATGGGTGGCCTTCAAAAATAAGGTAATGAGAATCCAGAGACAGTATGTTCCTGTTAGGATGAAAGACAATAATGGTAGTTGTAGGGGAATGTTGGATGACTAGAGAAATTGAGGTTTTGGTTAAGAAAAAGAAGGAAGCATATGTCAGGTATTAAAAGTGTATAAAGACAGTAGGGATATACTTAAGAGGGAAATCAGGAAATGATTTGGATGTGAACATAGGAAATATAGTTAGTAAGTTTGCCAATTACATCAAAATTGGAGGCATAGTGGACAGCGAAGAAGGTTACCTCAGAGTACAACGGGGATCTTGATCAGTTGGGTCAATGGGCTGAGGAGTGACAGATTGAGTTTACTTTAGGTAAATGTGAGGTGTTGCATTTTGGAAAGTCAAATCAGAGCAGGACTTATACACTTAATGGTAAGGTTCTGGGGAGTGTTGCTGAACAAAGAAACCTTGAAATGCAGGTTCATAGTTCATTGAAAATGGAGTTGCATATAGATAGAATAGTGAAGAAGGCATTTGGTATGCTTTCCCTTATTGAGTATAGGAGTTGGGAGGTAATGTTGATGCTGTACAGGACATCAGTTGGGACACTTTTGGAATATTGTGTGCAATTCTGGTCTCCCTCCTATTGGAAGGATTTTATGAAACTTGAAAGTGTTCAGAAAAGATTTACAAGGATGTTGCCTGGGTTGGAGGATTTGAGCTACAGGGAGAGACTGAATAGGCTGGGTCTGTTTTCCCTGAGACATCAAAGGCTGAGGGGTGACCTTAAAGAGGTTTGTAAAATCATGAGGGCATGGATAGGGTAAATAGACAAGGTCTTTTCAATAGGGTGGGGAGACCAGAATGAGAGGGCATAGGTTTGCGGTGAGAGGGAAAAAATTTAAAAAGGTCCTCAGGGACCACTTTTTGACACAGAGGGTGGTGCGTGTGTGGAATGAGCTGCCAGAAGAAGTGGTGGAGACTGGTACACTTAGAAAATTTATAAGGCATCCAGATGGGTTTATGAATAGGAAGGGTTTAGAGGGATATGGGCCAAGTGATGACAAATGGGACTAGGTTAGTTTAGAATATCTGGTTGGTATGGATAAGTTGGACCGGAAGGTCTGTTTCTGAGCTGTACATCCCTCCAACTCTATGACTCTGTATGATGTATCACTACTATATATACAATTCTGTTGAGCACTCTCAAGATTGATGAGTTTGATAAGTACATCCATTGTGTGGAAGGCAGTCAAAAAGTACACTTTATACATGCAGGTTAGTTTTGCAAGTTGACATTACAAAATGAACAAACTTTCCCTTCTTGAAATCCATGATCAGTGTAAAATCCGCTACCAGCAAAGAAATATTTGCTTTACACAATGAGTGAATGCTTGCAGCAGTACACGTCAGGTGAAGAACCAAGAAAAGATTCCATTTTTCCCCAAAGGAGGTCAGGGGAAATAATTGACCTCTATCTGCCTATCAGGTAGTTGTATCATTGAGTTTGGGTTGATTTCATCATTGACATCTAGCTGTTGCATGTCAATGTTCATATTGAGTCAATGAATACTCAATAAATACCCACCCCATGTGCTGCTGGAAGATATGATGTTGTGCATTTCAAGAGAAATATAGACAGGCAGAACAAAACATGTTTGTGTCAAACAGAGAGACCTGAGAATTTAGGTACACAGTTCTTTGAATTTTGTGTCACTGGTAGAGAGAATGGTTAAGAAAGCGTTTGACATGCTTGCATTCATTGCTCAGAGCATTGAGTATAGGAGTTAGGATGTCATGTTGCAGTTGTCCAGGATGTTGGTGAGGCCATTTTTGTTGTACTGTGTGTAGCTTTGGTCTCCCTGCTATAGGAAAGATACTATTAAATTGGAGAGGATTCAGAAAAGATAACAAGGATGTTGCTGGTTCTGGAGGGTTTGCCTTATAAGGAGAGGCTGAAGAGACTAGTACTTTATTCCTTGGAGCTTAGGAAGTTGAGGGATGTCATTATGGTGGTTTATAAAACCATAAGGGGGTTAGATAACATGAATAGCAAAGGTCTTTTCCCGAAAGTTGGGGAGTTCAAAACAAGACGGCTTGTTTTGAGCTGAGAGGAAAAAGAGGGGGATCCTTTTCACACAGAGAGTGGTTTGAATATGGAATGAACTGCCAATGGAAGTGGTAGATGCAGGTGCAGTTCCAACATTTTTTTTGTTAGAATTAGAATACCTACAGTGTGGAAACAGGCATGGGGAAAATGTGCAAACTCCACACAGACAGTTGCCTGAGGCTGGAATTAAACCCGGATCCCTGGTGCTGTGAGGCAGCAGTGCTAACCACTGAGACACCGTGCTTTCCTAAAAGATATTTTGACAAGTACATGAATAGGAAAGGATATGGGCCAAACATGGGCAAATGGGATTAGTTTAGTTTGGAAACCTTGGTCAGCATGGATGAGTTGGACCAAAGAGTCTGTTTCCATGATGCGTGACACTATGACTCTATAACTAAGACATTGTATAGATTTAGTGGCCCATAATACATTTGATATGGCTATCTACTCTAATTCTGTTTTCTTACTTCAGCCCAATCTTATAATAGAATCGTAACAGCAAGAGGGGAAGAATACTTTTGTAATTTAGTGAATCTGTGTTTCATTACTTCTATTGATGAGGCAGAACAGGAGGGAAAGTTGTTGCGCAGAAGAGTTTGAGTCAACGGAAACAAGTCAGGGCAGCAAACTGTTTTGGGGTGGAAGTCATTTGGCAAAGTTTCAGGAGGGTTGATTGTGGGAGCTGAGGTCAAATGTTGCAGCATTTTGCACCCTCCTTTTTACAGCGATCTAAGCTAGAGTTGCATTTCCTTATGGAGGCTTGGGAAATCACTGACAAGGAGCCAGCACAGGGTAAAATGCCAATGGTAAAACATTATTCCTTCTCCAGATGGGAAAATATGTTTGACAAATTTGTTGGGGTTTTTTTTAGCGCTATTACTAATAAAATTTAGAAAGGAAGATCGATATACAGATAGATTATCACAAGACTGTGGTAAGGATCCCCGCGCGATTGATTCTCAAAATTAAAACACATGGAATAGGAGATAATGTACTGGCATGGATTAAAGATTGGCCAACAGATAGAAAACAGAATGTAAAACACAATGCGATTTTTGCATTGGCAGGCTGTATCTGGTAGGGTACCGCAAGAAACAATCCTTGGGCCTCAGCTGCTCATAGTGAATGTTGATAATTTGGATGTGAATACAAAATTTAATATTTCCAAATTTGGAGATGATACAAAGCTAAGTAGGGTTGGTTATTATGAGGATGATGCAAATCGGCTACAGGGGATTTGGACAGGCTTAATGAATGGGCAAGAACATGGCAAATGGATTATAATATGGAAAAATCTGAAGTTATCCATTTTGGTGGGAGGACCAGATGTGCAAATTATCTCCTAAGTGATAAGTGGACGGAAAATGTCGATGCACAAATAGATGTCCTTGGTAATAAGTTAACATGGAGGTGCAGCAAACTATTAGGAGTATAGCAGTGGAGATGTTTTGCTTCAATCGTATGGAAGCTTGGTTAGACTGCACCAGGAGTACTGTTTGTGGTTTTGGTCTCCCAATCTCAGGAAGGATATTATTGCTATGAAGGAAATGCAATGAATGTGCACTGAACTTGTTCCTGTAATGGCAAGGACTGTCCTATGAAGAGAGATGCGTAAAAGAACAGTTATGGGATAGATACTTAAAGGGACTGACAGGGTAGATGCAGATGTTTACCCTGGTTGTGAAGTCCAGAACTATGGGGCACAATTTAAAACTAAGGGGTTGCCATTTAGGACTGGGATGAAGAGAAATGTTTTTACTCAGAGGGATATGAATCTTTGGAATTTTCTGCCCTAAAGGGCAATGAATGCTCAGACTTTGAGCATGTCTAAAGTAGATATTGCTATATCTCTGATTACCAATGGCATGAAGAGTTTTGGGGACAATGTAAGAAAAAGGCATTGAAGTGTTCAATCAGTCATGATCACATTAAATGTCAGTGCAACGTTATGGGCTGAATAGCCTAATCCTGTTCCTGTGTTCCTATTTTCCTAAGATGACTGAAAATTGGCATTCTTTTTCCAATAAGGCAGTGGATAACATGGATGAGTATCAGGCATCCAAGTGCTCCATGATATCACATGACAGCAAGATCCAAAAGGATCATTCAGTGGGTATTATGTTGCTTAATAAAACGCTTAAATAGCTTAGTACCTATTTCAGATGCATTTCTGAAAATGGTTCCCATAAATACAGCAGTGGGGGCAATATTTACTCCTAGCCTGTAGCCATCCCACTTCTAAATTGGTATATCTTGCACTGACTTTATCACTAAAAAAGCAAGTGAAACATTGACTAATTTCTACTTTGTATATTTGCTACATAACTTTTATGGTGCACTTGAGTCATGTAAATAGATTAATTGAGTTATTCTTTATGCATGGAGTATCCCTTCCTGAATTACCACTAATATACAATAAATATGTATATTTTTGTAAGATATTTGAAAATCAGACTCAGATATTGCTGTAAGATTATTTGTAACTCAGTCTCATTGATAGTAATGAAGGATATTCACAACCATTTTTATTATTTAAATTGATGCATTAGTTTAAGTCGGACATCTTCTTGCATGGATCTTTTTAAGTAGATTGGGTCACCTTATTGATCTTAGTGGTGATTGATTATCAGATGTTCAGGACTTGCTATTTATCTGTCGGTTGCCTTTTAGAACCAGAAAAGGTGGTCCTTTGACAGGCTGAAATCCCAAGGTGCAGTCAGTAAATATATTTTTCCGCACCTTGCCCAAAATAAGTTTACTGCTTAGTCACTTTGCATTAAGTACTACAGTACATTAGATAACCACACAGTGAATACAATTATGCCTTTATTCTCCCTGCTAATACTAAAATGAGACACTTTAAATATAGTGTATCAATTAAGGACTTGCTGAAACACTAAGATATAATTAACTCTAATCAAATGCATGTCAAATACACTCAGAACAAATTAAAATTCAGTGACGGATGGTATCCATTATCAGTTTCTGCGCATTGTCCATTCATCCTGTTCCAGATAGCATTGTGACCCCGTAGAATGCCAAGATTGCAAAGGACAATGGTCACTCTTGTCTAAGCGATAAAGTACTGGGATAGTGCTGGACCTCATTGAATCAGTTGTTGTGGAAAGCTGCTGTTGTCTGGTAGAGGAATTGATCACATGGCATGTAACGGACGCATCTTTTGGAAAGCCCTTAGTGTTTTGGAGACTGGAGAGATACCACAGACAGCTGCAACAAAAGGTGCTCACCTTTTTGCCCAGAAATAAACTGCATGAAGTAGTGAATGTGTATATTGATTATTTATAGCTTCTCACTCATGATGTTTTATTAATAAAATAATCCATTGGCTCTGAAAGGATTTGGCACATCCTGAGGATGTGAAATGGGCTGTAACTGGAAGTTAATTTGTATTAATCACAAAATGTTAAGGTAATTATCAATAAAGGACACTTGCCCCATTTTACTTAAAAAAAATCCACAATTTTCCAAATTGCGGCATCTACTTTTTTAAAAGATTCCAAGGATTTTGACGTAATCATTATCAGTGAACGTTCCATATGTTAAATTATTTTTGTGAAGAGTTTTCCCCGTTGGTTATGAATCTGCCTTTCATTAATTTGTCACTTTGTTCTACTCTTCCAGTTTGCAACAATATGATTTTTCACATTTATCTTTCTATTCCATTAGTTATCTTGGATGACTGTAAAATAATACCTCACTTAACTTTCTTTCAATGCCGAGAAGTTCAATTTTTTTCCAAAATGTTTGATTTAATTTGAATATAAACTACACATTTCTTAAGATACACTGATTGAATGGATGATTGCTATTCCAAAGTTCAGGGGTTTATCTTACCTTATAGAAGTTGGACACTTGCTGAACTCAGGCTGATTGGTTTAGGTGGGGTCAATATAGTGCTGAATTGCATCATTATTAAAATGGTGTTATAGAGCCATAGAGATGTACAGCATGGAAGTAGACCCTTTGGTCCAACCCATCCATGCCAACCAGATGCCCCAACCCATCTAGTCCCGCCTGCCAGCACCCGGCCCATATCCCTCCAAACCCTTCCTATTCATATACCCATCCAAATGCCTCTTAAATGTTGCAATTGTACCAGCTCCACCACTTCCTCTGGCAGTTCATTTCATACACGTACCACCCTCTGTGTGAAAAAGTTGCCCCTTAATTACTTTTATATCATTTCCCTCTCATCCTAAACCTATGCCCTCGAGTTCTGGACTCCCCGAACCCAGGGAAAAGACTTTGTATATTTATCCTATCCATGCCCCTCATGATTTTGTAAACTTCTATTAGGTCACCCCTCAACCTCCAATACTCCAGGGAAAACAGCCCCAGGCTACAGCTCAAATCCTCCAACCCTGCAACATTGTTGTCAATCTTTTCTGAACCTTTTCAAGTTTCACAACATCTTTCCGATAGGAAGGAGACCAGAATTGCATGCAATATTCCAACAGTGGCTTAACCAATGTCCTGCAAATCTACAAAATGACCTCCCATACCCTGTACTCAATACTCTGAGCAATAAAATAAAGCATTCCAAACACCTTCTTCACTATCCTATTTATCTGCGACTCCACTTTCAAGTTCTCTTTGTTCAGCAACACTCCCTAGGACCTTACCATGAAGTGTAAGTCCTGCTAAGATTTGCTTTCCCAAAATGCAGCACCTTGCATTTATCTGAATTTAACTCCATCTGCCACTTCTCAGCCCATTGGCCCATCTGGTCAAGATTCTATTGTAATCTGAGGTAACCTTCTTCAATGACTACTACACCTCCAATTTTGGTGTCATCGGCAAACTTACTAACTGTACCTCTTATGCTCAGATCCAAATCATTTATATAAATGACAAAAAGTAGTGGACCCAGCACCGATCCTTGTGGCACTCCATTGGTCACAGGCCTCCAGTCTGACAAACACCCCTCCACCACCACACTCTGTCTTCTACCTTTGAGCCAGTTCTGTATCCAAATGGCTAGTTCTCCCTGCATTCCGTGAGATCTAACCTTGCTAATCAGTCTCCCATGGGAACCTTGTCGAACGCCTTACTGAAGTCCATATAGATCACATCTACTGCTTTGTCCTCATCAATCCTCTTTGTTACTTCTTCAAAAAACTCAGTCAAGTTTGTGAGACATGATTTCCCATGCACAAAGCCATGTTGACTCCCTAATTAGTGCTTGCCTTTCCAATTACATTTACATCCTATCCCTCGGGATTCCCTCCAACAACTTGCCCACCACCGACGTCAGGCTCACTGGTCGATAGTTCCTTGGCTTGCCCTTACCACCTTTCTTAAACCGTGGGACCACGTTTGCCAACTCCAGTCTTCCAGTACCTCACCTGTGACTATCGCTGATACAAATATCTCAGCAAGAGGCCCAGCAATCACTTCCCTAGCTTCCCACAGAGTTCGAGAGTATACCCGATCAGGTTCTGGGGATGTATCCGCTTTTAAGTGTTTCAAGACATCCAGCACTTCCTCCTCTGAAATATGGGCATTTTGCAAGGTGTCACCATCCGTTTCCCTACATTCTATATCTTCCATATCCTTTTCCACAGTAAATACTGATGCAAAATACCTGTTTAGTATCTCCCCCATTTTCTGTGGCTCCACACAAATGCTGTCTTGCTGATCTTTGAGGGGCCCTATTCTCTCACTTGTTACCCTTTTGTCCTTAATGTATTTGTAAAAACCCTTTGGATTCTCCTTAATTCTATTTGCCAAAACTATCTCATGTCCTCTTTTTGCCCTCCTGATTTCCCTCTTAAGTATCCTCCTACTTCCTTTATACCCTTCTAAGGATTCACTCGATCTATCCTGTCTATACCTGACATATGCTTCCTTCTTTTTCTTAACCAAACCCTCAATTTCTTTAGTCATCCAGCATTCCCTATACCTACCAGCCTTTCCTTTCACCCTAACAGTGGGCGGCACGGTGGCACAGTGGTTAGCACTGCTGCCTCACAGCGCCTGTAGACCTGGGTTCAATTCCCGACTCAGGCGACTGACTGTGTGGAGTTTGCACGTTCTCCCCGTGTCTGCGTGGGTTTCCTCCGGGTGCTCCGGTTTCCTCCCACAGTCCAAAGATGTGCGGGTCAGGTGAATTGGCCAAGCTAAATTGCCCGTAGTGTTAGGTAAGGGGTAATATGTAGGGGTATGGGTGGGTTGCGCTTCGGCGGGTCGGTGTGGAATTGTTGGGCCGAAGGGCCTGTTTCCACACTGTAAGTCTAAGTCTAATCTAATACTTTCTCTGGATTCTCGTTATCTCATTCCTGAAGGCTTCTCATTTTCCAGCCAACTCTTTACCTACGAACATCTGCCCCCATTCAGCTTTTGAAAATTGTTGCCTAATATCATCAAAATTAGCCTTTCTCCAATTTAGAACTTCAACTTTTAGATCTGGTCTATCCTTTTCCATCACTATTTTAAATCTAATGGAATTATGGTCGCTGGCCCCAAAGTACTCCCCCACTGACACCTCAGTCACCTGCCCTGCCTAATTTCCCAAGAATAGGTCAAGTTTTGCACCTTCTCTCGTAGGTACATCCACATACTGAATCAGAAAATTTTCTTGTACACACATAACAAATTCCTCTCCATCTAAACCCTTAACACTATGGCAGTCCCAGTCTATGTTTGGAATGTTAAAATCCCCTACCATAACCATCCTATTATTCTTACAGATAACTGAGATCACCTTACAAGTTTGTTTCTCAATTTCCCTCTGACTATTGGGGGGTCTATAATATAATCCAAATAAGGTGATCATCCCTTTCTTATTTCTCAGTTCCACCCAAATAACTTCCCTGGATGTATTTCTGGGAATATCCTCCCTCAGCACAGCTGTAATGCTATCTCTTATCAAAAATGCCACTCCACGTCCTCTCTTGCCTCCCTTTCTATCCTTCCTAGAGCATTTGTATCCTGGAACATTAAGCTGCCAGTCCTGTTGCGAGGGTAAAGCTGATAGCTGCTGATATCCGTATTAGCTGTTTACAATATGCTGCAGTGACTGACCTTCTCAGCATGACTCTGATTCCTGGAGCAGTAGTGAGTGAGTTGAATGACAGGTCCAATGTGAATACGTAAAAATTCATAACCAGAGAAAAATGAAACATTGTGATTACAAGGTTCTGACTTGCAAATTGTCAATTGCAATAGGAATTAGGCTGTTTTGGCATTCCATTTCTTCAAAGTTTATTTCTAAACTATTCTCATGTTTATATTATCAGGTTCAGAGTAAAATAAAAATTGATTGAGGTGGCGCCCATTCATATGTGTTATGAGTACTGTGAAGTTTATTACAATTAGTGAATTGATTTGCAGGACAGTGATTGTTGTTGTGTAGACTTGCACAGGGGCAGTTTTATACACAGTAAGATCCCACCAATGGCAGTGTGATGAGTGACCAATTTAGTCTGCTTTCAGTTGTATTAGTTGAGGGAAAATGTTGTCTTGTTCTATGATGATGCAGCTCCTTTAACAAGGTTATATTGTCCTTGTTTTGTTTTCAGAGAGGTGGTAAAAGACACAGACTCTGAAAAGTCTGAGCTGTTTGACTATAGCTAACAGATACTGCCTCAGACAAAAGGCTTTCAAGTGTTTAAGAAAACATTTGTACAATGAAAGGGGAATGGCTGGTTCTCACAGCTCAGCTTGTCTCTGGTTTGGTTTGGTTTAGTTTTAGCACAGTAGTGTTTTTGAAGCTGCTGAAACCAAAGAAACAGGTCCATGCTGGTGCTCTCTCATTGACATCTCTCCTGTAAGAGCCTGTGTTTGATTTTATCTTTTGTGCCAAGTGGTGTTTATGGGGATTGTTGCAAGTATTGGAACAGCATCATGAAGTTAGGATGATCTGTTAAGTTTTCAAATAGGTTTAAGTTATTCAGTATTCTGCTATCTTTTGTTTGTGTTCCATTCGGTAATCTTGTAAATAAATTCTATTTTGTTTAATACTACATTGTCTGACCAACTTCATCCCTTCTGGAATATCTGTGTTACACCTGCTGAAAACAACGAGCAAACTTAGGGTCTGGGCCACTTTCCTGAAATGTTTTGAGGGGGTCTGGCCTGGTCTATAACAATTCTCATCCTGTATTTCAAATAATGTCGTACACCTTCAACATCCACCTATTTATTAGCATAGGCAGATTGGACTTGGATTAATATAACACACGAAAGCCATCACCTCCAACAATGCTGCAGTCCCTCAGTACTGCACTGAGGAAATGAAGGTAAATGCCTGATAAGAATTTCCATGAAAAGTTTAAACTAGTAACCTTGTTTATTATTAAATGATAAATATTCTGGAGGAATACTTGGGAATCTGTCATTGGATAAATTCTTGAATAAGGAAGAATAATTTGACCAGAGATCAGAATTTAAATATTTCACAATTAAACTTAGGTTAGATATCAGGAGCAACGTTTTTCAGGTAGTTGTGAGGATGTCAGGAATAATCTGTTAAATAAAGAAGTGGAATAAAAATTTTAGAAATTAAAGGAATGTGTTTCACCACAGTTGTCTCCTAAAACTGAAAAGCCTGACAATGTTATTAAACTTCAGAGCACTGTTCTGTCAGTGCACTACAAATGAAGATGTCACTTTTATTGATCAAGACGGTGAGCTTTTGCTCCATGTCACTGTACAGCATAATCATGGCTGGATAAAATGTCATGTTTCTTCCTGCTGTTGTCATGAGTTCAATATGTACCCCTATTTTTCAAATATTAAATAGTTATATGCAGTTCTTTTCATTCAATCCACAGAGGAAAATCCAGTACACTATTGGCTGATTGGTCCAGGGAAAAGTCTAATTTTTGCAAAATACTTGGATTTTCCATACTTGGGTGCTTAAGATGAAGACCACCTTAATGGAAGTTCTGATCAGAGCAAGTGATTCACTGAGTTTCACTATCTGATGGATAGGATTTTTGTCCTGTGCACAGCATTCTAAATATTATGGCCGATGATGACAATGACTGAACATTTAATACATTTATGCAATCCTTTGTTATTTTATGGAAGATTGAACAAGGTAACATCTCTTTTAAAATAGCTATCAGGGAAAAATAATGTAAAATATTAAATGCTTGTCTGCTATTATTGTCAGCAGTAATTCATAGCTTCAAATTAGATGATTTTCCTGACATGCCCTACACCTGAGAAATTTATTTATATCACAGTGTAAAGTGAAGTTGCCATAGTTTCAGAGAAAACATCGATTTTCTTTGCTCCTCGATTGCTGTCTCACCTGCTGTGCTTTTCCAGCACCATTCTAATAGAATCATAGAGATGTACAGCATGGAAACAGACCCTTCGGTCCAACTCGTGCATGCTGACCAGATATTCCAACCCAGTCCAGTCCCACCTGCCAGCATCTGGCCCATATCCCTCCAAACTCTTCCTATTCATATACCCATCCAGATGCCTTTTGAATGTTGCAATTGTGCTAGTTTCCACCACTTCTTCTGGCAGCTCATTCCATACACGTACCACCCTCTGAGTGAAAAAGTTGCCTCTTAGGTCTCTTTTATATCTTTCCTCTCTGACCCTAAACCTATGCCTTCTAGTTCTGGACTCCCCCACCCCAGGTAAAAGATTTTGTCTATTTATCCTATCCATGCCCCTTATGATTTTATAAGCATCTATAAGGTCATCTCTCAGCCTCTGACACTGCAGGGAAAACAGCCCTAGCCTATTCAACCTCTCCCTGTAGCTTAAATCCTCCAACCCTGGCAACATCCTTGTAAATCTTTTCCGAACTCTTTCAAGTTCACAATTGACTCTCATCTCCAGCATCTGCAGTACCCACTTCTGCATAGCTTCAGAGGACCCTACGCCTCACATTAAAGAGACACTACTGGTGATGCTTTAACCTAAGGGTGATCATGTCTCAGGTGATAGGTGAGGTCAAGAAACAGGAACTTCACGGTGACGTCAGTTGGTGTGGGAATTGAACTCACACTGTTTGCGTCACTCTGCGCAACTAGCCAACTCCAGGTTGGCTAGTTGGCTCTATGGTCATTGCAGTCATTGGAATCATAAAAGAGCACGTATCAGTGTTCTTTAATACTCATGTCAGCATGCAAGGTATGGCTTAAGTTGTATGGAGCGTTGAGAGTTGATCATTCTTGAGTGCCATTAATGATCAGTGTTCAGTTCAAGTTTTGACTCCTTTAAAATCTTTATGGCCTGCATGTTATTTATTAGGTTAGCAGAAAATTTAGAGTGTTGCCTTCACAGCTAAACAGGAGAAATTGTTGTCAGAAGCTTTGACAGATCTACCCAGTCTGGGGTATGTTTCTGGCTCAAGTTTTGAGGGGATGTACTGGACATTTTGACAGCATTTTATTAATGTTAGCAAGATGCACTAAAGTGCATTTTTTTCCCTAACTTACCAACCTCTTGTGCATCGCTCATCGATAATATGGAGCACTAGGTTTTGGTAAGCTGGAACTGTGTTGAGTTTGTTTAACCTCTACTGCTCATTTTTCAGGTACTGCATGTGCAGAAGAGTTTATATAGGCACATTCTGATAATACCTATTAGTTAATTGCTGAAGGAAGGTTTTTTATTATATTTTTGTGAATCTCCAACACCAAATTATCAACTTCATGTGACATTTTGTTAACACTTTTGATAAGGTGTCATTCTGTGGTTCACGTGGTACAGATATTGACAGGCAAATGTTTTGAGGGAGAGGGAGGTGGATGGGAAGAAATTTATTTTTAACTTCCCTCTAGAAAATGGTACTTTCTTTTAGGATTGAATTTTTGTCCCTTTTTACAGGCTAATGACACTCATACACCAGTGAGGAGAAAAGCACTCGGGGGAAAACTGAACAGAGCAAAGACAAGTTTGTCGAGTGGAGGGGCAAAAGGAAAAACTTATTTTAATCTCCTGCCAGCAAGTGGTCAAAATAATTGAATGGCAGGGACATGAGAAAGTACATACAGTATGGATTTGGAAAAATTGGCTTTTTCAAGTGTTTTTGGTGTACTAACTACAGCATTCTCACTTCAATATGCCCACTACAAAATTAACATTATTGATCATCATACACTAGAGAATTCTTTCATACAAGGTGCTTCAGAGCAGATGTAGACACAAGCAATGCACAGTTTATGATTCTTGCTGTTGCAGTATTGACTGCATTTCAAATGTACTTTAAAGTACTGAGGAATTAATCATGGCTTTTAATAAACACTCCCAAGTCCAGATTCCTAAGCTTGTAGGTTCAAGTCTCAATTCAGAGATTTGAGCACAAAATCAAGGCCAATTCTGCAGGGCAATACTGTAAGAAGTGCTACACAGATTGAGTGGTAACTTTTAAATGAACATTAATTCAAGATCCCCTGTCAGCTCTCTTGGGCGGGCTTTACAATTCCATGCTGCTGTTTGAAGAAGGGATGATTTTGGGATCCAACTGTCTGAGAGAATCTGGGACCACATCTTAAGAATGTATAATTGTATTGGCTACAATTGATTGTAATCGACAGAAAATCAAGGACTATAAACTCATGATCATTGCTGTCTGTTGGTACTCCTGGATCAGAGTCACTTCTAAATGATTTAGAATTCTCAATTTTTATATTCACTTTATTCTAACACTCAAACCCTTCATTGTGGTATACTCAAACATGCATTGTGCTCAGAGTTCTTGCTGATGCTCTTTGGCCTAGGCTTCCTGTAGTAATGTATAACTCAAGAATATTTTATATTACTTTTATTTGCATACAGTTTTAAATGGAGTAATAACTTGCACTAACTACACGAAGGAATTTTACACAAAGGTGCTAACTAGTATGATGGCACAGTCTTGTAAAGATAATCATGGAGGTGAACATTTTCTCACGCATGGTTTTATGCTTTTATTTTTCTCAGATCCTTGAGTGCACCAATAGGATTCTCTTAGTTTCAGGGACTTGCTCAACTTCAGGTTTTTCTGTTTGGAAGCTGTACTGGGCATGCATGCAAATAGACAAAATCCATTTACAATAAGTATATGTGCAGGTTATTGTATTAAAAATCACTCTTATCATGAATGAGATTAGAACAATTCCACTCTGATGTGCAGTCAGCATCAATTAAATTAAGTGCCATAATAATGGGTGGTAATTGAACAAGAGGCTTCTTCCTTGTCCTCTGGTATTTTTCATGAAGTACTGGCTTTTCTGAATTCCTTACAACCGCTATGAAAGAGTAATTTCTGAAGCAGAAAGATGTCCTAGAGATACCTCACCTGCCTTGTCAGAAATGACCAGTGCTGCTATTGTGCCATGTACTAATTACTACCTTCCCATGTTGGCAATATATGCTTATCAAAGTGTCCTCATAAGAACAAAATAATGTCTTATCCAGCTATATAGGACTTATTCAAGATAAATCATTCAGATAAATTTCACGATATGCCTGCCTTGAATCCCAAACTACTTTTCTCCACTTTCTATGAACTAAGAGTCCATTTATTTATTTGGTGAATGTTTAAAATTAAACACAAGTAACAGAATATGAAAATCTATTCCAGATGCTCAAATAGTTCTTTATACAAAAGCAAAATAATGTGGATGCTG
This sequence comes from Hemiscyllium ocellatum, assembly GCF_020745735.1. Lineage (NCBI taxonomy): Eukaryota > Metazoa > Chordata > Chondrichthyes > Orectolobiformes > Hemiscylliidae > Hemiscyllium > Hemiscyllium ocellatum. The sequence goes on along the minus strand of NC_083437.1, from coordinate 34,407,412 downwards.
AAGTAAAGGGATATGCTGAAAATGGCACACTTGCCACAGAATTGTAGATTTTGCAGGTACCTGTCCAAAGTAACTACCAGCTAACTTTTCCCTGTTTAACAGTGTTGTAACATCGTTTGCTCATTGAGTGTTATTTCTCTTAGTATTCTAGGATCCTGAACTAACATCCAGCAGCAAGGTGAGCTCCACACCACGGTGAACTTTCCATTTTTCTTAAATCTCTACAGATCCATCTCTTTAGCCAGAAAACGAACACCCACTAACATCCTGCGTGGTGGTTATCAGGAAATAGTGTTTTTCTCTGCCGTTTTTCTCTCTCTGTCTCCGCACCATCTCTCTTGCTGTCCAAGGTAATTGAGTCAGCGAGTTTGGCAATAGTAAGGCCAACTGCCTTTTCCATTTTCTCAAGCCGTAAAAAAATGCCAATTTAGTTTCAGTAGACTTTTATCTGAGCCCGTAGTCCCCCTGACAACAGTTTACATTGTTCTATTGCTAAGGACTGCTAGTTGGGAGATCAAATACCCCTCTCCATTACTCCATTTTACCTAAATTAAGAGAGACAGATTAAAGCATAACCATATTATAATGTCTGGTAACTGGTGCTAAATGCAAGTTGCTCTTACTTACATTTTTGTTTACCCTTTTATTAAACTAATCATCAAGTTTTCTAGTTTCAAGCTAAGAGCTTTGTCATATCCAAATGCCTGCTATCCTATATACAGATTTTAAAATAGCTTGAATCATACCTTCTTAATTTCACTCCTTTCCATTGACAAGGTATTTAACCCCTTCAGGTGCTCCTTAAAAATGCACTTAGAAGACTCATTACTATTTTTGTTGCTCTTCTGTAAACTGAATCTATTATTTCCCTTTCATCATTAAGAAACATTCCAAAAAACTAGAAGAGTAATTTTTAAGAGTGTTATTGGCTTTTTTTTTAAAAGAAATGTTCTCTTTGAACCCAATTATACAACAGAATACTCTATTTATTTGGACAATTGTTGGTAGGCTGTGAGATTATGCAACCTTTGTTCAATTAGCACTTCCAAACAGTTTTTCTGCTTCATCATGTCTAACAACATGCCACTTATTATGTAATTGCTTCTGCTACTTTTAGCAGCAATCTGTAATCCATTACATTTCTGAATATAAAATGCCATTTACTAGTTACGTGCTTTGTTGCAAAATGACTACGAATTATTAAATTTTACTCCTCTCCTAGGAACATCCTGGTGAGCCATGCAACTTTGTACCACCTACCAGTTTAAGTCAGTCTACAGAAGCAGTTATTGTGAAGGTCATTAATAATTACTGTGAATAGCAGAGTTCCCAACAGAGATGCAAGGAAAATCACCACTGATTGCTCTTGGCCATTCAGGGCTATGTCAACTGATAAATACCATCTGTTATTGCTCGCCCATAGTTCAGTTTGATACTTTATTTTGTTTTGATTACTTTTCACACTCATCATATATCAACCAGAGTAGACCACTCTAAATGGTTTCTCTAAACTGAAATATGCATTTCCTGTTTCTCCATTGTTGGGCATTGTAGGCTTATACTCTGTTGAAATTCTACTGAGTGAAATTAGCATTGAATGCATCAAAGATCTTGTTTGAAGATGCTCCAAAATTACTGCAAAATAAACAGATTTGTGCATTTCTTAAAATAGTAAAAAAAGATAACATTCTCATAATGTTGTGCATTTTATCACTTTCCTATGAAACTCTTGCACAAGTCATTTCTGTGCATTATTGTCTTAACCCTTGTTGAGTGCTATGAAATTGCTTTCTTTCTAATGGACTTTGTACTGGTTAAATACAAATAGCAAGCTAAAAGGGCTGTGATTCACAGAACTGTGCTTCTGATTCTTTGAGTCCCTGAGTTAGAAGATTGTAATTTTAAGGCTTGCAATAGATTTCAACCATAATCTTGGCTCACCCTTCAGTTCAGTATTGAAGAGCAACTTTCAAATCAGATATTAAAGCTGTAGGTGAGATTTTCCGTTTTCCAGTCTAGGTGTGGGAGCAAGCATGTTTCTTGGCGACTGGTTTGCTGCTCCCATGACAAACATAGCTCATTGGATTGTGAACCACTTGTTAAAGCTTGACTGCAAGCTTTTCAGCCTTGTTAAAAGCTACCAGCCAATCAGAGGCCAGTATTAGATTGGTTGCAGTTTCATCTTCAGGGTATCCAATGGTGCGAAGGTAAATGGTTTGTTTTTTCTTCTCACAGGGCAGAAGGTCATAGGGAGTGGATGAAGTCGGGGCTTTTCTGAGGCAAGAGCAGGGAGTGGCTTTCAAACTAAACACTTTTACCTTCCGTTCATGCCTCCAGTTGCCCAAGTTTTTTTTAATTTATTCATTTTGTGGAATGTGGGCATTGCTTGCCAGGCAGGTCACCCTGGTTGCTGAGTCAAGAAACTAGGCACCATGGTGGGATTCACATTTGCATTCAGTAAAATTCTGGAACTAAAAAGCCTGACAGCAATTTTGGAACCTTTATCAATGGTCATAAAGAACCATCAGGTTCACAAATGTCCCCTAGACAAAGGAAATCTGCCAGCCTTACCTGGTATAGCCTTCATTTGACTCCAGACCCATATGTGGTTGACTCTTAATTGCCCTCTGAATCAGTCTAACAAATCATTCAACAATGTCAAACCACTACGAAGTAAAGACAAAGAATAAAATCAGACAGACTACCCAACATCGACCTAGGCACCGGAAACAGCAACAACAAAACCTGCAGAGCCCTCCTCATCGATGTCTGGTGGTTTGTGCCAAAATGAGAAGGGCTGCCCCACAGACTAGTCAAGCAATGGCCTGTTATAGTCATACCCGTGGAATCGTACCTTACTGACAATGGATGGAACCATTTAAAGGTGTGAATAATGTGAGCAATGAATCAGCCAAGAGGCCAATCTTGACATCAGGTGCATATCACTCTATCTTTTCTTCTTTTCATAAGTGGAATGGTGAGATTCTCACTAATCTCTGCTGAGTTTCTAATTAAGGGTGTTTATTGCTTGTAAACACCTTTTGAACAGCCAGAATTTGCCTCATTAGTATTCAGTTTTTCTCTTCCAAACTCATCAAATAGGTGAGATGGCAAGAAAACTTGATCTTGAATCCAGAGAGGGTACCTGGTGAATTCAGTTCCGCACGTGCTTTGAAGGTCCTCCATCTTGGATATTGGGCTCCAAAATCTCAAGGAGGCCTGTCCACTCCACATCCCACAGGAATGTGGGGTGGCACACCCCACATCCACAGGTATTGGCATTGATATGCGTCCGCCTTTACAATCCCCCTTGGTTCATCTTCGACCTATTTACAGGAAGATTCTGTATTTCAGTGCTGCTCCTTGGGCATCTCCGGGCTCTTTGCTCATTGTCATTGTGCTCACTAGCTTTGACCTGAATGTGCAAAGCCTCCCCTTGTGTTGTTAGACTTGGCTCTGTTAGCCAGAGATACAAGACTCCTATTATTTCTGTATTGTCTGTGCAAAATCCTGTCCAGGGGGCCTCTAGGTCCCTGCCCATAAGGCGGGGTACTGATTTCCCCCATCTGCCATGTCAGGAACAAAGGTCAGGTACTGTACAGGGCAACTCTGAACTGATACAGCTTGTCTAGTTACACCAGGGCTTTTTGAAAATGATGCGAGCTCCGGTGATGCTGAGAATGGTACATGGTAAGAAGGGGCTAGAACTGAATGTTACAGAAACAATAGGAATGGGATAGATAGTTAATGAGGCAAGTTTAGGAAGATATGGCAAGAAAACACACTGGGCCTCGTGGCAGAGCTCTAAAGAAGACCCAATGCAACTTGGACTTCGCTAAAAAACAAATTATGATTCAGCCCAATGCCTTAGACATTAACACGAACCCCAAACATCTTCACCAATGACCTTCCCTTCATCATAAGGTCAGAAATGGAGATGTTTGCTGATGATTGTGCATCATTCAGTACAATTTACAACTTATAGATGCTGAAGCAGTCCATTTCCATATCTAGCAAGATCCGGACACCATCCAGGCTTTGGCTGATACATGTGCCAAATAAGTGTCAGACAATGACCATCTCCAATAAGGGAGAATCTAACCATGGACCCTTAACATTCAATGACATTACTATCACTGAATCCCTCAACATCAATATCTTGGGAGTTATGATTGACCAGAAACTGAATGGACCATCCATATTTATATTGTGGCTGCAACTGCAGATCAGAGGCTAGACATTCTGTGGCAAATAACTTACTTCCAGTCTCCTCAGTTCCTGTCCAGCATTTGCAAGTCAGGAGGGAAATGGAATACTTTCCAGTTGCCTGAATGGGTGCAACTCCAATAATATTCGAGAAGCTTGACACTATCCAAGACAAAGCAACCTGATTGATTGGCATTCCATCCATCACCTTCAGCATTCAATCTCTTCATCATCAACACACAGCAACAGCATTATGTACCATTTACATGTTGCACTGCAGTAACTCACCAAGGTTTCTCTGACAGCACCTCCCAAACCTACAACCTGTGTCACGTAGAAAGACGAGGACAGCAGACAAATGAGCACACAAGCATTTGCAAGTTCTCCTGCAAGTCACCAACCCTCCTGAATTGGTACTGTTATTGTTCCTTAATTGTTGCTGGATCATAATTCTGGAACTCCCTTCACAACACCACAGTGGATGTCCCTACCCCTGAAGGATTGCAGCAATTCCAGAAGGCACTCACCACACTTGACCAGAACACTTAGGATAGGCAATAAGTGTTGGCTTTGCCACCAACATCCATACCCTATGAACAAATTTGAAAACACTTAAGGGCCTTAATTGCTAATGAGTCAAGAAAGTCCCCCATGGGCCTTCTCACCCAGCACTTAATTGATCAGATGATGGGAAGAGGATAATTATTTCTTCTACTCCAGAGAAAGGAATATTGCACCTCACATCTCCCTTTCACTTTTTACGTTCAATATAAGGATCCCAGGGTATTATTTTAAAAACTCAGTTAAAAGTTCTGCCAGTGTCCTGACTGATATTCCTCCCTGCACCAACAGCACCAGAAACAATGATCTGGTTATTTGTCAACTTGCAGTTTGTGAGATGCTGCTTCAGGCCTATTAAATATTAACAACTAGTGTATTGCAAAAGTAATGAATTGAATGGAAAATCAGTGAGGACTTGATGAACTGAATGCCTTCCTATGCTGCAATGATTGTCTAAGTACGAAACACTTCATAACATCCCAAGGCCATGAGAAGGGACTGCGTGGACATAAATTTCATCTTTTCAAAAATGCGGACAAAGTTATTTTTCATGACACCCTCTGGTATTAGCCTAGATCAAATGACATATAAGATAGAGGTGAGGAGGACTTTCTCTTGGCAGAGGCCAGTGAATTCCTTAGCACAGAGGGCTGTCAAGGCTGCACCGTTAAGTATATATTCAAGGTTGAAATAGACAGATTTTTAGTCAGTAAGGTAGCCAAGAGTTAATGAGGGAAAAGGCAAGAAAGTGAAATTGAGGATTATCAGATTAGCCATGACCTCATTGAATGGCAGGGCAGAATCAAGGGACTGAATGGCTTATTTCAGCTCTTATGTTTTATGAACCAATGCAATGTTTCAGTGACCTCATGCCATGTCTTTACCCTTATCTGTTCAATAGTTACAGCTCTGTTCTGTCTGTTCCTGGAGTTTATTGGGACATGTAGTCTTGGGCTGTCACATTATACAATTCAGTAACAGCTTTCACTCTCCTCTGGGACTGGAATGTTGTCTCTGACTTGGTGTAAAATTTCTGGAATAGTGGTTTGTAATTTAGCAAGCAGGGTGTAACCAACTCAAGGTAATAAGCATTTCTTAAGCTTAAAATGAACTGAAATGTGGGAGAAAGTGAGGATTGCAGATGCTGGAGATCAGAGTCGAGAGTGTGGTGCTGGAACAGGAGCATCCGAAGAGCGGGAGCATTGACGTTTTGTGCATAAGCTCTTCATGAAGAGCTTATTCCTGATGAAGAGCTTATGCTTGAAACGTTGATTCTCCTGCTCCTCAGATGCTGCCTGACCAGCTGTGCTTTTCCAGCACCACACTCATGAACTGAAATGTAACTGGCACTAGTGCAAAATTAAGTTTAAAAAGTCTGCAGATATGTAAGTGCTCGGACTGCCCAACACACTTTGAGGCTTAACTTTAAAGATTTTTAAGATCAGCAATTCATGGACAGCTGCTAGTTTTCGCAGTTTCAACAGCAGAGTTGGCTGTATAACTTAAGTCTGCTGGCTTCACATCAGTCAAGCTCTTACAAGTAGTATAATTATTCTTAATAACTGTTTAATTGTTCACCATTGATTTCTCCATAAATTAGGATGAATACCCGGCAGTTAAGATTGCAATCAACATTTACTGAAATCAAAACTATTGGAGAAAATTGCTATGAAGTACTGCTGTGCCTTGTTCCAGCCCTGTACCACACAGTTGAATGCAGTGACTTTGTGATTGCTGGTTTTCAAATGCTGCACCTGCCAAATTTAAAATCATCTTCATGGATGATGTTAGCTCAGAGATTAATTGTTGCAGGATTCTGCTGTGGTGCTGATGCAATCCATTATGGATTTTGCTCAGAGTCATTTCAAGATGAAGTTTCAGGAGAGTGACAATGTGGAGAAGTTGTAGAACAGTTCTAGAGATCAACAAGAATACTCAAAAGAATCAAGGTAAAAATCACGCAACACCAGGTGATAGTCCAACAGGTTCATTTGGAAGTACAAGCTTTCGGAGTGCTGCTCCTTTGTCAGGTAGCTAGTGGGGCAGGATCATAGGACACAGAATTTATAGTAAAAGATCAAACTGTCATACAACTGATGTGTTGTATTGAACAACCCTAGATTGCTGTTAAGTCTTTAATCGCTTAGAATGGGGACACGGGTTTTGATTCATTAAAATGGAAATTGCATAACTTCTTTCAAGTCTCATTCCCAAGATAACTTAAGGTTTTATTTTTAAAAAGTGACATCTCGGCTCAGACAATGGATTAAAGATGTGAGGTTAGAGTCTGTCTGCATCCCAAACCTGAGTCAGACTGATTCTATTTACAAAGTAGAAATTTATAAAATGTCACATGAACTGACTGCCTGTAGTCTTTTGTACAAAAAGCACACATAAAATGTATCTGCAAATGCAAATACACCTGTGTGTGTGTGAATGCATGTGAGGGAGAGAGAGTGTGTGTGCGTGTGCGTGTGTGGGAGAGTGTGTGCGTGTGTCCTCCCCAGTCCAACACCAGCACCTCCAAATCAAAAGGATCAAGCAGTGAATTTTCATAGCTGACTGTCTGAAATTACAAACATCTCTGGAGGTGGGCAAAGGTTCCAAGTGATCGATTATGAGAGGGGACTTTCTAATCGGGGGTACAGACAGACGTTTTAGTGGCTGACAGTGAGACATCAGAATGGTGTGTTGCTGCCCTGCTGCCAGAGTCAAGAATGTCTTGGAGAGGATGCAGAGTATTCTCAAAGGGGAGAATAACCAGCAAAAGGTCATTGTACACGTTGATACGAATGACATGGAAAGATAAGGGGACAAGGTTCTGTAGAGAGAATGTAGGAAATTAGGCAGGACGTTAAAAGTAGGTCCTCAAAGGTAGTAATGTCTGGATTACTACCAGTGCCATGTGTTAGTGAGAGTAGCCAAAATGGACTTTTCACTGTATTTTTACCTACATGGGGCAATAAATCTAAACCTAAATGTGCAAGAATAAATAGACACAAATGCATATATATGCACCCATACACTCGTTAGCAACACAGAATACGGAAGTTGTTTGTTCCATTTCTATTGCCTACAGTGGAACCACACAACTTTATTCAAGTGATTCATGGAAAAACTAAGAACCTTTGCCATGGAAAATTATAGGTGATAAGATCCAAGCACCAGATTTGCAGGGAGTACAAAATTGTTCTCAATTAACCATATTATTTCTTTTACTCTGTCACGTACTGCATGTTATGTTGTTTCCTGAGCAGTAATTGTGACCAGGGTTTTACTTTCAGACTTTTTTTTAAAAGGACAGATTGCTTGCTAAAGCAAAATGTACATGTAAAGTTCAAAACTTGCAATATAAGGGCTGACTTTGCTAATCAGGTGCTTGTGACACAGGTCAGTGCCTGCTGGGAGAACTGTTTGGAAATGTGGGGATTTGATATCCCTGATTTTACTTTAAATTGACAGGAGAAACTGGAGGTCTCTCTGCAGTTTCTGGAGTTCTGCTACCTATGCGCACCATCTCACAAACACAGCACCAAATTGAAAAATCAAAGTGACACTGTCTCCTCCCCTCGAAAGATGTTAATTGTGCTTTGCAATGGCAATGACAGCTAAACTATCAATGTTCATTGTCATTACCCCCTTGACATTAATGCAACATCGGGAATTCGCACATTTGCAGCATCACATGGAAATCTAAAATTGCTATCAGTGATTTTTTTGCCCCTCTGGAGCATGCATTGTAGAAATTCCCCCTTCTACTCCCACCCCAAGTACAGTCCCTAAGCAGTAAATAAGTTGAAAAATTAACCAATTTTATGCTTTGTTGTGGTAAAAATTCTTGAAAAAAATATATCTCATTTAATGAGGTATACCCTCTTTTTAACAGCACACTAAGTTTATGATGATTGCTAAAATGCCTGACTGGACCTAAAAAGTTAACTTTACATATGTGGAATATCAGATTTCTCTATTTATTTAACATTTTTTTTGCTGTCTGTGTGAATACACTGATGTGAGTAACTGCTCACACTGCTTGCTAACATCGCTGCTGTTGTGTTTTGGAAATCCTATTGATTTGGCATCCGAGTTAAACTGCTTTCAGGAGAAGAAAAATCCCACAAGCCAAAGGAATCGCTTAATCTTAGTTGGCAGTGTTCTTTGAAGTTAGCAGTGAATAGCATTGCTTTGCAAAATCAAGCCCATTGATCCTTGGTAATACACAGCACCACAATTTCCCATGGAAGATTATTTTGATTTTAGATGATGGCATGAAATGGGTGCAATAAAATCAGATGCCTGTTATACATCACTCCCACATTTTCCTCTGGAAAATGAACCTTGAGCAAAATTATTAAGGGCAACCATCAGCAAGTTCAACTGTACCAGGCAGAAACCACAGCTCTTTCAAGAAAATTATACACAAATCATGACTCACAAGGCACTTCATCAACCATCACTACGTTCATGTCCTGAGCCACTGTGTAGGAATAACAGGTCCATTTTCCATGGAGCACATGAATGGACCAAGTAGGTTTCATGATGTTTGATAATGTTTGTACATAATTTTTCCTAGTGCTCACTGACAGATCACCTGAATTTCTGAATTCAAATTCATTACTTGCCATGCTGGGTTTGAACTCTGACCTTGAAGTCCTAATCCTTTATTCCACATAGCTTTCCCCTCCCCCAGTCAACTCAAAATGATGTTGCTAGTGTGTTCTACTGTGTTACATTTGTGTTTTCTCCAGTAGTTCTTGCTGACTGAAAGTGTTAATTAGGAAAGCTATTACTATCAATAAAAAGATTCTGCATTTACTTCCCATGTTTTATTGACGTTAACGTCATTTCAGTACCAATCTTGACTGATACACTGCTGTGAAAGATCTTCACTGCCAGCGCTATATGTGAACATATGTCACCAAATCATGGCAGTGGTATTGTAGCTCTTTCTCTGAGCTATACTCACCATGGATCAGTTAGTAGCTTTCTTATCTCTGAGTTGGAAGTTTGAGAGTTCAACTGTTCCACTTTCAGACAAAATTCATGCTGATATCCCAATATAGTACCAGTGGAGTGAGGCATTTTCAGAAGTGCCATATTCCAGATGAGATGTTATGCCAATGCCCTTTGCACCCTCTTAAATGGCCCAGAACATATCATGGCACTATGGCAAAAAAAGAGCTGGAGAATTCTCCCTAGTGACCAATGTTTATCATTTAACAACATGACTAAAACAGATTAAGTAATCATTATCTCCTTACTGTATGAGAGATTTTGGAAAATTGCTGGTTGTCCTTCCTACATTTCATCAGTGGACTCCAAATCAAAAGCGCATTATTGGTTGTGAAGTGACTTGGGACATACTGAGGTAATGAAAGACGCTATATTAATTCTTTCACCTTTCTCAATGGTAAGCTTTTGAAATTTTAACTCAAAACTGCAAAGCACATATGTCCAAATAGTTGTATTTGTGGAGTATTCAACGAGGAGGTTGAAGGTGGTGGCTTTTGATCCTTTAGATACTGAGATTGGTACCATTTCCACTACCTCCAGTGGGATGCCATCACCAAAAATGTCTTGTCTCCCCTTCCTTTTCAAAATTCTGCAGGGACCATTCCCTCCAGGACACCATAGTCCAATCCTCCTCCCCTTCCAACACTTCCCCACATTCCACGACACCTTCCCATGCAATCATAGAAGGTGCAACAGTTGCATGTTGTATGCACCCACTTACTTCCTCCCTCGTACTCACACTGTCATCTCCTCTACATTGGGAATTTGAAAAGCAGACTGGGTGACCACTTTGCTGAACACCTACACTCTGTCCTTAAAAATGACCCAAGCGCCCCCTTGACTTTCACTTCAAAACACCATGTTTCTATGTTGACATTTCTGACCAAGGCCTACTGCAGTGCTCCAGGCTCAATGCTGGCTGTTGGAACAATAACTCATCTTCTACCTGGGCACCTTATAGCCTTTTGCACTCAACATTGGGCTTTTCGGGGCATGAACACCCTCTCCCTCATTCATTCCATCTCTCTTGCTCATTTCCTTCATCCAAACTCCTAGGCCCTGTCTTGTATAGGCTGCACCCTGCACACAGTCATGCATTTACACTGCCCATTAGCATACCACCTAGCTATAATCTGTTTCTCGGCTTATCATTAGCAATCCCTTTGTTTGCCTATCCTCCCTGTCTCCCTTGCTCTCTTTTTCTGTCTGTCTCTCTCACTCCTGATGAAAGGTCACTGATTCGAAATGTTAACTCTGTTTTCTCTCTACAGAAAGATTTATAGAATCCCTACAGTGCAGAAACAGGCCGTTTAGTCCAACAAGTCCACACCGACTCACCGAAGAGTATCCCATCCAGAGATATACCCCTACCCTATTACTTTACATTTCTCCTGCACCTAACCTCTATTTGCTGAACTGTGGACAATTTAGCATGGCCGCTTCACCTAACTTGCACATCTTTTGGGCTGTGAAGAGCACCTGGAGGAAACCCACACAGACACGAGGAGAATGTGCAAACTACACACACAGTTGCCTGAGGCTGGAATCGAACTCAGGTCCCTGGTGCTGTGAGGCAATAGTGCTAGCCACTGAGACACCGTGCCGCCCATAAACTACCCATAAGATGCTGCCAGACCTGCTGTATTTCTTCAGATCTTTGTTTTTATTTCATATTTCCAGCATCCATAGCACATTCATGTTTCTTTGTGTTTATAGTTTTTGACCCTGATCTTGAAGTCCAAATTCTGGTGGTTCATTTTCTTTCTTTGCTCTCAGTCTCATCAGTTTCTTGCTGTTACCTTTTGTTCCTCAAAACCTTGGTTTCATGTTGGTGCTTTCCTGCTCTTTACATAGTATGTTGCAAACTGTGGGATTTACGTACAATTAATATTATATTTTTTATAAGTTTGGGTTTCTGGTTTCTGAGCTAGTAACCAGTGAGTTTCTGTGTATCTGAACTTAATAGTTAACTTGTAAGTATTTCTGTAGCTACGGTGATTTCTTTTAAAACAGTTTTGGAGACCTAGCTTTTGAGTGGATGTACTTTTGTGCACCAAGAATTGATTTCTTTTTTGTTTATTTTAGATTGCTTTTGTGACCCAGCAAGGAAAGCAATGAGTCTTCAAGATTTGTTAGAGTCTTCTGAAACTTTTTTTAAATTTAGAGATGGAGACTTTTGGTTTCTCTTTTATTTGGGCAGTCCTGTGAAGCACTTGGAATAGGATAGTTGTATAGACCAGGCTCCTGAGAATGGGATGATATATACTGTATTAGTTTACCTTGAAATGAAGAATTGATGTCTGTCCCAGATTGGAAGAGTTGGAATAAAACCCTGAAGAGGTTACTTAAAGCCAAATACATTTAAACTGAGGTGTATGATAGTTTCTTCTTGGAGGTCGAATTTAAAATTTACAATTGCAAGTGACTTAAACCAACTGAGGTGTTCAATTCAAGGTATATGAATACTGTATTAGATAATTGTACCAGGGTGTGTTTTGGGTACTATAAAAATATTTTTTTCTAATTTATTAAAGAATGTTTTAGGTGTGATGAGATTATGCCCTTACTGTATGTTTAAAAATCATTGAATTTATATTACAGGTGGACAGTTTGTTTATTCAATTCTGCTATTATTTCTTTTAAAAATAAATTCATGTTAAAGTCAAAATGCAGCAATATGTGCTTATGTTTCAGTGAGAGACTACTTTGTTAAAACTAAAACAAATCCAAGTGTCATCTATTAAGCTAGGTTTCTGCCTGGGGTGAGTAAGGGTAAACACTGGCATTGAAAACAAAGTGGTAAGGTGTTAAAGGCTGTACTGAAACAGTAGACCATGAGCAGGATACATAGCTCAAACAATATTGTCCTAATCCTGAAAGTAAGTAAAATCCTTGCTGCAAAAAATGGTGGATAATCTATAATTCACTGATTCATGGCCTATCCACTGATGTAAGAGATACTTTGCTTTGGCTGTAAAATAAATTTTTTAAAAATATGATCAATGCATAACCTTTACAACACTTCTCAGCTCTGCTTTCATTGCTGTTCCTATGGAGGCTTCCTAAGCATGAATTTTGAATTAAAATTCCTGATCAGTTCACCCAGCTTTGACTGAAATTATTCCTTTGGCCTGTTCCCATGAGTCTGCTGCTTCATTGATTGCTTTGCATCTTTAAGAGTTTTATTGATTGTTGTCTCAGGACATTGTCAAATTCTGAAAATGTTGTTACTGGGAGTGAGCACAATGCCAGAAAACCTAGCAACTGTTGTATGGCTCATTAATTCAACGACTGATTTCTGTGATTCACCAACAGCATGTGGGTGCATGCAACTCTCTAGGGTTTGTTATTGAATTATTTGAGTAGCTTGAGAATTCTGTCAACTAAGATAACAAGGCATCAAGAGTTTAAGCTGAAAAGAGGTGGACATAGGTGGAATGCATCACTTCACTGAAAGATTAAGTGATTATTGGAACTGTTTATTGAGGGAGGTTGTAGTGGCTAGAAGTTTAAATATCTTCAAGGTGAAATTAGATAAATACTGTGCAGAGAAATAGTTTATTGGTTTTCACAGCCAAATCTACTCCTTTGCTCTCTTCATATGCCTACGGGGATGGGACCGGGAGTTGGGGAGTTGTTTTTCATGAAAGAATGATCAAGAACAGTCAGTCCTGGTTGATCTCCTCCACCCCACCCCATCCAGAGAGGAGCCACAATTTATTGTGTTTATCCTCGAATCACTCAACAGATCAGCACACAAACTGGAAAAGTTTGGACAATGCACTTGAGAAAATATATGTTTTAAAGCTATAATGTTTCACTTATCTGTTGATCTCTATAACAGGACTTACACTCCATGATACTTCACCCTTTCTGGCATAATCTTGATGAATTACGTTTCTACAATTCTAGATTTTCATGCAGAATATTGATAATCTACTATTATGCTGTGTCATTTTTTATCTATTTTAAAGTAGCAGATAATAACCTTTGGTTTTAATTAATCTCTTGGTGGAATTACATCTGGTATGACACACTGGACACAGTATTTAATTTCATTCAGTGGTAAGTGATTGAATGTGTAACAGCATGAGAGACATGATTTCCCCCGAGGTAAGGGAAGAGGTCTACAATTAAGATTCAGATACAAATTGAATATTTTGCATGAAGAGTAGTATTTGTGTCACCTTCGTTCAGCACCTCTGTTGCCTCTGAGCCAGAAGTTTGTGTTCAAGTCCCTGTTCAGGGCTTAAGCACATAAACGATGCATAAACAGACAGATTTTTAACCAGTAAGGGATCAAGGGTAATAGAGAAAGGGTTAGAAAGTGACGTTGAGGATTATCAGATCAGCCATGATCTCATTGAATAGTGAAGAGGGCTCGATAAACAAGCACGATGCCATAAGACCATACTCATATGAACACAAGTAGGCCCATCAAGCCTCCTCCAATATTCAGTGAGATCCTGGCTGATCTGGTAGTCCTCAACTTCATTTTCCTACCTTTTCTTCATTACCTTTGATTCCTTGCTGGTTACAAATCTGTCTATCTCAGCCTTGAATAAAGCTTATACAACTCTCGGTGGCTCAGTGGTTAGCACTGCTGCCTCACAGCACCAGGGTCCCAGGTTCAATTCCAGCCTCGGGCGAGTGTGGAGTTTGCAAATTCTCCCTGTGTCTGTGTGGGTTTCCTCCCGGTGCTCCAGTTTCCTCCCACAGTCCAAACCTGTGCAGGTTAGGTGAATTTGGCTATGCTAAATTGCCCATAGTGTTAGGTGCATTAGTCAGAGGAAAATGGGTCTGGGTGGGTTACTCTTCGGAGGGTCGGTGTAGACAGGTTGCGCCAAAGAGCCTGTTTCCACACTGTAGGGAACCTAATCTAATCTAAAAAAAACTCCCTGAGATAAAGAATTCCACAATTTCACTACCCTCTGAGAGAAGAAATTCCTCATCACCTCTATCATAACTGAGTCACCCTTTAATTTAAGATTATGCCCTCTGGTCCTAGACTCACCCACAAAGAAAAACTATCTGTCATCATCGACTCTGTCAAGCTCTCCCTGAGAATTTTATGTTTCAGTAAGTGTTGCCTCTCATTCCTTTAAATCCAGTAAATACAGGTGCATATCTTCTCATTAGAAAATCATTTTCAAATTCCATACCCAGAATCAACATAATGAAGCTTATCTGGGCTCCCCAGAATGTCAGTATATCTTTTGTTAGATAGTGTTCTCGATGTGGTTAGACTAGTATCTTCTCTAATTTTAGCAAGACTTCTGTTTTTATAGATCTACTTTTGTACACTTTTCTCTTTGAAATAAAGGCTAATATTCCATTTATCTTCTGTATTAACTGCTGAACCTGTATGCAAGTTTTTGTGCCTTATGCACAAGAACCCTAAAATGTTTCTGTACTACTGCTTTCTGCAGTCTCTCTCCATTTAAATAATATTCAGCTCCTCTTCAGTGGAGTGCTAATTGTCAGAGATGCCATTGTTAAATTGAGGCCACCTTCACTGGTTCAAGTAGATTTGAGAAGTTTTTGAAGACGAATGGCAAGCTCTTTCAATATCTTGATCAATCTTCAGTCATCAGCCTGCAGTGTGTGAAATGTTACCATCAAAAGAATTACACTTTGGCAAGAGTTTGTTGGCTTTCAGTTGTTTTGGGATATTATGAGTGTGCAAAATGCTCAATGAACACAAATTCCCTTTCCAGTCATTTCTCTCATTACAGGAGTTAATGTCTTTTTCTAACCACAATTAATTTCCTTTACAGGATCTGTAATGACTGTTTCTGGTCGAATGACGTTTACAAGTAACAAATCTATGGAGATTGAAGTTTTTGTGGATGTTGACCATGTCATGGAAAGTCCAAAAGGAAAGGCTCCTGCTGTTACTGCATTCTTTACTTATGTTTCCTTGGACAAAGAAGGAAAAGCACTTCCTATTCCTATGTTGAAGGTGAGAGAACACATGCATTAATGTAGCCAGTTTTAAATCTGTCTGTTGGAATTCTGTTTCTAAATTGCAGAAGAGTTGAGGAATAATGTTGTGTTTTATGTACAGCAAAATGTATTTGGTCATTTCATTAGTAGAAGGTTTTGCTCAATTTGGACCAGCATGGCTGGGATTGAATAACTGGCTTTTATGTTAACAGAGCTCATCCAAGTTAAATGGAAAATTGCCAGAGTTGGTCCTTGTGCCTGTTGTAAGAGTTAGAAAGAGTTCATGCTGAGGGATGCATTCATCACTGCCCAATATGATGATGACAAAAGAATTTGTTCGGGGGTGTGTAGGGGGTGGGGCGGAGATCAGCTTTGGACCTCAAAGTAGTAAGACCTAATATTGAAATCTTCCTCACAGTCTCAGCAACAATGCTTATCATATCAATCTCACTTGTACCTAGTTGCTACCTTGTGCTGGAGTATGTCTTACTTAAGACAATAGTTTCTTCTTGTTAGACTGCCCAGATTAGACCAAACAGGTCCTTCATCAGGGCTCTGGCCTGAATCGTCGAATTTCCTGTTTCTTGGATGCTGCCTGACCTGCTGTGCTTTAACCAGCAACACATTTTTAGCTCTGATCTCCAGCATCTGCAGACCTCACTTTTTACCCTATAGATCCCTCCCCAGAGAAAGGATGGTGGTAACAAATCCACCAGATGGATCTTACACCATGGAGGACTGTGGTGTGGACTCAGCTTAAAACAGTATCTGAGTTAGGGAAGGTGAAAACAGCCAGAATGTACTGATATCCATCCAGTGAAGGCTGCTGGAAAGTAGACACCAAGAGGAAGATTAGCTTTATGCACCAGTTGCTGTGAAATTATGAACCTGTTCAGGAAACAGAATACCCTCAAAATGCAGTTGATTCATGCCCTTGTTCTTCATCTGGGCTTGTAGATGAAGGATGACCACTCATAAGAGCATAACAGCACTCAGATGTAATATTGATGGTCTTTAGAATATTATCTCCAAAATACTCAGTATCTTGAGGAAAAGTAATATCTGTATAGATCTAATGTTCTTCTTACCATTTTTTCTTAATGTCATTGTCAGCCTGGCTGATGTATGACTGTAGCTCAAGTCTAGTGAGCTTTGAACAGCAAAAGGAAAAGTGCTGGAAAGGCAAAAAAGAAACAATATGATTTGTTTTGTTGGAGATCAAAGCCTTTTATTGATTCCTCTATCTTTTCCAGATTGTATAAACTGCTTTGGACTGAAATTGTTAGGAAATGCTTTTCTTGACAGAGCACATTATAGTATGTGCAATCAATCAATGCCTACTGGGGAAGATGAGAAGAAGTGATTTTGTTTATGTCCTAGAAAGGAACAATAAAAATCACCAGAATTTTCCTGTGAAAGGAATACTTTGAATTTTCAGCTACAGTAAGTTTGGTAAATATCATTAGCAAGCTCAATACTGTAGATTTTGATAATAATTGAGGATCCTTATATACAAATGAAAAGTTTGGAATAAGGTGGGTGTTGCACAGGCAAAAATGAAGACAATAGTTTGACTTTGCTGGCAGCAATGTATAGTATACTTGTACCTACTTTAGGGGAATTGACACAAGTCTGGATGCAACAATATGCGAATGAACCTCTCCTCCCATAGTTCTTATAAAATGATTGATCGAGACAAAAAGACAAACCTCAAGTCCTGAAAATACAAGTTTGAGTCTCATAAATAATGGAATTACACAACAAGCAAATAAGCATCCAAAAAGGAAAGATAAGCCAGCATTTCCATTGCAACTTCAATCAGTTTCTAGAGATTCAACAAGGATCACACCTGCTGTTTTTCCCAATCTTTCCCTTTCAATCATTGACATACATTGCATTAAAAATTATTTTTGTTTTTACTTTAGAATCATAGGTAATGAGGAATTAATCCTGGATGTAGGAAATTTAAGAGTGCATTAGTTAAGGATTTATTTTGGTCATTGGATATCAGATTAGTATGGTTAAGCGTCTCCAAAACAAATGACAGACAAGATCCTTACAGATAGACTTCTAATTGCCTGATATGGAATGCACACTGTTTCCGTGTAGGTCTACTCTCTACTGATCTTTAATAATTTAAACACAGCAACCAGCTTCAGCTGTACAGCTAGGAACGCTTACAGAGTACTGGACACTGTCCCCTGCTTCAAGTGAATGGTACAGATAGTTTTCAGGGGAAAAGATGAAGGAGACAGGGACAGAAAATATTCATAGAGTTGAGTGAAGGAAGATGCAAGAAGGCTTGTTTGAGGCATGCACTTTGAAGTTGTGTCAAATGACCTGTGCTGCTGTAAATCCTACATAATTCTAACTTGCCCAATTAGAATGCTACCCACTTAAAACCTTGGTTGCATGTTACTTCTTAAGTGAATCATTAGGAGTCCAGCTTCTACTAACATGTTGCATCCTCCGTTTTACATTAGTCATCTAGGTTGGCTGTCAATTAGCAACAATCCTGTTATGGTTGCTAATTGTCTAAGTCTGCCACACACTTGGTTCTAAGTCCACATCAGGTGTGCCATTGTAGTGTCAACTTAGACCTAAATGGTAAGTAATTTATATCAGAGTTACAGATAGGATTTTATTTCAGAACATACATAAAATTATTTGTGAATGAGGGAATAGTCATTCTGTTGTATGTACATGTAGCCATAATAATCCATAGTTTGCACGGGGCAGTGAGGCATTTTTGTCTGTTAGTGAAAAGGATAAGTAGTCATAGTTCAAGAGACACTCTGCATCAAAAATGACTGACCACGGATCTTTCCTGCTGTTACTGCCTGCCATGGGCATGCTGGAAGCATTAACCGGTTGATCAGTAACCTGTTTGGACACATAAAGAATCCTTTTTCCATGACTAACAAATCCTGGAGTGTGACTTGGGTCTGGACCTTCTGGCTCAGAGGCAGGGCTCACAAAACCTCCTCTGACATTTAAAAATTTATTTACAATCACACATAGTTCTGGGGAAGGATCACTGCACTCAAAACGTTAACTCTGATTTTTCTTCACAGATGCTGCCTGACCTGCTAAGCCTTTCCAGCAATTTCTGTTTTTGTTTCTGATTTAGTGTCAGCAGGGTTCTTTCAGTTTTCATTTTATTTACAATTCCTGTTGAATATTGATATCATCTGGTTTTAGAGATTTTAGGTTATTTCCTTTAGTGAGTGAGGTAGGGTAGGGCTCCAGAAAATTTGTAAATCTAAGATTTACAGATGTGATTGGTGACAACTTTATATCACTGCTGTGACTTGAAAATGTAAAGATGCGGTATCCGCATCATATGCGGTATTATTTTAGTGATGTTCTGCACAAGAACAGACCATCTCAAAAATAATGCTGAGCTAAACAGCAAGTCCATCACTACTGTGTCTGACAAACAGTTCATTGCTGCTCATAGCCAACTATTAGGGCATGATAAAGCAGTTTGACAGAGGTATTGGATGCGATTCTGATCTTTGAGGGTAACTTGAGTAAGGTGGAACTTCTACCCTGTCCCAGCATTAATTCAGTGCACTATAAGATATGACAAGAGATGTTTAAATGGCGGCTCCCCAAAAGTGTCATCAGAACTCCCACAGTTACATCAGATGGATGGGGAATGTCAGGAATCAGCAATGTCCCAAGTGAAGAAAATCCTTGCCAGGTGTCACTACTTGAATTTTGCATCCTAGTTTTGACTGGGATCATGGAGGAGAATCTAGCCCCCTTCATCCAAACCTTTCACCATTGCGTATCTGTGCTTTGCTTAATGTCTCCAAGTGCTCACAGGGCTATAGTTGCATATAGATATTCTACAGACTGGATGAAACCGTCTTTACATGGTCCTGTATTTTTGTGTTTCCCCACCTCACCACCCTTGCACAGGCACTGATTTTCAAATACTACACTCTATTTCAGAACATCCTGAACCGTATTTTTCTGAGAACCAAAGGTAATTTTTGATACATTTGAAATAAAGGAAAAGTAGAGAGTAATTGTAAAAAGCAAAATACTTTCATCAGATATAGAGCTAACATATAGTTCGAAGTTTACCCACAGCTCATTAGCTTATATTTATCAGAAGAATAGGTTGTGCAGTGACTACTGCTTCTGAGGCTGACTTCAACTGGTTCCCAATTACTGATTTAAGCCTGAAAGGTAGATGTAATTCTGGTATTGATGTCAGGTAGCAATGTAGGGAGGTGGCATGAGACAAGACGCCATAAAGTTACTGTCTATTAGCAAGGAATTATGATAAAGTTAATGGAACTAATTTTTTGACAGATGAAAATATGGTTCTGGAGTCACAAAGGAACATTTCACTGTACTATCTTATTTATTGGTGCATACCATTTGTTGCAGTAGCTGCATCTTACGTCACGCACTTTATCCCCTTGTTCCTTCCTGCGACTCGTGTCTGATATATCACCAGTATTGCTCACCATTTCCAAGCAGAGGAGGGCAAGTGATGCAGCCTGATTTTATTCAAGATCTAAGCCCACTGTCACATTTTATTTGTTCTTTCATCTTAAAATGCTGTCTATGCTGTCTGTTTTGCTTTTGATCTGAGCTTATTATTCTCTAAGCTGTAACCTTGGCCTTCAGGGAACAAGTGGTATTTGTTAGCTTAAGCAAAAAGAACGAAATGGGAAAAAAGACATATTTGATGGTTGGAGAGAAATTGAATCGTTATTGATGTCCTAAAATAAGAACATAACCTTGCTCATTGGCTATAAATAGCACTGAGGCCTTTCCAATGTATGTAAGTATCATTGCTGCCTCTGTATCTTATATAAATAGCACTTTAACCAGCCACTTTTCTTTAAACTGACTTCAGGTGACATTGAGGATGTTTTTGAGGCTATTTTTAAATCTATCTCCACTATGAAAGACTGAGATGGGAAGGGTAGAAGCTAAGTAGGACTTTTGCTGCTCATTCCCAGGGTATGTTGTTTTGTTGTTATATATTAGGCTTTTTTCTTACATCATTATCATTTACCAAGTGTCCATTATTAGCTTCTGAGCTTCTGCTAATCTGTTTTCAAATGCTGCTTCGTCAACATCAGAAACCTTTTCCCAGAACTGGTTTGGAGGTAAAGTACAAAAGTGAACAAAATATCATCAGCATGTGGAGTGAAAAGATGAACAACTTTGAGGAGACCTTTCCTTCTAACTGCAGCAGCCAGCCCACAAGAGTTTTACCTTTTTGAGAATAATTCCATCTTCTTGATAGCCCATTTTTAAAGAATGTAAACCTTAATATTTCTGGAGGTTGGCCCTTCACGGCAAATATCACTGCCCTTCATGCTAGCTGTCTCCCTGCCAGGAGACAGAATATATACACAGGATTCGGGGGTTGTAGTGATGTGGGTGCATCACTAATGATAGTGGGGCACTACTTAGCTGATTTAAACTGGAATGTAGTTACCCCCACCAACAAACAATTGAAGAATGGAAGGGAAGAGTTAAAACCACTAAGCAATCTGCGAACCATTTTGGGCCGATTTCAAAAATTGTAGGTACCGTCTTTCTCGATGGATGTTCTTGGGCCTTTTCAGGGCTTCAGTGAATCACGGAACAGCTTTTAAGAAAAACATTACTGTATAGTGTGAAAAAAATCAATACCTGGAGACTTTGCTTAAAATTCTGATCTCCAAGGCACAAATTTCCCTTTGCTCCTCTTGGGCCAAAGGATTGCCTCGGCTGTATTGTGGGGGAAGTGGGTACTGCAGATGCTGGAGATCAGAGTCAAATTAGAGTGGTGCGGGAAATGCACAGCAAGTCTGGCAGCATCCGAGGAGCAGGAAAATTGACGTTTCGGGCCAAAGCCCTTCTTCAGGAATGATGGCGTTTGCCCGAAACGTTAATTTTCCTGCTCCTTGGATGCTGCCTGACCTGCTGTGCTTTACCTGAACCACTCTAATCTGGGATGTATTGTGTGCTGATGATGTGAAATTGTATTGTATACCGTATCATCAGTGGTAAGAATTACAATGCCATTTTCTTCCACTTTGGACACAAGGTAACTGGATTTTTTTTCAATTCACTGAGACAATTTCATGCATGCCAAATGTTTTGACAATATTTTCTGCTTTTGCAAGGTGAGATCACATTTCCCTATGGCCCTCAAATCAAAAGACAAACTTTCATCGTTCAAAGCCAATCAGTTACTTCTTGTGTCATTTTCTAGGCTGATGCAGATGTTTGTTTATTCACTTATGCCAAGATCAAATTTGGTTAAAGGCCAGATAATTCATTTTGGTGGTGTTGAATGGAGCTTGACAAAGACACTGGGAGAATTCATTTACCTTGACAGATATTTTTGTATCTACCAGAATGGGCAGATAGAGCTTTGATTCAATATGTCATGTAGAAGACACGCCTCTGACAATGCAGCATTCCCTCACTGCAGTGACGTGCCAGAACAGGTTATGATTCAGGGTGTGCTTGAATCCACGATTTTCTAGAGATAATATTGTTCTCAATTAAAACAAACTGACAGACATCTACAACCAATTGCACTTTTCAAATGTAGGCTCAATTTGCATTGATCATTTATCAACAGTTTATATTCTATTCGCCATAATTTGTAATCTAATTCAATCTTTTATATGTTACACTTAATAAATCATTTCTTTCTTGAAGATCATCCATGATCTTGCTCAATCCACAGATTTTATGAATAATCTAAATTGAAGTCTTATCACTGCTTTTAATAAACCATTTCTATAATTCCAAGTGAATGAGATAAACGAAAGCACATTCCTTTTATACACTCAAAATGTATAAATAATCACACTCACAGACAAAACGGAGGCCACTGGATATTCATGGATGCCATTACTACATGACAGCCCTGTGGATGTCTTGGAAAGACTGAAGTTAAAATATAAGTTTTTCCATTTCTTTCAGTTGAGAGAACATCCACAATGAAAGCCTGAGAAGAGAAGATTTTTAAATATTTTAGGAAGAATGAATTATTTATTGCAAATCAGGCTTAGCTGCTGGCAGAAAGAAGCACTGAGGTATTCCCCAAGTGCTCCTAAGTGCTGTAATTCTAAAAGACAGCAGTGTTTGTTCCAGCAGAGTGTGAGAAATTACACTGTGCTGCAACACTGGCACTTTCCAGCCTGAAACTGGAGGCCTGGCTGCTTAATTTTCTCTCACTGTTGTCAGGCATAGATGATAAATAGCACTGAGTGTAGAGTTTTATGATAGACATAGGATAGGAGGACATTAGAACTGGTTTTTAATTTGGGGTCAGGTACATATGCCTCGCACTGCAGCATGATTTTCAGATATAAATGCCTTAATGTAGGTGAGCCCGACTTTAATGATCCTGATATTATCAAAAATTGGGAGCAGCCTGCTCAAATAACTCCATAGAGGCCAGTATCCTGTTGCCAAGTCACTCTTTACTTACACATGGAGAGTCCTTGGCACTGATCCAACTCCCTTAGAGCCAGCTTGCAGAGTGAACGGATGTCTGACACTCCTGTTTCTATCCTGGACCCCCTGATTGGGGCTGTTAATCCGGTCCATTCAGGGAACTCATTCTATGAGGTCCACCTGACTGACAAAGAACAGTGCAGTACAGGAACAGGAAGCAACACCTTCCAAGCCTGTGCCAACACATTTTGCCTTTCCATATTAAAATTGTCTTCACTTACAGAATCCATATCCCTCTGTTCACTTCCTATTCATCTGTTCGTCCAGGTGTTTCTTGAATGCTACTATTGTGTCTGCTTCCATCAACACACCGACCAGGCCTCCCAGTCACCACCCATTTCAATTCCCCCAACCACTCCCTTTCCGACATGACCATCCTTGGCCTCCTCCACTGCTTCCATTGCCAAAACACAGTGCAAATTGGAGGAACAACACTTCATCTTCCACCTGGGCAGCCTACAGCCTGGTGGACTCAACATTGAGTTCTCCAATTTCAAATAACCTCCCTTCCCATCCCCCGAGTCCTTTCCCAGCCCGCTCCCTTCCCTTTCACTGCTCTCTGCCACCAACAGGATTCATTCCTCCCACTGACCAACCAGGTCATACCCTCTACCTGTCTTCACCCATCCCCATTTCATCACCTTGACCACCCCCTTTATCTGCAGCTCCCCCACAGCCACTCCCAGTCCTGAAGAAGGGTTACATCCAAAACGCTGACTTCTGCACCTCCTGATGTTACCTGACTTGCTGTGTTCTTCCAGCCTCCTGCTCGTCTACTTTAGATCGAGCATCTGCAGTTTTTTTTTGACTCCACCACCTCCTCTGGCAGCATGTTCCAGGAACTCACCATCCCTTGTGTGAAAAAACTTGGTACATCTCTTTTAAATATTCCCCACCCTGCACCTTGAACCTGTGTCCCCTAGTAATTGCCCCCTCCACCCTGGGAAAAAGCCTCATACTTTCCATTCTCCACGCCATTCACAATCTTATAGACTTCCATCAGGTAGCCCCTCAATCTCATATGTTCCAGTAAAAAGAACCCAGTCTATCCAACCTTTCTTCAAAGTTAAAATCCCCCATACCAGGCAACATCCCGGTAAACCTTTTCTGTATCCTCTCCAAAGCATCCCCATCATTCTGGTAGTGTGGTGACCAGAACTGTATGCAGTATTCCAAATGTGGCCTAACTGAAGGTCTATAAAGCTGCAGCATAACATTCCTATCCTTATACTCGTAACCTCGTTACAATCACTATACTCTTCCCCCTCTTAGTCCAACAACATAGGCCTGCTGGGGCATTTTACATCAGGTCAGGCTTCTCCAACACTGCCTCAGATATAGATGGCATGTTATGCACAGTAGCTCACCTCTTGTATCCAGACCATCTTGGAAGAAATTCATTCTCTTCTTCAAGCAGCAAAGGTGTCAAGGCGTTGACATCTGTTATATCTTTCTCACATTCTGAGATCTCTTCAATACTTGATGAGTGGGAGAACCCACAGGTTCTGACAGCTTTTCCAACTTCTGAGGAATCAGGCACGTTTTGCTTCTGTCCTGTTTGCGAGTTCCTAGCTTTCATGTGGTCCACGTGTTTGTTAAGGACTGTCACATCTACCCGAACTTTACACATCACTCATCCTGACCTCATGTTGACCATACCTCTTATACATGCAGTGCCATTCCTGTAAGTTTATACACACAATATCATCCCCAGTGGTAAACTGCTTCTCTCGCTTAGCGGAGTCTTGGGTACAACATTGGCGTTACTGGTGCTGTTTCACCCTCTCTTGAACCTCCAAGCTTGGGGAAGATCATACTTAACCTGTATGGAGTCTTCTCCCCATTAGCAACTCTGCTGGAGCTATCCTTGTAGTTGCGTGAGTCATGGTGCTATAATCAAATAGGAACTGGTACAGTTTGGAATCTAGTGAAGCAGTAGGCTTTTTTTTCCATTGGATGATGGATAGTATGGAACTCTACTTGTAAATTGAATGCCATTTGACTTTAGGAAATACTCAAATTTCCTGCTCTTAAATGATGATCTTTTATCTGTGACCTATCTGGAAGTCCATGTATTGAAAAACATGTTTGCCATTTTTCTATCATCATCTCCATGTTTGACAATTGAACTGTATGCACGTCCAGCTGTGAGCTTCCAAAATGATTAAGAATGTTGAGCTGATTAAAGGACCTGCATAGTCGACATGTAACCGAATCCAGGGTTTACCCAGCCATTCCCACGAATATGGGTAACTGCTGGTAGTAATTTTGTCCTTGTTGGCACTCTAGGCACTGCCCCCCCCAACACAGCTATGTCTGCGTCCAATCCTGGCCATTAGACGTAACTTCTCACCAACATCTTCATTTTAGAAACCTCTGATGGATCAGGTTGTTGGTTTGCTAGCTGAGCTGGTAGGTTTGTTTTCAGGCTTTTTGTCAGCATGCTAGGTAACATCACCAGTGAGCCTCCAGTGAAGCAGTGGTGCTCTGTCCCACTTGCTTCAGATGTGTCTTGGTTTATGGTGGTGGGTAAAAGCATTTCCGGTTCTGTGTCTTGAGAGGTTGGTAAATGAGATCCATGTTAATGGAGTTCCGGCTTGAATGCCAGGCTTCTAGGAATCCCTGTGCATGTCTTTGTTTGGCCTGTCCCAGGATGGATGTACTGTCCCAGTCCAACTGGAGTCCCTCTTTGTCTGTGTGTTTGGAATACAGTGATAATTAGTCATGTGTTTTGGCAGCTTGTTGGTGCTCATGCATCCTGGCGGCTAGTTTCCTGCCAGTTTGTCCAATGTAATGTCTGTTGAACTTCTTGGAGGGTAATTTGTATCTTATGTTTGTTATTATGGCTGTGGGTATGGGGTCCTTTACTTGTTCAAGTGGGTTTGTGGTCTACCATGATGCCTAGGGGCCAAAGTAGTCTGGTGGATGACAAGAGATGACCACTAAACTACTCCAGCCCCTAGGCATCATGGTAGCCCACAAATCTACTACCACACCGAATCAACTACTGATTAATTTAAAGGACACCGTACCCGTAGCCAGAACAACGAATGTAATATACAAAATTCCCTTCAAGGACTGTAACAAACATTATGTTGAGCAAGCCAGCAGGAAACTAGCTACTGGGATACATGAGCACCAACTAGCCGCCAAAAGGCATGACCAGTTATCACTGGTATCCATACACACAGGGGAAAAGGGACACCAGTTCAACTGGGACAATATATCCATCCTGGGATAGACCAAACAAAGACATGTGCGAGAATGTTGTGGTTCTGCTCGCCGAGCTGGAAGTTTTTGCTGCAAACGTTTCGTTCCCTGGCTAGGGAACATCATCAGTGCTGTTGGAGCCTCGTGTGAAGCGCTGCTTTGATGTTTCTTCCGGTATTTATAGTGGTTTGTTCTTGCCGCTTCCGGGTGTCAGTTTCAGCTGCAGTGATTTGTATGTGGGGTCCAGGTCGATGTGTCTGTTGATGGATGTTCTTGCCGTTTCCGGGTGTCAGTTTCAGCTGTAGTGGTTTGTATATGGTGTCCAGGTCAATGTGTCTGTTGATGGAGTTTGGGGATGAATGCCATGCTTCTAGGAATTCTCTGGCTGTTCTCTGTCTGGCTTGTCCTATGATAGTGGTGTTTTCCCAGTCAAATTCATGTTGCTGGTTGTCTGAGTGTATGGCTACTAGAGATAGCTGGTCGTGTCGTTTTGTGGCTAGCTGATGTTCATGGATGCGGATTGTTAGCTGTCTTCCTGTTTGTCCTATATAGGACACGACCAGCTATCTCTAGTAGCCATACACTCAGACAACCAGCAACATGAATTTGACTGGGAAAACACCACTATCATAGGACAAGCCAGACAGAGAACAGCCAGAGAATTCCTAGAAGCATGGCATTCATCCCCAAACTCCATCAACAGACACATTGACCTGGACACCATATACAAACCACTACAGCTGAAACTGACACCCGGAAACGACAAGAACATCCATCAACAGACACATCGACCTGGACCCCACATACAAATCACTGCAGCTGAAACTGACACCCGGAAGCGGCAAGAACAAACCGCTATAAATGCCGGAAGAAACATCAAAGCAGCGCTTCACACGAGGCTCCAACAGCACTGATGATGTTCCCTTGCCAGGGAACGAAACGTTTGCAGCAAAAACTTCCAGCTCGGCGAGCAGAACCACAACAACGGATACCCGAGCTACAAATCTTCAATCAGATTTTAATGTGCGAGAATTCCTAGAGCCTGGTATTCAAACCAGAACTCCATTAATAAACATGTAGATTTCGATCCCATTTACCAACGTCTCAGCAACAACCGGAAATGATATCACCCACCACAACAAACCAAGACACATACATAGCAAGTAGGACAGAACACAAGCGCTTCACCAGAGGCTCACTGATGATGTTACCTAGCTTGGTGATGAAATGTCTGAAAACAAGCCCATCAGTTCAGCGAGCAAACTGATCCACAACCTGAACTACAAATCTTATCCAAGATCTCAAACCCCTGATGGAATCAGTGAGTATCTGGCAGCGACCTTTGCTCACGACAGTCACTGTTGCTCCTCATAATAGTATGCTGACAATGGCATGGTCCATGTCCGTTTGGTTTCTCCATCACCACCACTTGTTTCAGCTTTGCCAGCACCGAATCTTTCTGCATCCAAAGTCTAATATTGTCAGCTGTGACTGGAAGTGTGTTCAGAAAATCAACAATCATTGTGGACTCTTCCAGTGGCTCTTCCACTGGTAATGTATCTGCCAGTGGGAGGTGGCTCAATGCATCCGCTTTTGCTACTTGGCCTCCCAGATGGCGTTCCAACTTGCAATTATATGCACTTAGTATTAGAGCACATTGCTGAATTTGGCCCGAAGCTATGGATGTCCTCTTTGAATAAACCTAGCTGTTATTTTTGTAAATTAAGAAATTTAGCAGAAAGGCCAAGATTCAGAAGACTTAATAAAAGGGTGAAGTGGAACTGAGATGCATCAAGAAACCTTGATACCTGACAACAACATGGATTTGCATTATGCATTGTAGAGGAGAGAAGGAAGACTGAGGATGGTGAGGACATGTTAAGGTCATAACAATAAATAAGTCAGGGTAGGAAATGATGCAATGAATTTTAATTTTGATACAGTGAGGTTTTTGGATACAGACATGAGTCAACAAAAATATGACTGCTTTTTAAGAAAATCTAGCATCTACTTTGATTAGAAATTAGTCCTTCTCAGTTATATACTTTATTGCCTGATCAGTTGGAGTGGTTCCTTTACATGTGTTGTAATTATCTCATTTTTAAATTTTCTCTGTTCCACTGTGATGCAGATTTAACTAGCCCAATTGAGATTGATGTGTCCTCAACAACTATGTTTAAGTCAGCTTCCTAGAAGAAATTTGACATTTCTTGGCATGTACCCAGTAACCTTAATAACTACATAAGAATTGCACACTGTAAAATGTATTCAGTAATTCCACATTTTCAACAGTAATCACAGGATTCAAATTCAATATTTTGAGAGTAGATGAAAACTGAAAAATGTGTTGCTGGAAAAGCGCAGCAGGTCAGGCAGCATCCAAGGAGCAGGAGAATCAACGTTTCGGGCATAAGCCCTTCTTCAGTGAATGAAAAGCCTTGCATTTCTGAGGCTTTTAATCTTGAGATTGTTGGGAGCCATATGTATTCTCTGAGTTGGCCACTTTAAAAAAAATCTTCTGACATTGTGGCTATTGTCCTGCAAAATTGATACTGTTATATGTCAACACCCAGATTTATAGTAGCATTCTTGTACTAATTGCATTAAAGTTGAATAAAGTAGTTTGCAAAACCATTACTTCTTTATTGCCAGTTTTCTCTTTCTACTTCTCCATTCTCTATTTTAACTGCATTGCCTTATTTTTCACCTTCCTTGATAACTTCTTGGCTTAAGAAGCATATTTGTATCCTGTATGGCTTCAATCCATTATGGAGTTAAGTCCATTTTGTTCATCAGTGTTCTCGGATGGCCTGAAAGCTTCTCTGCAAGCTTCTCGCTAAATGGAAGCAGCTTATTGAAAATATTGTTAAGAAGGACTTTGTCAAATGACACCGACCCCGGAGATAGAGCACCAGCAATGTGCGTACGACAGAAAGAGTTATCATGATGGGCAGCAATCCAATGGGAAGCCTCATTACAGTTCTACAGATTCAAGTTTGAAATGTAAGATTTCCTGTTGACACGAACTGTAGATTCTAACAACACAAAGATAGCAGCTGTGAGACACAAAGGTGTCACATCAGTGCTGTAACAGGTGCTGCTTTAAGGCTGAGGCTATATTGTGGCTGCTTGCTATGATGGCTGCTCAATGTCACAAAAAATCTGTTCAAAGAAACAGGAAATAGAATTCAAATACTCATGGAGAATAAATGTAATTTTCTCTTAAGCAGTATTCAAAATTTTGAGTATACATGATCATGAAAATTATAGTGAGCATAACAACAAGTAGCAAACTAAAAACAATTCCACAACCTTGTCCTTGATTATCTTTGTAAACAGGACAAAATAAATAAAGTTGATAAAATACTTTAATTTCAAAATCAGTTTGAAAAAAATGTCTTCAAGTCTGCTGCTTTACTTCTATTGCAAAGATTTTGATAATATTTCTTCAGGAAGTCATTTGCTGAACTTTGCATCTGCCTTGTAATGTTTTCTGTTCGTTGTAAAAAGTACAGCATGCACATCAATGTGGAGTTCACTGATAAAGAATTCTTTTATCATTAGCTAAACATTTTGGGTTGCAGTTAAGAGTCACCAGCAGGTCCTCCTCGCTCTAGAAATTACAGCGTGGGATAATAGTGCATATTTGATAAATCTTTACCATTTTGGAGAGGTTAATACATTTATTTTAAGCAGATTAATGTCATCCATAAGTGACAGAGTTTTGTGCTAACATATTAAATATTCATATGTTGTTATGCTCACTGTAATTTTCATGGCCATTTATACTCAGAATTTTGAATACTGTTTAAGAGAAAATTACAATTATTCTCAATGAGTACTTGAATTCTATTTTCTGTTTCTATGAACAGATGTTTTGTGGCATCAGTGTAAGTGACATTTATAAATTGGAGCACTTCCTGATGGTGGGTTCTGAAGTGTGTTGGTGCAGGGTGAGGGCTCAGTTACCACACTGCACCCAGAATGTGCTGAACACTCTGCCGGTTTGCAAAGGTAAAGGTACAATCAAGTTCTCATGCAAACTCATTAGCAATGTAAAATTTCATTTGAATCAATACAATCAAGGGGTGCAATGAGTTTGTGACTTGAACATCGCAGAGTAATGAGAGAAATGAGCCATTCTTCAACAGCTAATTTAATACCCTTTCCCTTTCTCATTCAAGGTGCATCCCCACTATTTTTCTTTTAACTTGTTTAAAAATTTCTTAAACAATTATATGGCCACACAGTGCCCAATAAGTATAACTGACCATCTATGTTTGTGCTAATACAACCTTGAATGCGAGCAAAAATCTTGGTCATGTAAACGGATGGCCAAACAGCACTTAAAGGATCCTTTGCTGAAAGGAGTGTGCAAAAAATGGAACAGGTATCAAGACCAGATCAAACTTTGCTATCAGTCCCAGGGATTACCAACAGAAAGAAAGTTCTTCCAAGTTAAATGCCATCAATTCAGTCAGAAGGAATATGGGTGTTCACCTACTCCTCGCTCCATAGGTGATGCCATCGCTCCCCACACTGATTCCACCCCCCATAACCCACTCCACTCCTCTCCCAGGACTTGACCTGAAGACTGCTGGAAAAGCTCAGCAGGCCTAGCAGCATCTGAGAAGAGAAATCTAGTGTTTCGGGTCTGGTGGTCCTAACTCAAAACTTCAGAACATTCGGTTTTCATTAACCTGAACATATTAATTTCATATAAACGTTAGCACCAGGAGAACTTTAACACAAGCTTGTAAGTTCTCATACACTGGTATGAGTGGTATGCTAAGATATCTATGATCTGTGGGAGACAGTTTCCAAATATTCTTCCCTATTCCCAGCACCTGATTTAAAGATGCTAAATCATTGATACAGCTCTCCAGAAAAATTGAAGTCACCATAGTCCCATTTTATAATTATTGAGCGAGAACTGTTTAACCTGAGGGTCACCATACCCCAGGCAAGGGGAAAGATTGAGATGGTGGGACCTTAATGGTACAGGTATTAAATGTGTGCAGTTGGTGTCAGTCAGTATCAGGGACTAGCTGTCGAGCCAACTGGGCTAACCAAGTTCTCTGGTACATACAGGGTCATGCACCCTAGAGGCATCCCAGCTGAGCTCAACTATTTCCTCACCCATTGTCCATCTATATCCTAACAGAATGGATGTGATTTGAAGCAGAAATCTTGCCTAACTGTTGCCCTCAGTTTTAGACCTTCAACCTGCTGGGATTGTCATAACTTGATCAACTTGATAGCATGTTAGAACGCACCAGCTGATTCATCAAGGGACCTATATCCATTTTAAAACATAAACCTGAAGTTCATATAATTATATAATTCAGAAGGAGGCCATTCATTCCATTGTGCTAGTACCACTTCATTAGTCCCTGTCCCCTGCTCTTTCTTTGTCATCCTTCAAGAAATTCCAATCAGAAATGTCAATGTGGCCTAGTCTTTGTTCTAAATCATAACATCTGCCATGAAATTGAAATAATAATTTACCCTTGTATCTTGTTGGGCTAATAAAATCCTGATATATTGGATATCAATGTTGTCTCAGACAGCACCAGCTAGAATGCAAAACAAAGTATAGCAATCCACAAATAAAGTTATTTGAATGGGCAGTGGAAGATGTTCTGTAACTGAACATACATAGATTATTTATCAGAATTTCAATGCAACCTGATAAAACTGAACTCAGCTGCCTGGTCTGCCAGTGTCATGGTATCTGTTACTGTGTCAGGTAATAGTCCTGATCACTCACCTTCAGCAATTTAATTGTATGAAGCATAAAGTTAATTGAAAATT
The DNA here is from genome assembly GCF_020745735.1 of Hemiscyllium ocellatum. NCBI lineage: Eukaryota > Metazoa > Chordata > Chondrichthyes > Orectolobiformes > Hemiscylliidae > Hemiscyllium > Hemiscyllium ocellatum. Next base: position 34,375,171 of record NC_083437.1, on the reverse strand, counting down.
TAAAATAACTGAGATCAGATAATTGGTCCCCTTGATTTACAAAAATGTGGAGTTATGTTCATTATAAAACGTCATCTACTACAGTCAATTAGCTGTACAATAATTGGTTAAGCTGTTATTAGTTAATAACAGCAAAGTTCATTGTAACATCATTGATGGCCTGGTAAATTAAAGTGTTGCATTGTGCAATTCAGGCATACCTCAAGCCTCTCTTTAGTCAGCAAACTACTCAGAGTTAGTTGATCTGAACTAAAGGAGTAATTGAGCCCCCATGACTCAATGTCAGGGTGAGAGGAAACATGTGTCTCTTTTAATCATTATTCATTCAATCCTTCCGGATAGTGCACAGGGAACTTAAACATCAGATGAAAATGTTTAAGTAGTCTTCTGTTGTTCACTGCCTGGGCCTACTGTGGAATAATAACAAAATTACTGAAATTGGAAACAGGAAAATTTGGGGATGGGCACTACTGGTGTTTATGTTAAAGACCAAACTAGCAACTTTAAATACATAAATCTAATAAAGAATTCAGAATAAACATTTTTATTCAGAGACTGATTAGAATGTGGAATTTGTAAGAAGCAGCTGAAGTGAATAGTATAAACATTTTTGTTTTGATATGTCGGTTTGATGTGCTTTTACTACATTGCATATCCTGTATTGGTGTGCCTTGTTTTAATCTGTTGATATGCCCTGATTTGGTGTGTTGGTGTGACCTGCTTTCATAAAGCGGTGTGTCTTGTTTGGGTGTTTTGGTGTATTTGTATGTCCTAATTTTGTTTATCATTGCGTCTTGTTATTTTGTATTCGTGTTGTATATCCACTTTGGTGTGTTGGTGTAACCTACTTGGTGTGTTAGTGTAACCTATTTGTTGTGTTGGTGTATCCTGTTTGGTGTGTTGCTGTGTCCAATTTGGTGTCACCTGTTTGGTGCTTTAGTGTGCCCTGCTTGGTGTATTGATGTGTCCTGTTTGATGTGTGAGTATGACCTCCTTAATGTGTGGGTATGTCCTCAATGGTGTCTGGATTTGGTAAGTTGGTGTATCATGTTTAGACATGTCAGTGTGCTCTGTCTGGGTGTGTCATTGCACTGTGTTTTAGAGTGTTAGAGTGTTCCATTTTGGTGTATCTAAGTGTTCTGTTTTAGAGTGTTTTTTTAGATTAGATTAGATTACTTACAGTGTGGAAACAGGCCCTTCGGCCCAACAAGTCCACACCGACCCGCCGAAGCGCAACCCACCCATACCCCTACATTTACCCCTTACCTAACACTACGGGCAACTTAGCATGGCCAATTCACCTGAACCGCACATCTTTGTAGGAGGAAACCGGAGCACCCGGAGGAAACCCACGCAGTCAGTCGCCTGAGTCGGGAATTGAACCCGGGTCTCAGGCGCTGTGAGGCAGCAGTGCTAACCACTGTGCCACCGTGCCGCCCACGGTGTGTGCCCTGTCTTGATGTGTTGTTTTGTTCAATTTTGATGTGTACCATCATGCATTTTTCACAGTACCCCTTTGAATCTGTAATTAATAGCAACAATTGCCTTTCAAAAGACCATTTTTTAATGTGTACCTCATATCTTTCCTGTACGAAGTCATAGAGTAGCTGCTCGATTTTACAAGTGTGTGAACAGCTTTGAAGTATTGGTTATAAACTTGAAAACAAATGATGAAAATATGCAACAGAATTATTTCCTAATTTCCAACTGGTTATCTGAAAACATGTTGCCATGCAACACACACTGAGTAGCAATCACTATATTGATTTTGTGTTGGCTGAGCATTTTGAATATCCTGGCAGAGAACTGTGGAAGCTATTTTTTGCCCCGTGCAAATAATAACATGATAAAAATAACATCTCTGATGCTATTTTGAGGCATGCGGAATAGCACCTGAACACTGTTATTCATAAAAAATTCAAGATGTGCTTCTCAGGCATAGCGAATAAGGACAAATTCAAAGGCTGTACATAATTCATTGGAGTAGAAAGTGCTTGGACCACAAAATCAGACTAAGCATTAGCTATTAACATGTAAAATTATACTGGTTCTCTACTTGTCTTGAGTTTCATTCAACTCTAAGATTGTTGTATTAATTCTTCAAAATTGTTAAATTGTTCTCTCTTCATGCAAAGATTCTCACCTTAAATATTCATCTGCTTTCAGGTAATTTGATTGAGCTTTAAACACTGTCATCAAATTAAGGCGATCAATCTGTCTTGGGCTTCTATACTTTGAGCGTTGGGCAAGTTAATCCGAGAATTGCACATTCACGCTTTCTTAAGTGACTTTCATTTTAACTGAGAAACCTCAATGAAGGTCCTGATTCAGAGTGCAGGCTAACACCTAGATTGTGACCAGGCTGTGAGGTAAATGGAACAGTTATTATACGCCACCAACTTTGAGTTTTAATTTCTAAAAGATTATAGAATGCAGGAAAGACCAGGTAAATTAGGATGGTCCGTACTTTTGATGATTTCAGGGTGGATGAGTTAGAATGGGATTTAGATTTCATCAGTGTAGGCTGCGGAGAGCAGGAAGAGAGTGGAGGATAATATTAAAGAAAAGTTAGGGAGAGCAAAGACCATTGCTAGAGGACTGGATAAGCAAGCTACAGTCTGTTGCCTCAGATGCAACTTGCCTCAGTTGATAATCCTCTTGTTTCTTAAACAGGACAATATAGATTAAAATTGACTTCAGTGTTTAATCCAGGTTGACCTTAAGTGGTATATGATGTGAATAGTCTTTTAATCAGACGTTCCACCAACTGGCATTGCATGACAATAATTGAAAAAGAATGATAATTTCTTATTTTATTCTAATATTTCTAATATTAGCTAATATTTTTCTCTCAATCATAAAAAGCAACTTACTTGGTAATTAATTCATTCCGTAGTTGCCGAGATAATGTACACTGCTTAAATTTAATGTTGTACATGCCCACTTAACAAATAACTCAATTTCAAAAATAGTTTGGGACTTCTGCAAATGTGAGAAGTGCCCTATAAATATGAGGTTTTATTTAAAATCAGACAACCAAACGTCTGTGTGAATAAAATGCAGACCAACTTATAGATGCTTCTGATCCAGTGCAGCCTCATGCAGATGCAAGAGGAAACCTATACAAACATAATAGAAAGAGGAATAGAATGTTACACCAATAGGGTTAAATAGAGCTTGTGTGGTACGTGAATCAAGTGCCTGCATGATTTGTTTATTTGTTTCTCAGGAAGGGAATCATTTCTGTTCCTTCTGGCCAATAGATTGGTAAAGTTGAATGCTGTATTTATGCTGGCCTCCCCTGGTTCCTAGTGTTGACTGCTGCCAAATTGCACAGTCAGGTTTGGCCATTGATACAACACTGCTGTTAAAATAAATAGTCCCCAATTTTCAGACAGCCCTCTGATTTCCTTCAATCCACCATGCACTCATCAGCCTCGGCTCTAACATCTGGAATTTTTTTCCGAATGACTCTTTCTGTCTTATATGTCTCTCGTTTAGAGGGCTCCTTAGAAAATAATACTTTGACTAGATTTTGAGTGGGTGTGTCCTAATATTCCCTTATGTAGCTTGGCGCTAAGTTACGTCATTGAAGCACCTTGGGACATTTTACTGCATTAAAGGTACCACATAAATATAGGTTGTCATTGTAAAGTAATTAGGGCAAGGGAATGAAAACATAGTTTCTGCCCTGTAACTATTTTTAAGCATTTTCCTGCTGAGTTTAAATCTGGAGTTTTGTCTTAGATTTTTTGCTAATCCAAGTGAAAGATGCCATTGCTTGTAATTGGAATATTCTCTGTTTCAGGCACCCGCTGTTCGTACCAACCAACCCCAGGTCACAAATGGTGTGATTTGTCATAGAGTAAATGCTCCATTAGATTTCTGTTTAAGAGGCGAGTGGGTTGTGAGCTGAGCCAAGTTGAATTTGAGGCAACAGATTGCAGCTTGCACACCCAGATTCCGAGCAATGGACCTTGATAAATGTAAATTTTCTTTCATTCCTCCCAAGCTTCAATTATTTTATCTCCTGATCTCTTTCTGTGTCCCAGTCATGATCAACTTGGGAAAGCATACTGATACTTGAGCTTCATTGCCACTGGGATTGTCATAAATGTTAAATATTTAATCAATTTACTCAAAATTCCCAGTTTTTGTTGTCTGACAAACTCAGGTTAACTGAAAACAGACCAGGTTTCTGCACTTAGTAAGAAGCTATTATTTATTGCAAATAATTTAATTCCAATCACAGGCACAAAAAATATGAATGATCAACTTATAAACTCTCTGACTTAAACTCTTCCCCTGCCTAAACCCATATATTCACATGCAGACAGATTCAGACAACCTCAATATCATAGATGTTATGGGTGAAGGAAAATGTATCAGGGGAACACTGTTCAATAACACCAGTCCATCTGATTCAATGAGATAGGAGAAAGTGAAGACTGCAAATGCTGGAAATCAGAGTCGAGAGTGTGGTCCTGGAAAAAATCAGCAGGTCAGGCAGTATCTGAGGAGCGGGAGAATCGATGTTTCGGGCATAAGTCCTTCATCAGGAATCAGTGATTCACTAAGATGTCCTTTTGCTTCTTCCAAGCCCTCTGATTTCTGATTTTCTTCATTTCAGGTCCCCTGAGTTCTTTACTGAAATCACAGGGCAGTTGACACATTAATTGTTCAGTGTCAGTATTTAAGTAGAATTCAAGACCATACTCTTATGCGACAGCTCTATGTCAGTTAGCCACACTCCATTAAACGCAGCCCCACTGATTTACTAGCTCCCCAAATTTGTACAACTACTTCACACCCAATTTACTCTTAATTAATAAACACATTATTTGTTCCCTCATTCCATAAGATCTCAGGCAATCTATCAGAACATAATAGATGACAACATCTTACAGTTAATAGTTATAGGCCTCAGTTTAAAGGTTGTCTTTGAGAATAGCTAGCTATCTTCCAAATTGTTGTTACTGTTCTGCAAAAAGAGAGACAGGCTGTTCTCTTTTTAGAGTCTGGAGGCTTTCAGTCGCTGTATAGTTCACACACAGGCTGGCCACCTGTCCAGGAGTCAATAAGAGAGTTGTTGTCATGCTGATATCTCCTGGCCAACACAATGTTTCTGATTGAAAAACCAATCAGCAGTCTGTCTGTGGGCAAGACTGCCCTGAGCATGCATCCACAGTGCCGATGAGTCCAGCAATTCTCCCCCACTGCTAGAACAAAGTGACAATGTAAATACAGCTCACAGTGAGTTCCGGTAACTTATTTTAAAACTGCAACTTCTCCTTCAGCAGTCCTTGATTTAAAGCTGTATCCTTTTCCCATTTTTATCCACAATTAATGAAAAATAAAAAGATGTGGCCTGTACACCTGTGTCATAAACTGATTAGAATCAGTTCATATTCAACTCTTAAATTCTAAAATCATCAAAATTATGTAATGTCCTAATTTCCTCAGTTTCTGGTTTTCTATAATCTTTGAGATTTTAAAATTCAAAGTTGGAAGTATGTAATTACTGCTTCATTTACCTTAAGTGCTCTTTGTAAACTTGGTGCTATCTTGCATCTCGATCATCTGCATTTAGACTTTCTGGATCAGGTTCATCTAATTTTCTCTGCTTAAAAGAAATTCTTTGACATGCAAATGTGTAATGCTCAGCCTCGCTTGCCCTTTGAGCTCCAAGTGAGAAAGCCCATGACTCACTGGTCCCATCAGCTTTATGACACAATATCATATCAAACCTCAGATAAAATGAAAATCCTTGAGGTGGGGCAGATGTGCCTGATCACTATCCCGAGGAAATATCACCCACTGTGTCAATGTAAGCTTTCTGTATTAATGTGTACCCATTCACTGTACTTCAGGAGGTAGCTGAACTATGATGTTAGAAATGCATTATTCCACGGGGTTTGGAGCTGGATGCTTAGTGAGGCAGAAAGTGCATGAAAGTCAAGAGTATATGAACAGAACTTGTAACCTCTGGTGCAAATATTAAGAGTCACCTGCTTAAAAATCTGGACATCATGACAATTTCATTCGAGCAGGACTTAAGTTTTAATACATTACCTGATTTACCAAAAAGGTAACATAAAATGGTTGTGTGTTTCATATTACAATTTTAACAGGATGTGAGAAGTGATGTATTGAATAAGCTTGCTTGCCTCAAAACCTGAGATGAATTGTGACTGTGACTATATTACTCTTAATCTGTTGAAGTCACATGGAGGGTTTGCCATATAATAGCTGCTGAACAATTTGTGCACCCATCAAATCTCCAAAACATTGGAGTGGATGGTAGTGGTCTAAATATCACCCAAGTGATGCCTGCGATAATTCAAGTGCTCCTTCACCTCCAGCCAATTTTTACTGCTGTATGCTTGATCCTGAAGTAAACATTTTTCAGGGGGTGTGACACAGGAAGGTTGGTCATTGTACTGCTTTCCTGTAACCAACAGGAAAGGCAGCATAAATAATCGGGTTTAGATCAGCACCCAGAAATAAAAAGGACATGAAACTTGGTCATTTATAATGGTATACAGACTAAAAGGAGCTAGTTTGTTTTCGAGTCAGTGATGCTTTAATTGATCACGTCTGTTATAACAATCTTTTGCTCCAATATTGGTCTCTACAATCTAAATATAAAGAAAATAAAAATCAGTGGCTCTAATGTGGATGTGGTGTTCCTTCTTTATAATGCACATGGGCTTGCACTTCAGAATTTGCCATTCCCCTAGCTAAACTGTTGCAGTTCAGTTACAACACTGGCATCTACCTAACAATGTGGAAAATTGCCCAGATATGTCCTGTACACAAAAGGCAACACAAATTCAACCCAGCCAATTATTGCCCCACCAACCTATTCTTGATCATCAGGAAACTGATGGAAGATGTCATCAACAGTGCTATCAAGCAGCACCTGTTCAGCAACAACCTGCAACCCATATTGGGTCCCGTCAGGGCCAATCAACTCCTGACCTCATTACTGCCTTCAAACATGGGCAAAACAGCTGAATTCCAGACATGAGGTGAGAATGACAAACCTTGGCATGAAAGCCGCATTTGACCGAGTGTAGCAACAAGGGGCTGTAATAAAAACAGGAATCAATCGGTGTCAGAGGGCAAACTCTTTGTTGATTGGGGTCATACCTGGCACATAGGAAGATGGTCGTGGTTTGTGGAGGTCAGTCATCTCAGCTCCAGGGCAGCTCTTCAAGAGTACCTCAGGTTGTGACCTAGGCCCAACCATCTTAAGCTGATTCATTAATAACCTTCTCTCAATCATAAGGTCAGAGGTGTGAATTTCTACTGATGATTGAACAATGTTCAGCACCATTCACAACTCCTCAGATACTGAAGGAATCAGTGTTCAAATGCAACACGATCTGTACAATAACCAGGCTTGGGCTGAAAAGTGGCAAGTAACATTCGCGCCACACAAATTGTAGGCAGTGACCAGCTCCAACAAAAGACAATCAAATCACCATCCGTTGAGATTCAATGGGGTTATCATCACTGAATCTGCCCACTTCAGCATCTTTGGGTTACCATTGAACACAAACTTGGCTTGCCACATAAACACAAGTGGCTACAAGAGAGGTCAGAGGCTAGAAAAATTGCGGTTATTATCATAGAATCATAGAATCCCTACGGTGTGGCCCAATATGTCCACACCAACCCTCCAAAGAGTAACCCACCTAGTAATTCCCCATCTACTCTACATTTACCCCACACTAATGCACCTAAACTACCCATCCCTGAACACTATGGGCAATTTAGAATGGCTAATTCACCTAACCTGCACATCCTTGGATTGTGAGAGGAAACTGGAGCACTCAGAGGAAACCCATGCAGACATGGGGAAAATGTGCAAACTCCACAGCTCCAGACAGTTGCCCAAGGTGGGAATCAAACTCAGGCCCCTGGTGTTGTGGGGCAACAGTGCTAACCACTGAGCCACCGTGCCGCACCCAATTAATATTGAATTCAAATTCCACCATTCTCCATGGTGAGATTTGAACCCAGGTCCTCAGGACACTACATAGACTTTACTCTGGATTAATACTCCAGTGATAGTAACTCACCTCTGACTCCTGAAAGCCTGACTACCATCAACAAGGGACAGTGAGGAGTGTAATGGAATACTCCCCATTTGTCCGATGGGTGCAGCTCCAACAACACTCAGAGTGCTTGACAACATCCAGGGCAAAACAGCCTGCTTGATTGGCACCACATCCACAAGCATCCACTCCCTCCCCCACAAAGGCTCAGTAACAGCAGTATGTACTATCTTCGAAATGCACTGTAGAAATTCATCAAAGAATCTTTGACAGCACCTTCCAAACCCATGATCAAATCCTTCCTGAAGGACAAGGGTAGCAGATACATGGGAGCCACCACCTGCCAGTCCCCTCCAAGTTACTCACTATCCTGACTTGGAAATATATCATCATTTCTTCACTGTTACTGGATCAAAATCCTGGAATTCCTTCCATAATGGCATTGTAGGTGAACATACAGCACATGGACTCAATGGATCAAGAAGGCAGCTCACCACCATCTTCACAATGGCAGCTAATGCCAAGCAATAAATGCTGGCCAGCCAGTGACACTCACGTTCCATGAGTGAATAAAAAACAGCACATATCATTGTGGACACGCTTTGTATTTATATTTGGTCAAAAATGCTTCATATTGTTTTGGAGGATAATTGAGGGAGAATGAATATCATCAGACACCTGGAAGCTGTGAATTTGTAGCCCAACATGAATTAACACCTTTCTGGTAGATGCAGGAGAAATAGATTTGAATTAATGATCTCGGTGCAGCTACTGAAGATAATGCAAGTGACATAAACAATTTGACATCCATATTAATAAAACCTTGTTACACAATTAGGAGAAGTTACTTGCTATATTTTTTCTTTCATTTAAACGCAGGTGCCATGAGAAAAATAGATCAAATGTTTTATTTTTATTCTTGAGTGCAGCTGATTCCTCTGATGTCTGTGCCCCATCTGCTGCAGATTTTAAACAGTCCATTGGTTCTTTTCACTTGCCTTTATAGTTCAAAACCATGAAAATATGTAAAAGAGAATTCACTACAAAGCAAGCCCTTCTTATTTTATTGAGTTCCACTCACGGAAGCTGAGACCTTTCTACTACAAGTCTATGGCAGGTATATTTAGGTAAAAGCATCGTCCATAATTTAACGCTCTGCCTTTGTGTTCTATTTCACACTGAATTGAGCTCCAAATTCTATTCTGTCCTTGGTAAGGTTGCTATTTCTGTTTGTCCCATTACAGGGCCATTATTTCACCTCAGCTGCCACTGAATATTTTATCCATGTTCTTCTTTCTTTCAAATTTGCCTTCTCCGACGCCAGCGTCACGCTTTCTTTAGTTCACTCGTGGGAATTGCTGGTTAGCCAGCGTTTATTGCCCACCCCAATTGCCTTTGAGCCAAGTAGCTTGCTCGGCCATTTCAGAGCAAAAGTTGAGAGTCACCCACATTGCTGGGGGTCTGGAGTCACATGTACGCCAGACCACGTGAGAATGGCATATTTTCATCAGTTGACAATGGTTTCAGGGTCATCGGTAGATTCTTAATTCCAGATTATTGTTGAATCAAGTTCTACCATTTGTCAAGGCAGGATTTGGACCCAAGTCCTCAGAACATTATCTGAGCTTCCGGATTAATAGTCCAGCGATAATACCTGGGCCGTCACCTCTAGCCTATTATAAACTGCACATGTATTACTCTGTTTTGCACTAAATTTCACTCACAGACCATATTGGTCTTCTGAACCTCCAGCTCAAAAACATTGAATCCAAACTCCCCATGCTAATTTAACAAGCTCTCTCTAGCCTTCCTTCATCTTTCCTCTACTAACTCCCCATCCTATATCACAACACATTCCCCCATTCTTCTGATCAGGCCGAAGGGCCTGTTTCCACACTGAAGAGAATCTAATCTAATCTGATCTGGCCTCCATGTAAATCCAGACATACAATGATGTGGTTGACGCTTAACTGCCCTCTGGGTAATTAGAGCAATAACTGTTCCATGTGCTGATGTCCACATCCTATGAACACCTTTTAAAATATATATTTTATTGGTACAGAATTGCTTGTGTTGATTTATTTTGTGCCAACTGGGCATATTCCTAGTTAATGCTGGAAGCATTGGCTGACAAATTTTTTGCTTAAAAATGTGTTGCTGGAAAAGCGCAGCAGATCAGGCAGCATCAAAGGAGCAGGAGAATCAATGTTTCGGGCATAAGCCCTTCTTCAGGAAGCCCTTCCTGAAGAAGGGCCTATGCCCGAAATGTCAATAATTCCTGAAGAAGGGCTTATGCCCAAAACGTCGCTTCTCCTGCTCCTTTGATGCTGCCTGACTTGCTGCGCTTTTCTAGCAACACATTTTTAAGCTCTGATCTCCAGCATCTGCAGTCCTCACTTTCTCCTGACAATTGTTTTGTCTCTGTTTCATATAACTGTCCTACAACACTTCAAATCTGTTTAATACTTGAAAAATTAAGGACTAAAAGGTTAATCAGTGATAATGATTTAATTTCATGATTATTTTGTGTGATTAATAATTGTTGGTTAAACAACAGCTACGTAATTTCCCTTTCATTTCACTGGGGGGTAAGAGATGGAGACACTCAGCTGCAAAACAAAAGACAGATTGTACAAATGTGCCGTGGAAACTCAGTTTTACTCCAGCATGTTTTTGACTTGATTTTTCATCCTGGGTTTGCATTTAAGTGTTTGGTAAGGATTTGAGTTTCAGATAGAAACAGAACTGTTTTCTTTCTCAGATAAGGCACTATGTCATCTGTGTCCAATTAATCATGTTGAAAGGATCTCTGCTTCCATGAAATAGTGTTTTGGAGAACCGTATTTTTATGGTCTGTTACAAATACAAAGCATGTGTCAAACCGCTCTGTTATTTATCTTTGTGTGTTGGGAATATAAATGGACTTCAGGAAGATTTTCTCGATTGATAGATGTAAATAAACCAGGTCTCTCCCTGAGCGATGTATGGTGTCATTATAGTCAATGATTAGAGAGTGATTATTCTCCACCCTGCTGCCACAAACACTGTCCAAACTCATGTGCAAAGACGTCGCCATAGCGATAATGGCAATTAATTTTTCCTCTTCCTAAAACAAAACAGTTTGTCAAAAACTTTGAGTAAAAAGTGAGGTCTGCAGATGCTGGAGATCAGAGCTGAAAATGTGTTGCTGGTTAAAGCACAGCAGGTCAGGCAGCATCCAAGGAACAGGAAATTCGACGTTTCGGGCCAGAGCCCTTCATCAGCCATTCCTGATGGCCCAAAACGTCGAATTTCCTGTTCCTTGGATGCTGCCTGACCTGCTGTGCTTTAACCAGCAACACATTTTCAGCTTGTCAAAAACTTTGTCATACATATAGTGTCCTTTTATATGTTGCTATCTTATCCCATGCTATGGAAAATGAAAACATGACATAAAGCCATATGTCACTTTTGACTTTATTTCTCCCAACTTCCATCCATTCATTTGATATGAATCATACTGAATTCAAATCCAGTATTATATTATTGATAAATCAAATTTCACAAGAACAGTACAAAGCAATAAAAGTACTTGTGAAGAAAATCTTTCAAAATTGAGCCAATATTCTACAGACAGTGGAAGAATAAGTGAGGAAAATGGATCATACAGAGATTTGAAAACCTCTTAAGGGTTTGGAATTGGCAACTAGTTGTTAATGAATCATCATGAATATCAGAAAAAGGTGTAAATTAGAAACATTTTTCTTTCAAGGGGGGTTATTAGTACTCAGTGCTTCAGAACAAGTGATTATGGAGATAGATTGTAGCATAGTTTAAAAGAAAACTTGAGAAGTATTTGAAAAGAATGTAAAATCATGTAGGGAAATAGGATTACAACATGTCACTTTGGTGGTGAACTAACATCAGCATAGCACAATAATCTGATTGTCCTCTGCCTAAGCTATAGTTTCTATAATTCTGACCAACTGACATGTAATATTTATATGATTCAATCCATATTTTTAGATGGTTCTGTGATGTGATGATTGTTGCATAAGTATATAATCTCTCAAACATTTGAGCAGATGCACTGCCACAATTCTAGATATTTACCTAGTCAGCTTGTTCAGTGATGTTAATGCACACCTCTGGAACAGGTGGGACTTGAACCCACCCTCCTGGCCCAGAGGTAGGGATAATACTACAGTGCCACACATGAGCCGTTACTGTCACAATGCTACTTGAAGGTGTTTGAAAAACGTGACAGCTGCGCATAATTAATTTCTGGGAACTTGCTCCTTGTTAATTAGGCATCTGCTTATTTTGTCCGTAGCACCTCAAGCATGAGATGTTTGGAATAATTAGCTTTTCATATCTGAACTTGTATAATGCAGCAAACATATCAGAATTCAAAATGCTCCAAAAATACAAGAAAAAATCTTGGATTGAAAGTTTCAAAATAATTTTGCAGTTCTCTTGAAACATTGCATTTTTGTGTGTAAGCAGTAGTATAAAGCATGCTGCATAGAACTTAAAAATAAATAGGAAAGAAACATTCAATAGAATTTGATTTGAAAAATATACTGCCAATAGCAGGGAAAAGTATGCAGTTCATAAGACAGAGATCAATATAAATGGATGCCGAGCCAAAGCATATTAGGAGGGGTGACTAAAAGACTAGTGAACAAAAAAGGATTTAAGTGGGGAGTTAATTACTGAGCAATGCTGTAAGTAACTGGTGGTGTGGACCGAAGAGTGGAGTGAATGCATCTTTGAAACGGTCACTGTAGATTGGTGTTGTAAATTGCTGTAGAGAAATTTGAGAAATGTGGTCATATGCACATAATTTAAGTGGCTTTGATTTGGGCTGTTTCATTACTGTAGCAGAAACTGCAATTCTTACTGAAGAAATTCTGATGTGGAGCTGTGGAAAAAATTGTCATGGCTTTGGGAGGAAGTAACATCATTTGGACAGGAAAGAGAGATTCAAGATGGGTTGGCAGCTACAAGGCCAGATGGGTCAAAAGTGAAGGAAACTGGTGATGACAGAATATTTGAAAGGAGTAGAAAGGGACCAAATAAGGGGAACAGTTCACAATGTCAGATAGAATACGTCTAGAGAAAGACAGTTGGGTGGTCAGCAGTTCAGTGAGTGACTGGAGAGGGACATTGTCTTGTAAACAATATTAGCTTAGAGAGAACATGGGTTAGGAAAGAAGTGAGAGAAATTATAAATAGGGATGACCTGGGGAGATTTGACTTTAGAAGTTATGGAGATCTTTGGGATGAGAGAGAACAGGAGACACAGTTGAATGGATAGTATCACTTTTAGTGACAAAGAAGTTCTTAAACTCCTTGAACTTGTTGAATGTAAGAGGAAGAGTGATTAAGGGGATGGTTTGTAATGAAGAAATAAATCTCAGGCCACAGCAGATGTTTATCTTTTGTAAACAAAGGCTGTATTAGAACCAGTAGGTATGCAGGAAGATAATAAGAGAGGACAGTGGGACAATTAGAATTCCTGCTAATAAGGAGGAAGGGATAAGTTCTTCAATGGGCTGTTTGAAGAATGCAGAGAGAGCAGCAGCAGAGGATAGCTGTAGGTTTAAGCAAAAGAGATCCAAGCCAGAAGGTGGGCAAGTAATATTAGTTTGGAGTGTGCGGTGAGAGTGAAATAACAGATGGATTGCCTGATTGAATGCCAGAATTTTCAACATTGCTAATATAATTCTAAACCAAAAACAGCTCAAGTGGTCCTTTGCTATGCTGGTTGTTTAAGTATTAGGCAGGCACTAGCCTTAGTTGTGTAACTCATCACTCAGTGGATATCACTAATAACGTTTAATAGTTCTTTCTGTCACTATACCAATTGATTCTATGATTGCATGGTTAAGAGTCTTTTGACCTTGACACCAACGACACCTCCAGTATTCTCAGTAACAAAGGCATGAGTGAGTGATGTTGGTGGAATGACACTCGAAATTCATTCCATTATGCTAGCAAAAATGTGTCAAGTGTAGTACATGTTGACTGGCATTGAGATAAAATTGCAGCACAGAAGGATGTGTATCTCTTTTTTTTAGTGAAGTATCTAAAATAATAAATTGGAGTGTTTAGTGACACATTCAATACATCATTAAAGTGCATTTTACAATTCATTTGCAATGCCACTGCCATTCTTATGGTTAGAGGTTCTCTGTGATTATATTACGCGTTAAAGTTTATTTCTCCAATTAGTAGATACATGTACTGCATAGAATAGCACTGAGCCCCTCTTTATCCAACCCCATCAGCATATCTTTCCATTCCTTTCTCGCTATTAGGCTTATCCAGCTTCCTTGTAAATGTGCCTCTGCCATTCGCCTCAACTTTTCCTTCAGTAGCAAGTTGCACGTTTTTGAATTTAATCCTCCCTGATACAGTGTGTGCCTGTGGTTTCATTCTTGTTAACTTTTATTTGCACTTTCTCCAGTATCTCTGAATTTGTTTTATAGTATGGAATTAAGGACTGTGCATCATGCTCTTAAGTGTAGTCTGAAGTTTTTTTTTACAAATTTAACATAATCTGTCAGCTTTTCAATTCTGTTCCTCCAGAAGTGTGCTTTGTTTGTTTTTCCAGAGGCTTTATAAACTGGCATTCCTATTTCTAATGGCTTGTGGATCTATACCCACTAAATCCCATTGTGCCTCGACCCCAATTAAACTCTTACTTTCCAGGCAGTATGTGCTTCCTAATTCTTCCTATCAAAATCAACCAAGATTATGCCTTCTGATCATTACCCAGTGACTTCTGCTGGAAAGTGAATATGAAGCAGTGAGCAAAAGAAGTCCTGCCACACAGTGTTGAAGTTATCCAGCGAGATAGGCTTGGATTTCTTTGGTTTGACCAATGTGAACTTAAGAGATGGTCGGCTGTAGGGTTTACCAGTGGCAGTGTGTCTTTATGGGTGGTGCAGCAGCCATTTCTCTACATCTGCAATCCTAGTCATGGTTGCTCATGGAATCAGCCCGACAAGTAACTGTCCAAACTCATTTCTTCCATTCTGACTCATATAACTGTCAACAGGCGTCATGATGAAGCCTGACATTTCACATGAGTGCTGATCAATAACGAATGTGCGGATGTACACTAGTTTCAGACTAAGGAACTGTCAACTCAATTAAAGAACAAGATTGTGGGTCAAGTCATACCTGGGATTACCAAACTGCAACTATAATTAAACAAGAGTTGATGCAGGGAAGTTCAGTTGCTTGAAATTACAGGCAGAAACAGAACATGTAGAGTCTTTTAAGAAATTGGATTAGTATTAAAGATAAATGTTCAATGCAACATTTTATTTTCTTTGAAGGAGCATTTTGATAGCTAGAAAATTGAAATTGTGGCAGAAGCAGCAGAATGCAATAATGCCTCAATTAATCATGTCTGCTGTCAAATCAAGTTGTTAATGAGTGGATCTCCAATGGCATAATTTATAGTATGTCTTGATTGCTTTGTTTGGAGGATACATGCTGTTCTGTATGCTGAAAGAAATTCCATTCATGGTTTAAAAGTTTTCTAGTATCCATCTTAACAAAAAGTGGTAGACTTGGTTTGACATCTCGAGCCGAAGATAGCAGCTGTAACAATTCCAGAATTCATTTGATGCTGACCTGAAATTTCAGCTTGGATGATATACCTTAAAGTTGGGCTTGAATGCACAACCTTCTTGCTCAAGGGTCAGAGTTACCTTCGAAAACGCCAAGGTGACACTTTGTCTAAGTAACAGTATTGAATGAACCTTGAGGTGTGATCATCTGATCTTTACCCATGTGCAGCTCTCCTATGGCATTACTCATAGTAAATAGAACATGGTGCTGTTTTGTAAGAGCATTGCATTATACAGTATAATGGTGCTGCTTGACACTGTTTCTTATCCCAAGGCAGTTTCAGTAAATGTGTTGTGTTATTAGGCTCATCATCAATGTCAAAAGATGCTGATAACCCATATTAAGTTTCTTAATTAGAGAGGAACAAGGATACATCTTGATTCTAGAAGATTCTCACTGACTCCACATTGTGTTAAATCAGGCTGTACAATGTCCTACAGATCAAACCTACACCTGACCTATCTCCCATGCCTGACTGAAACACTGAATGATCCAATACCACCATTTGTTTCTTTGTTAACAGATTGAAACAGAAGATGAAAAGAGACGGTTCGAAGAAGGAAGAAACAGATACTTACTCACCAAAGCCAAAAGGATGGCTCAAATGCAGAAGAGTCAATGATGCACAAACCATCTATAGCCCAAGGCAGCTAATGAGAAGTATTTGACAGTCAGCACTGTATTACTTGAAAATTATTTGAGTCTTAAATGTTAACCAAAGCACTATTGTGTACTATTTAAAACCTAGATTGTATTCTATTTGACAAATCTATGCATTCCATTGAGATATTGGTGTTTGCAGATATTATACTATTGAAAATATATCATTATAGAAATAAATGCTGCTAGGCCTTGGCTTATGAGAAGACTTGGTATTTATTTTCTTTTTATATTCTGAGAGTTTTCCACTCCCTCTCAGATGGTGAGTTTTGGCTGGGAAGTGGGAGCCTGTGTGATCTGTGCACTGGAATTGATCCCTTGGGCAGAACATGTGGAAATGAATCCTAAACATTAGGAGAACTTCACCTCAACTTCACTTGCCACTGAGTAACAGGCATTTGTTGCACGGTGGCAAACAGTGTGTTGCTGAAAGGGGGACAAATGTTGAACTTCTGCAACATCAGAAGCTACCCTCGAATCGGTCCTGAGAGGAGGGATTGGTGGCTGATAATAGTCTTTGACCATAGGATCCAAATTAAGGCAGTTTTGAAAACAGTTCTGGTCTCTATGACTCAGTTATGCATAGGATATATCTACTGAGTCATCATAAGAACTGAAAACTGATGCTCATTATGCTGCATATATCCAAAGAGTATATTGATGGCCTTGAGATAATAGCACATTCTACTTTGTGTGAAGATGTACTGATGCAGGGAACAGGTAGCCAATTAATCTCAACAACTTCAATATCCCTGAGCTTAGAGGATAGGCCTCCATTGCAATCTAGGCAAAAGTGAGGATTGCAGATGCTGGAGATCGGAGTCAAGAGTGTGGTGCTGGAAAAGCACAGCAGGTCAGACAACAGCGGAGGAGCAAGAGAATCAACATTTCGGGCAAGAGCCCTTCATCAGGAATGAGGCTTGTGAGCCAAAGGGGTAGAGAGATAAATGGGAGGGGGTGGGTCTGGAGGGAAGGTAGCTGAGTGTGCATAAGGTAAATGAAGGTAGGGGTAATGGTGATAGGTCGGATGATGCAATGTATCCAGAGGTTGGTGGGGTGGAAGGTGAAGTCCAGGCGGTTTCTGGTATCCATCAATGGTGACAGACTCAACACAGACGTCTTCTACAAACCCACTGACTGCCGCAGCTACCTGGACTACCTTTCCTCCCACCCTGCCTCCTCTAAAAACACTATCCCTTATCCTCCACCTCCACCACATCTGCTCCCAGGAGTACCACTTCCACCACAGAACACACCCCAGATGGCGTCCTTCTTCAAAGAGTGCAATTTCCCTTCCCACGTGATCAAGGATGCCCTCCAGCACATCTCATCCACTTCCCGCACCTCCGCCCTCGAACCCCAGCCCTCCAATCACAACAAAGACAGAATCACCCTGGTCTTCACCTTCCACCCCACCAACCTCCGGATACATCGCGTCATCCTCCGCAATTTCCACCACCCACAAACAGACCCCACCACCAGAGGTATATTTCCCTCCTAACCCTTATCTGCATTCCATAAAGACCATTCCCCCCGCAACTCTCTTGTCAGGTCCACACTCCCCACCAACTCACCCTCCCCTTCCGGCACCTTCCCGTTCCACTGAAAGAATTGCAAAACCTGTACCCACACCTCCCCCTTCACTTCCAGCCAAGGCCATAAAGGAGCCTTCCACATCCATCAGAGATTACCTGCACTTCCACACATGTCATTTACTGTATCCCTTGCTCTCGAAGCAGCCTTCTCTACATTGGGGAGACAGAATGCTTCAGAGAACATCTCCGCGACATGCGCAAAGCAACCCCACTGCCCCGTGGCTGAACACTTTAACTCCCCCTCCCACTCCGTCAAGGACATGCAGGTGCTGGACCTCCTCCATTGCCAAATCTTAACCACCCGATGCTTGGAGGAAGAATGCCTCATCTTCTGCCTTGGATCCCTCCAACCACTGGATTTCACCTGTTTCCTCATTTCCTCTCACCCCACCTTATCCCAGGTCCAACTTCCCAACTCGTCATCGCGTTCATGACCTGTCCTACCTGTCCATCTTCCTTCCCATCTATCCGCTCCACCCTCCTCTCCAACCTATTACCATAACCCCCACCATCTGCCTATTGCATCCTCAGTTACCCAGCCACACCCACCTCTCATTTATCTCTCTATTCCCTTGACTCACAGGCCCATTTCCTGATGAAGGGCTTATGCCCGAAACGTCGATCCTCCTGCTCCTTAGATGCTGCCTGGCTTGCTGTGCTTTTCTAGCATCACACTCTCAACTCCACTGCAGTCTGCTGCCCAGTTATCACCAACTTTTCAGAGTATTGAATGTTAGGAGATTCAAATAATGATAATCGAATTGCTGCAAGTTTTTAGATTGGTGACCAACTGGATGATTTCAGTGGTACTGCAGCACTGAGTCATTGATCTAGGGCAGAAATTGGATCTCACTATGTCCATTTTCCTTGCTGCTGAGTTAGAGGTGGTAGGTCCAAACCACTTCCATGCCATGCCAACTGGCACCTCAGTGCCAAACGGAGGAAGTGCTGCGTTGTTAAAGGTGCCATCTTCTGGATGAGATGTCAAACTGAAGACTTGCCTGCTTTCTCAGATCGACATAAAATATCCCTGGAGCCAGCTGACAGTCTGAACACAGTATATTAAAGTTGTTATAGTAAACCTACAACTGCATGAACGACTAAATTTTATTTACATTTATTCAAAGAGTTTTCAGTTTAACAAAGTCTGTGCAGTTACTGCTTATACATTTATTTTGAAGAATGAATTGTGATCCTGTAACTGAATTGGATTGAAAGCTTATAAAATGTGTAGTGGACAGAGTTACTTATTGCTGCAGACAGAATAACCTGACCTGTGTTCATTTCTGAGGTTGTGAAAAATGCCATAAAATCGGAATACTTGCTTTGTGTCCTCCTTACTGGGAGCAGGAATTCATCCTGTGATGTGAACAAGCTTGTCAGAGTTTAAACCACTCCCCTTTTAATAGTTGGGCCAGAGTCACAGTTAGTGGGCCACATCTGTCGTGATCATATGAAGTACTATAGTATATGAGTAAAAAATGAGGTCTGCAGATGCTGGAGATCACAGCTGCAAATGTGTTGCTGGTCAAAGCACAGCAGGTTAGGCAGCATCTCAGGAATAGAGAATTCGATGTTTCGATAGTATATGGTTAACAATGACCTTATTCATGGATGCATAGGAACAGGGTTTATCCTATATTTTCACTTTCCTTATGAATGGAAACATTACACTTTGTATCATCCCAATGCAAAGAAGGAAAGAACTTGCCACTTATATATAATTCTTGTCACTTTAAGTTCACTGTGAGAAAATATCGCAACTAATTTGTGCATAGAAAGTCAGACATTCATCTCCTTGAGTCTTCTCTGCCATTTCATAGAATCACAGTTGATCTGATTGGAACAACAAATCCACATTCCTGCATACCCTGATAAGTTTTCACTGGCCTAGTTACCAATAATCTATTCACCTCTGCTTTAAAAATATTCAAGGACTCGTCTTGCACCACATTTTTAAGAAGAGTTCCAAAGCAGAAACAAAATTGCCCCATCTCCGATTTAAAGGATGACTCCATACTTTTGAACAGTAACCTTTCTCTGTAGATTCTCCAATCAAAATGGAAATATCTGCTTCACATCCATCCTGTCAAGATTCTTTAGAACTTATCGTTTTCAATCAAGTTGTCTCTTATTCTTCTAAACTCCAGCAGATACGATCTGAGTCTGCTCAATCTTTCCTCATAAGGAAACCTTACCATATTAATCTGGTAAACCCTCTCTGAACTGTTTCCAACACATTCATACCCTTCCTCAAGAAGGTGACCAATATTATACATCGAATTCGAGATGTGTTCACCAGTGCCTTGTGTAACTGTAGCATAAGCTCCCTGCTTTTGGATTCAATTTCCCTTGCAATAAGTGATAGCATTCTCTTAGCTTTCCTAATTACTTGCTGTATGCACATATTGGCCTTTTGCGATTCATGCAAAGGACATCCCAGACCTCTCTGCTTCTTAGAGATCTGCAATTGTGAATAGTGCTAAAGTAGCCATGTAGATATTGTGGCTACAAGTGCAGGTCAAATGCTAGGAATACTGTAGCATTTAGCATATCTTGCCTCTGCCTCCCCAACTGATTGTTCACTATGATGTGGTGATGTAATACTCCCCAGTTGCCTGGTATTTGATACCATCCAGGACAAAGTATCCCACTTGATGGGCATCGCACAAACAAACATCCACTCCCTCTACTACTGACGCTCAGGAGCACCATCTACAAGCTGCATTACAGAAATGAACCGAAGATCCTTAGAGGACATCTTCCATATTGTCAACCACTACCACTCAAAAGGACCAGGGCAGGAGATATATGGAATATCACCACCTGCAAGTTCCCTTCCAAGTCACTCACTGTCCTGAATTGGAAATAATATCATCATTCCTTCAGTGTCTCTGTGTTAAAATGCTGAAATTTCCTCCCTAACCGCATTGTGGTTGACTGCTGCACATGGAATGCAGCTTTACATAAAGACTGCTCGCTACCATTTTCTCAATGGCAACTGGGAATCAGCAATAAATGTTGGTCCAACCAGCGACACTCACAAATGAAGGCCTTAGAGAAAACTCTGCCCATGTTGATAATATGCTTTTTTTTGGCTCTATCTTGCCAAATGGACAGTTTTATGTTTGCCCACATTCCATGCTATTTGCCAGATTTATGTCACATAACTTATCTATATCTTTTGGTAGCCTTTTTACATCCTCTTCACAACTTATTTAAAAGGGACCTAAGATGCAACTTTTGCATGACGGGGATGGTGCGTGTATGGAACGAGCTGCCAGAGGAAGTGTTGGAGGCTGGTACAATTACAACATTTAAAAGGCATCTGGATGGGTACATGAATAGGAAGGTTTTAGAGGGATATGGGCACAATGCTGGCAAATGGAATTGGATTAATTTAGGATATCTGGTCGGTATGAACGAGATGTATCAAAGGGTCTGTTTCCATGCTGTACAGCTCTATGACTTTGCTGCTTACCTTTGCTTCAATAGCACATTTGGCAACCATATATGTTGTCTCTTTATCCACTTCATTTACATGAAATGTAAGCAATTGAGAGTTCAACACTGGTGTTTGTGGCTTCCCATTCATTACATCTTGCCAACCATTTATGACTCCTCCCTGCTTTCTGTAAATTAGCTAATTTTCAATCCACACCACTCCTACACCATGAGCTTTTATTTTCTACAATAGCATTCAATATGGCAATTTATCAAATGCCTTCTGGAAATGTAACTTCATCGGTTCCCCTTTATTTATACTGCCTGTTAATTTCACAAAGAACTTCAACAGATTGGTTAAATATTATTTGCTATTCACACAACCAATTTAACTGCCTGATTAATTTGAACTTTTCTTGGTGTCCTGCTATAAGTTCATAATAACATTTAATGTTCTATTTATGATAGATGTTAAGCCAATTGGCCTGTAGTTTCTGCTTTCTGTCTCACTGTCTCTGTCCCCCTCTCTTTTGCCTCACTCCCTCTACTTTTGAATATTGGAGTTATAAGATCTATATTCCACTCTAATGGGACCTTCCCCAAATCATGAGAGTTTTGGAAAATTAAAACCAGTGCATCAACTATTTCACTATCCATCTGTTTTACGACCCTGGGATAAAGTCCATCAGGACCCAAGGACTTGTCAGCCCACAGCTCAATGCAACGTCTCTGGTGATTATAATTTTCTTAATTTTCACCTTCCTTTCAATTTCTTCAGTTATAGTTGCTACTGGGACATTACTTGCACCTTTACCTGAAGACTACTTTCCTTTTTTTCCATTAATAATTCTCAAAATTAAACTTCTAGAGGTCCAACGCTTACTTAACTGCTTTTAAAATATTAATAGAGACCTTTACTAACTGTTTTAATTTTTCTGGCCAGCTTTCTCTCTTATGCCCTCATTACATTTTAGTCATTGTTTCCTTTGTTATTAGATTAGATTAGATTAGATTAGATTAGATTAGATTACTTACAGTGTGGAAACAGGCCCTTCGGCCCAACAAGTCCACACCGACCTGCCGAAGCGCAACCCACCTATACCATTACATTTACCCCTTACCTAACACTACGGGCAATTTAGCATGGTCAATTCACCTGACCCGCACATCTTTGGACTGTGGGAGGAAACCGGAGCACCAAGTTATATATTCTGTCTAATCATCTGACCTGCCACCTATCTTTGCATAATAGTATGTATTTTCTTTTAAGTTTGAAAAGTTTGATATTTCAGAGATTGTTAACTGCTCCTACAAGTGACACCTAGTCTTTATCATTTCTCATCTTTACCCAAATCATTTCTATATCCAGTTCTGAAGAAACATCAGATTCTGTACAGATGCTGCCTGGCCTGCTGATTTTCTCCCAGAATTTCTGTTTGAATCCATATACTGATTTCCTGAACTTAATTCATTCCTCTCTATTTGTTGCTATGGTTCATTAACTAAGTTATCGTGACCAGATTTTGGAAAGAAAAATTACATTAAAAATTTTGATGTTTTTATTACATTGGAGAAATTTGATTAATGGTGCCAGTTCCAGTTCAGATAAATTGGAAGGAGTACCAGCAGAAAGCCAGTTGCAAAATCCAAAACAAAATGATGGTTGATATAAAGGGTGATCATCCTGCATTGTTGTGAGGTGCCAGTGTTGGACTGGGGTGGACAAAGTTAAAAATCACAAAACACCAGGTTATAGTCCAACAGGTTTATTTGGAAATACTAACTTTCGGAGCATTGCCCCTTTTATCAGGTAGGTAGTGGGACAGGATCATAGGACACAGAATTTATAGTAAAAGATCAAAGTGTCATTTAACTTATGCAATGTATTGAACAAACCTGGATTTCTGTTTAGTCTTTAATCACTTCGAATGGAGATGCACATTTCTTCAATTTTTAACTTTTTTCCACCCCACACTGTGACGACCACACATACTATGGGTGAAACTGGAACAGAAACAGAAAGACTGGAAATAGTCCATATATATATATAGCATTGGATTTTAATAGCCACAAAAGCTATACAGCAGTATTATGAACCACATATCTTGTTAAGAAAAGTAACAACATATAATTTAATAAAGTGCTATTTTATAAGGATTTCCACAGGAAGATTAACAATATAAAAGGATAGGTGTTCATGAGTTTAGTTAATACTCAGTGTACTACAAGAGCCTGTCAAATACCTGACAACAACTTCTGGATTTCTGTCCTTACCTGCGTGTAGACTTCCAGGATTTACTCGCAGCTTTACAGGAGTACAATGGCCAATGGCAATTTTGGCATCAATACCACCACAAAATCCCAGCCAATGTGTCTCACTAGACACTTAATTGGTTCATGTCAAAGATTAAAAGTGTAAAGAAAATAAGACTGCAAAGCAATATTTTTCTACTGGAAAACTCACCTGCTGGTTACCAAAGAGTTGTCTCAAAATCCACTCAAGGAAATGACCTGTCCATCATCACCAACAGCTTTGCTTATACATCTGTTTTGATAACAATTGGCCCATTAAAAGATCGATGCTGTTACATAACCCACCATCAGCTGAATTTTTTTGCCAACAGCTTCTGACAGCTTACTAGATCTAAATTATTAATCCTGTTAATCAGTGTTGGCCCACAGTCTGTTCCTCAGTTTGCAGGCATCTGGAGGCTTGATGATCCCTTTGCTGTTTGTCTGAAAAGTAACTGGTTGGAACAGAAGGAGCTTACTTTTGTTCATTTGCCTGGCTAATCAAGAACAAGAGCAGTGCCAATATATATAGAAAGGACAGTAATGGATCATTGGAACCTTATTTGCGCACTAATAAGCCAGGCTTATTCTTCTAGCCTGCTCTCAGTCAGCCATCATTGTCACTTCTGAGCACATTGTGTATTCAAGTCCCTGTCCAGAGACTTGAGTTCAAAATCTAAGCTGGCTGTCTAGTGCACAACTGTGAAAGTGCTGCACTGTCAAAACTGCTGCCTTTCAAATGTTTGAAGAATATGGGAACTGTTTCAGTGTCCTGGTCAACATTTATTGCTCAGTCGACTGAAGGAAAATAGATTGGATCATAATTACAGTGTTGTTTGTGAGGCCCAGGATGTACGAAATAAACAAAAAATACACTTCTGTGCTGCAACGTTTGTGCAATGTTTTAGGATGTTTTAGGTGGTATATAAATGCAAATCTTGAAATAGGAGTCACAGTAAACTCAGATAATGGTACCCTTGTGTTAAGTTGTTATTTAGCCACAATCTTTGATGATATGAAAATAACTGATGGATAGAGATCAGGAATAACATGGAGGCCAATCATAAGTGCTATTTATTCTAAATCTTTTTCAAGTTTGTATTCTGGGGACGAAGTTAAATATTTGAATTGTCAGTGCATTTATGGTGGGGAAATAGTGGACTTTGGTGTTACGTTGAGAAATAGTAGCACAAAAAGTATAAACCATAATTTACTCTGTGGGATGGCTCCTATCAGGAGAAGTGAGACAACAACTCACTGAAGACACAAAAGACGAGGTAAGTATTTCAACAAAGATGCTGAATCCTGACCTGAGCTGTTGATCGGATGAACTGTGCAAGTACAGGAATCCCATCCTGAAGACCTGGAATTCAGTAAAGATTGTTCCTGAATGTAAGACTTCAATGTTGTACTTAATTGGGACTGGAACCTATAAATGGGAAGAAACATAGTTTGTATTTTGACTTACCCAATGATTAACACCAGAAAGATCACAACCCAAGAATACAAGATCATGTGTGCAGTGTACCAACTTATCACTGAGAACAACAAATCCTAAACTACAGGATGGAAGTAAATCTTACTACCTCAGTAGAGACGTACAGCTCGGAAACAGACTCTTCTGTCTAAGTCATCCTAAATAAATCTAGTCCCATTTGGCAGCATGTGGCCCATTATCCCTCTAAACCCTTCCTATTCATACACCCACCCAAAGGTTATATTTGTACCAGCCTCCATCACCTCCTCTGGCAGCTCATTCCAGACCACTCTCCGTGTGAAAAGATTGCCCCTTAGATCCCTTTTATATATTTCCCGTCTCACCTTAAATCTATGCCCTCTAGTTTGAAATGTCCCTACCCTAGGGAAAAGACCTTGGCTATTCACCTTATCCATGGCCCTCATGATTTTATAAACTTCTATAAGGTGACCCCTCAGCCTCCAACACTCCAGGGTAAACAGCCCCAGCGTATTCAGCCTCCCCCAATGGATCAAACCCTCCAACTCTGGCAACATCCTTGAAAATTCTTTGAAATCTTTCAAGTTTCACATAATTTTTCACTTGGCAGGGAGACTAAAATCAAACATAGTATTTCAAAAGTGGCTGAACCAATACGCCAAACAGGCAAAACATGATCTCCCAACTCTTATATCATGAATAATAATTTTAAAACAAAATACAATGTATAAAACTCTCGAAAAATAGACATCCTCCTAACAATCTTCAGTGTATTGTATGGGATAGTCAGCAGTTGGAGGATTGATACTGGAAGTCTTTCCTGACAAAGTGCATTTAAATCCTGCCTCTTTGATTTCACTGAGAAATCACACGATTGGGAAAGTTGCCAAAGAGTTAATGGAAATCAAAGGCTTCACACTTGTTAATGCAGTGGATCTAGCACGACTCCCATGGTGTTTTTCAGGCAGGGAGACATCCTGTCATATAATGTACAGACCAAGACAGATTGCACACATTCAGCCCGTTGGTCTGTTTAAACATTTAAACAACCTCTGCAGGGCATGTCAGATCATTGGCATAGATAGTACTGTCACACATGGGAACACCACCCACCACATACATAGCAGATACTCACGTGACTCGGCCACTGTTGTTTGCTTCATGTATTGCGGTAAGGATGCCTCACAGCATGGTATATTGGTGAGACCATGCAGACGCTATGGCAATGGACACCACCCAGCAATTGCCAGACAGGAATGTTCCTTCCCAGTTGGGGAACACTTCTATAGTCAAAGACATTCAGGTTTGTTTCCAGCACTGCCTTATTTTTAATTTTCTTTTATATAATTAACTCTTTGCCACAAGTAATTGGATTATGGATTATTCCCTTCACTTACGTTTCAGCTGTTTACAGTTACTCACACCGTCTGACACTTTTGATCGCTGGCAGAGACTTATTGTTCAACACTCGACTCACACCGTTTGTATGATCTTTTGATCTCTTTGCTGAATGATCTCTCTGTCTATAAATTCTGTGTCTGTGTGCTTTTCTTCATATCACCTGATGAAGGGGCAATGCTCTGGAAGTTGTTGGACTATAATCTGGTGTCATGTAACTTCTAACCTAACCATTTAAAGGTTTTGACATCTGGATCATTGGAAATGTGCTGCTCTGCTGCAGAAACTGGAAGTCATAGGCTCAATAATAAATGGGATTAGAGTCATAGAGCATGGAAACAGACCCTTTGGTCCAACTTGTCAATGTTGACTACGTTTCCTAAGTTAAACTAATTCCATTTGCCTGCATTGGGCCCATATCCCTCTAATTCATATACCTGTCCAAATGTTGTTTAAAAGTTGTAACTGTATTTGCATCTACTACTTCATCTACTACTACTAATTCATTCTATATATGCATCTATATGAGAAAGTTGTCCCTCAGATCCCTTTTAAATTTTTCCCCTCTCACCTTAAACCTATGCCACCTAGTTTTGAATTCCCCTACATAGGGGGAAAAAACCTTTGCAATTCTCCTTTTCTATGCCCTTCATGATTTTATAAACCTCCATAAGGTCACCCCTCAATCTCCTACATTCCAGGGAAAAACGTCCTAGGCTATCCAGCCTCTCCTTATAAGTCAAACCTTCCACTCCCGGGAAATCCTTGTAAATCTCTTCTGTATTCTTTTCAATTTAGTAATATCTTTCCTATAGAAGGGTGACCAGAACTGTGCACAGTACTCCAAAAATGGCCTCACCAATATCCTGTACAGCTGCAACATGATATCCCAACTCCTATAGTTAATGATCTGAGTAATGAAGGCAATTGTGCCAAACACCTCCCTCACCACACTGTCTATTTGTGACTCCACTTTCAAGGAACTTTGCACCTGAACCCCCACGGCTCTACCATTAACTGTGTAAGTCCTGCCCTGGTTTGCCTTACCAAATACTCTAGTAACACCTCATATTAATCCAATTTAAATTCCATATGCCACTCTTCAACCCAGTGAAATGACTGATTAAGATCCCATTGTACTCATAAATAGCCTTCACTGTCCATTATACCGTTAATTTTGGTGTCATCTGCAAGTCTACTAACTATGCTTCCTCTATTCTCAGCTGCAAATGTGTTGCTGGTCAAAGCACAGCAGGTTAGGCAGCATCTCAGGAATAGAGAATTCAACGTTTCGAGCATAAGCCCTTCATGGTTCCTCTATTCTCACCCAAATCATTGATATAAATGACAAATAACAGTGGACCCAGCACTGAGCCCTGCAGACCACCACTGGTCACAGGCCTCCAGTCCAAAAATCAATCCCCTTCCACCACCTCCGTCTCCTACTGCCAAAGAATTGGATTGACCCACCAGATGGTGAGCAAGTGGTCAGGCACTCCCAAGGCAGAGTAACATTCGAGGGAGTTAAGAAGCAGAGACTTTGAGTAAAGAATGAAATACTGCTGAAGGAAGATGCAGTAGTTGACAGCACTTGTACAGTAATTACTGACATCTGAGTAGATTGCTAACAAATCCATTGATTTGTCTTGGTCACATTTGCCACTTAATGTGCAGGATATTGTGCTTGACCATAATTTGCTGATTCAATTATGTTTAATCCAAGTCGAGTTTTGCTGTTAGTGTATAGATATTGCTTCTTAATTAATTTGGATTTGGATATTAAAGTATAAGATAGATATTATAAGTTATTTTACTTTCTTGGGACAGGAAAGTTTATGCTTAGTTGTTTAAATCCGTGGAATCTTGTGATTCTGTTTGTAAGGATTTGAGATTCCCAAACTCAGTCTACTTTAAACCATAACTGGACCTAATCAAACTTCAAGATCTGGTCCAAGATCATAGCATGGTGGAACAGTTTTATTAAACCTGTTGGAATTGGCCACTTTGTTCATGAACCTCCACTAATTATTTTAAAAACTCCAGGGCCAGAGACCAAACAAACCGTTATAATGCATTGTTCATTGTACACCCACCAAACAAACTGTATTGCTCCTGCATCCATTATTTAATTAACTTGTACAAAGACATGCAACATATAAGTACTTGAATGCAAACTTTTGCATCTGTTCTAGTGAGACTGACGTGAATGTGATACAAATTCCCTGAATTGTAGAAGCCAGGTGAGCAGATAACAGTAATCCTTACACATATCTACACCTCAGTGTGACACACACATCAGGGAAATATTCCACTTTAATATTAGTCTACTCTAGCAGGCTGTGCACTGTTTAAAGACTAAAGAAGCATAATTTAACTCAAGCAATAGTCATTCCAGTGGTGCTCACATCCCATAAAAGAATTGAAAAATGGAAACATTTAGGAGAATAGTTCCAAAGATGAAATACTTCAGTTGAGACTGGAAAAGCTGCGATTATTCTTCTTAGACAAAATAAAGTTGTAAGGGCTTGAGATCAAGTTGTTTAAAACAATGAGGTCTCTCGACAGAGAGAAATTATTCCCATTGATGGGAAAGGCAAGGACCAGAGGACACACTGAGAGTCACAAAAGAACCAACAGCAGTCAGAGGAAAAGCATTTTGTGTAGGGTGTGGTTGCAGGATCTGGAATACAGTGCCTTCAAGTGTGACAGAGGAAGATTCAATTAAGGATTTCAAATAGAACAGAAAAAATAACAGAAGAATCAAAATATACAGGGCCACAGAGAAAGAGCCAAGGGCTAGCTGATCTGTGATGGCAGACACGCTGGGCTGAATGGCCTCAGGTGGGGATGGATGACAGGTGAAGTTGTGAGATTAGCTAAGAGGAAAAAGGAAACATAAGATCTAGGTGATTTAAAACAGTCGAAATTTTGGAAGAATATCAGGAAAGCAGGACCAATCTAAAATGAGGAATTAAGAGAGCTAAAAAGGGTATGAAATATCTTTAGCAAACAGGGTTAAAGAAAATCCCAAAGACTTTTATTCATAGAAAGGAGCAAGAGGGTAACTAGAGAAAGGGTTGGCCCACTCAAGGATAAAGGAGGAAAGTTATGCATGGAGTCAGAGAAAATGGGTGAGATTTGCATCAGTATTCACCGAGGAGAGGGACATGATGGATGTTGAGGTTAGGGATAGATATTTGATTACTCTAGGTCAAGTCGGTGTAAGGAGGGATGAGGTGTTGGGTATTCTAAGAGGCATTAAGGTGGACAAGTCCCCAGGGCTGGATGGGATCTATTCCAAGTTACTGAGGGAAGCAAAAGAGGAAATAGCTGGGACCTTAACAGATATCTTTGCAGCATCCTTGAACATGGGTGCGGTTCCAGAGGACTGGAGAATTGTTAATGTTGTCCCATTGTTTAAGATGGGTAGCAGAAATAATCCAGGTGATTATAGACTGGTGAGCCTGACGTCAGTGGTAGGGAAGCTGATGGAGATGACACTCAGGGATAGGATCTATTTGTTTGGAAGAAAATTAGCTTATCAATGATGACAACATGGTTTTGTGCAGGAAAGATCATGTATTACCAATTTAATAGAATCCTTTGAGGAAGTGACAAAGTTGATTGATGAGGAAGGGGCTGTAGATGTCATATACATGGACTTTAGTAAGGTGTTTGGTAAGGTTCCCCATGGTAAGCTGATGGAGAAAGTGAAGTTGCATGGGATCCAGGGTGTACTAGCTAGATGGACAGAGAACTGGCTGGGCAGCAGGAGACAGCGTTGTAATAGTGGAAGGAAGTTTCTCAAAATGGAAAACTGTGACCGGTAGTATTCCACAGGGATCTGTATTGGGACCACTGTTGTTTGTGATATACATAAATGATCTGGAGGAAGGTATAGGTGATCTGATTAGCAAGTTTGCAGATGACACTACGATTGATGGAGTAGCAGATAGTGAAGGGAACTGTCAGAGAATGCAGCAGAATATAGATAGATTGAGGATTGGGTGGAGAAATGGCAGATGGAGTTCAATCTGGGCAAATGCAAGTTGATGCATTTTGGAAAATCCAACCCAGAAGCGAATTATATGATAAATGGAAAAGCACTGGGGAAAATTGATGTACAGACAGATTTGGGTGTTCGGGTTTATTGTACCCGGAAGGTGACAACGCAGGTTGATAGAGTGATCAAGAAGGCATACAGCATGCTTTCCTTCATCAGACAGGGTATTGAGTACAAGAGTTGGCAGGTCATGTTGCAATTGTATAAGACTTTGGTTCAGCCACGTTTGGAATACTGCGTACAGTTCTGGTCGCCACATTACCAAAAAGGATGTGGTTGCTTTGGAGAGAGTGCAGAGGAGGTTTGCAGAATGTTGCCTGGTATGGAGGGCACCAGCTATGAAGAGAGGTTGAGTAGATTAGGATTATTAGAAAGACGGAGATTGAGGAGGGCCCTGATTGAGGTCTGCAAAATCATGAGAGGTAAAGACAGGGTGGATAGCAAGAAGCTTTTTCTCCGAGTAGGGGACTCAATTACTCAGGGTCATGAGTTAAAAGTGAGAGGGGAAAAGTTTAAAGGAGGTATGCTTGGAAAGTTCTTTATGTAGAGGCTGTCTGGAACGCTTTGCTAGTGGAGGTAGTAGAGGCGGGCACAAATTTTATATGTATCTAGTCGGCGGAACATCGAGGGCCGAAGGGCCTGTACTGTGCTGTAATGTTCTATGTTCTATGATACGTGAATGGGCAGGGAGCAGAGGGATACAGATCCTTAGGAAATAGATGGCAGGTTTAGATAGAGGATCTGGATCGGCGCAAGCTTGAAGGGCCAAAGGGCCTGATCCTGAGCTGTAATTTTCTTTGTTCTTTGCGCTTTGTTCTGAGCTGTAATCATTATCTGATTGCATGAACTTGGACTTGTATTTAATAACAGGAGAAGATGGTAAAACGTGATGAATTCTATGATTTTTTGGGGGATTTCAAAATTAAGTTAGCATAGGAACCAGTTGTTAAGGTCTTGAATTCAAACATTTCTGGATTTAAGTGACTTTAAAGTTCAGGAATAATTCAGATTTGAACAAGTTTTGGCCAGTGGCTTGAATTTTGTTATTACCATACTGCCGTGTGTGAGTGTAAGCGAGCTTGTCATGATCAGGCCGTACCAGTGTAATATGAATAAAACATAACATGCAGTCTATTGGATTATTAAAAAAAGATAATTTCTCCCCTTTTATGGTGCTGTGAAATGAAGTTTGAATAACATACCCTTCAGTATATGGAATCAGTGAAGGGGTGCTTGCTTAATGTGGTGATGTTAAATGAGGTTTGAATAATTTATTCATCAGCACATATGACTACTGAGAAGATGCTTTCTGAAAGATGACATTCAATGACAGAAAAGTTTGATTATATGAGGTGACTTGGACTCAATAATAATGGAAAGCAAATATAACAAAAACATACAAGACATACAATTGTACAGTCCTGACAAATAATAATTGTGCTATTTTAGAAATTGTCAGGTTTATTCCAAGGAATCTTATTGCAGAATTAATCCATTTAATGAATCCTTTCACTGAGCTTAAATCTTCAAGGCATTGTGGGAAACTGCTTCCTGCACAGCAAGAACTCTTGGTGTCCATGGCAACAGACAGCCCTGTTGGGTCTATCTCCACAGCAACAGTAAGGCCAATTGCAATGGGGGTCCAGCAGATATTAATAGGGCATTAGCTCATCAAACATTTACTGAACTAAAGCATAGAATCTCGAGCCATGTATATGACAAGAGGCTTGCCTCCTAAAGCTTTATTTTCGAGGCAAGAATCGGCAAATTGGAAATAATAAATCTCCGTTACTTCATTCACAGAAAATGTTGCTTATATTCCAAATACAAAATGATTCACTTTAATTCATGCTATTCCTGAGTAATTATAATTGCAGAAAGTGAACAAAGTTTTACTACTATTTATTGCTAATCCTCTGAGTGAGTAATTGATTAGAGCTAAATTTACAATTGAATAACAGTGCAAAGCTTTGGTAACTTCCTTGTGTATTATCTTGTTGTCTTTTCTCTTAAATTTAAAACAAAACACTCCAGCCAAATTTCCTTCTCTTTCTTACTCACTTATCTCCTGAAGGTACAACTCCTCGATCATAGGTTTGCAGGTACTTTCTATAAGTCTACCCAAGATGCTACTTTTTGTTCATGGGTTCAGATTGGTAACCATTGGTAACAGGGAGTAAGTGAGGACTGCAGATGCTGGAGATCAGAGCTGAAAATGTGTTGCTGGAAAAGCACAGCAGGTCAGGCAGCATCCAAGGAGAAGGAGAATCGCTGTTTCGGGCATGAGCCTAAAGAAGGGCTCATGCCCGAAACGTCGATTCTCCTTCTCCTTGGATGCTGCCTGACCTGCTGCGCTTTTCCAGCAACACATTTTCAACCATTGGTAGCAGTGAGGTATCAGTGCAAAGCTTTCTCATTGCCCCATTTTTTAAAAATTCATTCATGGGATGAGGGCATCACCGGCCAAACCAGCATTTATTACCCATCCCTTATTGCTTAGGGGACAGTTAAAAGATAACCACATTGCTATGGGTCTGGAGTCACATGTCGGCCAGACCAGGTGAGGATGGCAGATTTCTTCCCTAAAGGACGTTAGTGAACCAGATGGACTTTTCCAACAATTGACAATGGATCAATGGTTATTATTAGACTCTTAATTTCAGATTTTACTGAGTTCAAATTACACCATCTGCCACGGTGGGATTCGAACTAAAGTCCCCAGAACATTACTTGAGTCTCTGGATTAACAGTCTAGCAATAATGCCACAAGCCCATTGCCTCCCCGACATCTAGCATCTCCATAAATAGTTTTTTTTTCAGCTATGGTCACCAGGCAACCATAAGACATTAGATTTGGGAGCAGAAGTAGCCCTCTGTGGTAAAGACTTCCTCTCAGGTAAAAAAAAACTCACCTCTGTCTTAAGTGAGTGACTCCTTACTCTGAGATCATGCCCTCTAGCCCTGCACTCCCCCATGAAGGGAAACACCCTCTCCCTGCCAACCACCCTGTCGGGGCCCTTCAGGATCAGACCTGTTTCAATAAAGTCTGCTGTCATTCTCCTAAGCTCCAATGAGTACAAGCCCAAACTACTTTGTAAGAAAATCTCTTTACACCCAGGAACCTAGTGAACTTCTGTGGACTGCCTCAAATGCCAGTGTATCTTTCCTTAGATAAGGGAGGAGAGGCAACTCTGGCTGATTGTCT
This sequence comes from Hemiscyllium ocellatum, assembly GCF_020745735.1. NCBI lineage: Eukaryota > Metazoa > Chordata > Chondrichthyes > Orectolobiformes > Hemiscylliidae > Hemiscyllium > Hemiscyllium ocellatum. The sequence continues at coordinate 34,341,369 of NC_083437.1, read as the reverse complement.
CCTCACTACTGAGGAATGACATTGCCAATTGGAGGATGTCCACTGTACGGCACATGGCTGTGCGAAGGAACAGTGAGATTCTGTGGTGAATCCATAATGAACAGAAATAACTGTGTGGAGTTTGCATATTCTCCCTGTGTCTGAGTGGGTTTCCTCCCACAGTCCATAGATGTGCAGGCTAGGTGTATTGGCCATACTAAATTGTCCAGAATGACCCAGGATGTTTAAGTTAGGTGGGTTAACCATGGGAAATACAAGGTTATGGAGCTGGGGTGGGAGGGTGGGGGGGGAGGTAAATCTGGTTGGATGTTCTTCGGGGGGTTATTGTAGACTCAATGGGCTGAATGGTCTGCTTCCACATAGTAGGGATTCTATGGTTCCATGAAAGGAAAGGTAAATGATGACGCAGTGACAGTAACACTGTGACTGTTCAGCTCTATGATGAGTTCAAATCCAATCAAAACTGATGGGACGTGAGTGTCCTCTGCAATTTTAGCTTTAACAAGAAGCTGAAACCACTTCACACAGACACTAGATCTGACGTGTAAATTGGGTGACAAGAATCAAACTGACTCAGAAGCAAATCAAAGTGATACTCCTCCTCCAGGATGTTTCACTCAGCTGGGTTTCACTGTCAGTTCAAACCCTGATGCCAGATTAGTCTGTAACCACAGTCCTGGTGGAAAAACTCAACCCCGTGTTTAAGTTCCACTATAGCGCTGGGCATATTCAGCCACCTTTGTGAAATGGGTTTATTCACAAAACCAGTTTCCTAGTGGGTGTAGGCTCCCAGGATGTAACTGCCCCCAGTTAATGATCTTCAAAATTACTGAAAAAATGTATAGCTATGTAGAAATAATTCCCTCTATAACCTTGTCTCGATGATTGCACGTGAAGTTTAAACTAAATTATATGTTATGAACTGATAGGATTGACAAATCCTAGTATTAGTAATTAATGGAAAAAATGAGGTAAGTAATTGAATTATTTCCCAATGGGGCTCAAATTCCCATTAAGTACTTGCTTTCCCTAATGCTGTGCGAAGAAAAGGTATGAGCAAGAATCCTATACATCATGTTTATACCATCACATGTAACCTCATTTACCAATTTGCTAAGAAATGTTTCTGATGTAGCATCAAACTATTTAATAAGCACTACAGGAATTTGGAGATCCTGATACTATGTACAAGGATGAGAAAACAAGTCTGAAGATCAAAATAAATTGAACACTAATATGTTTCCTTTGATAAGCAAAGTCCTTTTACAAAGAACACCAGCTTAATGAGGTTCAGTGATATTCAGGGGATCTGCCATTCTTATGTTGATAAAGACGAGCTCTTTCATAACAGGGAATTGTTGAATTTTTGTCTTTGTTTCGGAGGTCAGCATATGTTTCCTTCAAAACCAAGAAAAGTGATTCAGTGATGCCGCCATCCATACTGAATGATGATTTATACTTCAGTCATTACAGGCTTGAGTTACTGAAGACTAAACATTTCCCCGAACCTTCAAAGTATACATCTGTTTCCAGAAATGAGGCATTGCAAAGTTCTTGATTTCTTGACAGTACAAAGGGAAATAATACAATGAAAAATATTCAGCCTATTCATAGAATCTCTGCAGTGAAGAAACAGGCCATTCAGCCCAGAAAGTCCACACTGACCCTCTGAAGAGCATCCTCTCCAAATGCACCCTATCCCTGCATTTCCCATGTCTAATCCAGCTAGACTGCACATCCCTGGACACTATGGACAATTTAGCATGGCCAACCCACCCAACCTGCACATCTTTGGACTGTGGGAGGCAACCAGAGCATCCGAAGGAAACCCACACAGACATAAAGAGAATTTATTGGTCAGAATGTTGAGTACAGAAGTTGGGAGGTCATGGTCTGGCTGGACAGGATTTTGGTTGGATCACTTTTGGAATATTGCGTGCAATTCCGGTCTTCCTATTGGAAAGATGTTGTGAAACTTGAAAGGGTTCAGAAAAGATTTACAAGAATGTTGTCAGGGTTGGAGGATTTGAGCTATAGAGAGAGAGGCTGAGTAGGCTGGGGCTGTTTTCCCTGGAGCTTCAGAGGCTGAGGTCTGACCTTATAGAGATTTGTAAAACCATGAGGAGCTTGGATAGACAAGACCTTTTCCCTGGGGTAAGACAGTCCAGAACTAGGAGGGTGGGGGGGAACTTAAAATGGATCTAAAGAGCAACTTTTTCACACAGAGGGTGGTGCATGTATGGGAGGAGCTTCCAGAAGAAGTAGTGGAGGCCAGTACAATTACAGCATTTAATAGGCATCAGGCACATAGATAGGAAGGGTTTAGAGGAATATGGGCCAAGTGCTGGCAAGTGGCAAACTAGATTAAGTTGGGATATCTGATCAGTATGGACTAGTTGGACCGAAGGGTCTGTTTCTGTACTGTACATCTCTATGACTCTATGATTGTATGTGCAAACTCCACATAGACAATCGCCCAAGGGAGGAATCAAGCCCAGGTCCCTGGCACTGTGTGGCAGCAGTGCTCATTATTAAGCCACTGTGCCACCCCATCATCAGAGTTAAACACTATTTTGATATTTTGCACATTGTATGATAAATTTTTTCATCAATGCTTGCTACTGGGAATTTATTGGTTTAATTGATTTAAATTCTTCATTTAGAACTGCTATTGTAGATATATTTGATGTCTCAAAGTTAGACATGGTTTTGAGATAAACAATACAGGAAGACTTGAATATAATTCTAATTCTGAATGAGCTGATTGAAGTTAAAGAAAATATCTAACCATGCTATACTTACTTTCTGATCAGGGTTCCTGCTCCTGATCGTTCTCCACATCTGCGGGAAATGTGCAATGTTGGGTCAGGATTCGATCAGGTTCAGGCAGAATGCCTCTTGAATTAGCTGTTGCTGCTAATGAGCAAAACTTGCATATGCTTCGTAAGTGAGTGGTGTTGGAAGGCTCTGGCCATCTGCGAAAATTACCCTGACAAAGGCAAGCATCATCTGGAGTGCTGGAAATCCATTGAAAAGAATTTAAGAGGGTATGGAGTTGAGAAGATGAGTGATATGCTTCGCCTTGCTCTCTCCCCCATGATTTGCAATTTTATATGATGGCAAGAATGATTTCTTCTGGTCAAATCTAATCCTGAAGGCTGGGTATAGTTCCATGGCCAGTAACAATTCTTTGATGTCTTGCTCAGTGACTATTTTTCAGATTTCAGCTAGGCAATGTATTTCAGCAAACTATTTCACACCTTGGTTGAGCTTAATCATATCCTCGCCAAGGAACTGATACACATGTACTTACCTGTAGCTGTCTGGGTCACCAGGTCCAACAGAGGAGCAGCTCATTCCATACACGCACCACCCTCTGGTGAAAACGTGGCCCCTTAAGTCCCTTTTACATCTTTCCCCTCTTACCTTAAACCTATGCCCTCTAGTTTTGGACTCCCCTATCTTTGGGAAAGCCCTTGCCCGTGCCCCTCATGATTTTATAAACCTTTATAAAGTCACACCTCAGCCTTCAACACTCCAAGGAAAATGGCCCCAGCCTATTTAGCGTTTCTGTATAATTCAAACTCTCCAACCTTGGAAATTTTTTTGTAAAGCTTTTCCGAACCCTTTCACATTTGACAATATCTTTCCTACAGCAGGGACACCAGAATTGCATGCAATATTCCAAAAGAGGTCTCACCATTGTCCTGAACAGCAGCAACATGACACTCCAATAGATGAAGGGCTTTTGCCCGAAACGTCGATTTCGCTGCACGTTGGATGCTGCCTGAACTGCTGTGCTCTTCCAGCACCACTGATCCAGACTCCAACTCCTATACTCAATGCACTGACCAATAAAGCCGTGCATATCAAATGTCTTCTTCGCAATCCTGCCTAACTGTGACTCCACTTTCATGGAACTATGAACCCCTACCCTATGATCCCTTTGTTTGGCAACACTCCCCAGGGCACTACCATTAAGTGTCAAAGTGTTTTGAGCAGGGAGAAAAAATTGAGTGCCAGGAGATCTGTGCATTACAACTAACATAATTAAGTTTTGAGAATTTTATTTCCAATCTGACTCCAATTACAAACAATAGGAGATGTGCTTTGCTCCATTAGTTCAGGTTAGCAGGCTGTATTTGAGTCAGGTTGTAGATTCACTCCTATTCAGGAGCACAAAGCCTCTGTCGACCCTATAGCACAGGAAGAGGAATTGCTGAACTGTCATCGCTTGAATGCGCTGTCAAGCCAGATGAAAGTCCCTAACAAAGATGAGCAGGGAGTTGTCCCAATGACAGGCAGCATCTGTGGAGTGAGGAGGAGAGTTGACACTTGAGTCCATGACCTTCCATCTAAACTAGGAGAAAGTGAGGACTGCAGATGCTGGAGATCAGAGCTTAAAAATGTGTTGCTGGAAAAGTGCAGCAGGTCAGGCAGCATCAAAGGAACAGGAGAATCGATGTTTCGGGCATAAGGCCTTCTTCAGTAATGAGGAGGATGTGCCAAGCAGGCTAAGATAAAAGGTAGGGAGGAGGGACTTGAGGGAGGGGCGTTGGGAATGCGATAGGTGGAAGGAGGTCAAGGTGAGGGTGATAGGCCGGAGAGGGGGTGGGGGCGGAGAGGTCAGGAGGAAGATTGTAGGTCAAGAAGGTGGTGCTGAGTCTGAGAGTTGGGACTGAGAAAAGGTGGGGGGAGGGGAAATGAGGAAGCTGGAGAAATCTGCATTCATCCCTTGTGGTTGGAGGGTTCCTAGGCGGAAGATGAGTCGCTCTTCCTCCAGGCATCGTGTTGCCATGGTCTGACGATGGAGGAGGCCAAGGACCTGCATGTCTTTGGTGGAGTGGGAGGAGGAGTTAAAGTGTTTAACCGCAGGGTGGTTGGGTTGTTGGGTGCAGGTGTCCCAGAGGTGTTCTCTGAAAATTTCCGCAAGTAGGCGGCTTGTGTCCCCAATACAGAGGAGGCCACATCGGGTGCAGCGGATGCAGTAAATGAGTGTGGAGGTGCAGGTGAATTTCTGATGGATATTGAAGGATCCCTTGGGGCCTTGGAGGGAAGTGACGGGGGAGGTGTGGGAGCAGGTTTTGCATTTTTTGCGGTTGCAGGGGAAGGTGCCGGGAGTGGAGGTTGAGTTGGTGGGGAAAGACCACTCCCTCCGCGAGTCCCTTGTCAGATCCACACGACCCACCAACCCAACCTCCACTCCCGGCACTTTCCCCTGCAACCGCAAGAAATACAAAACCTGCACCCACACCTCCCCCCTCACTTCCCTCCAAGGCCCCAAGGGATCCTTCATTACCCATCAGAAATTCACCTGCACCTCCACACACATCATTTACTGCATCTGCTGCACCCGATGTGGCCTCCTATACATTGGGGAGACAGGCCGCCTACTTGCGGAACGTTTCAGCGAACACCTCTGGGACACCCGCACCAACCAACCCAACCACCCCATGGCTGAACACTTTAACTCCTCCTCTCACTCCGCCAAGGACATGCAGGTCTCCTCCATCTCCAGACAAAGGCAACATGATGCCTGGAGGAAGAGCGACTCATCTTCCGCCTAGGAACCCTCCAACCACAAGGGATGAATGCAGATTTCTCCAGCTTCCTCATTTCCCCTACTCCCACCTTATCTCAGTCCCAACCCTCGGACTCAGCACTGCCTTCTTGACCTGCAATCTTCTTCCCGACCTCTCCGTCCCCACCCCCTCTCCGGCCTATCACCCTCACCTTAACCTCCTTCCACCTATCGCATTCCCAACGCCTCTCCCCCAAGTCCCTCCTCCCTACCTTTTATCTTAGCCTGCTTGGCACACCCTCCTCATTCCTGAAGAAGGGCTTATGCCCGAAACGTCAATTCTCCTTCTCCTTTGATGCTGCCTGACCTGCTGCGCTTTTCCAGCAACACATTTTTCAGCTTCCATCTAAACTCCCCATCCAATCTGCTGAAAGATTATTCACCCAAAACATTATCGCTGTGTGGTCTTTTACAATTTCCTCCTTGACGGGTTTGTTGATGGAGGATGGGATGGTGATGGGCCAGCAAAGGTGGGTCATTGACTCTGCCCCTGATTAAATCCAGATTCTGGATTGCCTTGCCCCCTCCATCTGAGGCTGCACATGGACAATTATTTGTTACTTAAGAGCCTCATGCCACTATCACTGATATTAAACCAAGAGGAATCCTCAGAAGCAAGCCCATGTTGGAATTGCAGGCTGGAGAGGACGGAATACAAGGAATGCCCCTTGTTTGAAGGTACATGGTGGCTGGTTCAGGGACCCAGCATCAAAAGAGGGGAATGCTGAACACCAGCCTCTTGCCTTTGTTGCTATCACCCCTCTCCCTGTTCCCTTCCCTGTCACCCCACTCTCTCAATTGAGCATTGGATGAGGGCACAACTTGCAGCTGCCAACTTTTCCATTTGAGTGCGAAACATACCCAGCTGTGTTTAGCTGGCAGCTCTTAGAGTCATCCAGTCATAGAGATGTACAGCATGGAAACAGACCCTTCGGTCCAACTCATCCATACTGACCAGATATCCTAACCTAATCTAGTCCCATTTGCCAGCACTTGGTCCATATCCCTCTTAACCCATCCTATTCATGTACTCATCCAGATGTCTTTTAAATGCTGTAATTGTACCAGCCTCCATCTAGCAGCTCATTCCACATATGCATCACCCTCTGTGAAAATGTTATCCCTTAGTTCCTTTTGTATCTTGCCCCTCTCACCCTAAACCTATGCCCTCTAGTTCTGGACTTCCCCACCTCAGGGAAAAGACCTTGTCTATTTATCCTATCCATGCCCTTTATGATTTTATAAACCTCTATAAGGTCACCCCTCAGTCTCCAATGCTCCGGGGAAAATAGCCCCAGCCTCTTCAGCCTCTCCCTATAGCTCAAATCCTCCAATCCTGGCAACATCCTTGTAAATCTTTCCTGAACCTTTTCATATTTCACAACATTCTTCCAACAGGAAGGAGACCAGAATTGCACACAATATTCCAACGGTGGCCTGTGTCCTGAACAGCCGCAACATGATCTCCCAACTCCTATACTCAATGCTCTATCAATAAAGGAAACCATACCAAATGCCTTCTTCTTTATCCTATCTACCTGCGATTCTATTTTCAATAAACTATGAACCTGCACTCCAAGGTGTCTTTGTTCAGCAACACTCCCCAGGACCTTACCATTAAGTGTATAAGTCCTGCTCTGATTTTCTTTTCCAAAATGCAGCACCTCGCATTTATCTGAATTAAACTCCATCTGCCACTCCTCAGCTCATTGGCCCATCTGATCAAGATCCCGTTGTACTCTGAGGTAACCCTCTTTGCTGTCCACTATACCTTCAATTTTGGTGTCATCTGCAAACTTAGTAACTATATTTCCTATGTTCGCATCCAAATGATTTATATAAATGAAAAAAAGTAGTGGACTCAGCACCGATCCTTGTGGCACTCCACTGGTCATAGACCTCCAGTCTGAAAATCAACCCTCCACCACCACCCTTTGTCTTCTACCTTCGAGCCAGTTCTGTAACCAAATGGCTAGTTTTCACTATAATCCATACGATGTAACCTTGCTAACCAGTCTTCCATGAGGAACCTTGTCGAACGCCTTACTATAGTCCATGTAGATCTGCCCTCATCAATCCTCTTTGTTACTTCTTCAAAAAGCTAAATTAAGTTGTGAGACATGATTTCCCCCACACAAGCCATGCTGACTATCTCTAATCAGTCTTTGCCTTTTCAAATACATGCTTTGAGCATAATTCTTGAGCAGAATTCAGTAGGCACTGATGAAAGGAAACAATACAGAGTTCTCTTTGGACGGATGAGACCCCCATCACCTCCATTAAACACCAGCCTCTGCTTCCCTCTCCCTACACATGCTGAGTATTTTGAAAATGATGTGTTACTTTCAGAGAATTATTTTGAGTATTTTGTACTCGTGGCTTTGTTGTATAAGGCAATGGTTTTGAAGGGGTTAATGTTCATGCTATGTTGGCTCCACCCATTCTCCTGAGATCACACAAAATCCGTGGGTGGAACCAAGGTGTTCAGCTCAAGCTTTTGGAGGGAGCAGATGTATCTGGTGCAGCTCCCTAAGGTCTTGATAATTCAACCTGACTAAAGGAAGCTGTACTTATCCCTGTCATACATTATTGTTATTGTTATTTAAGAGCTCTGCCTCATCTGTAGATACTCTGCAGTGGTGCATTGTCTACAACTCACCACTGGATATACCTAAGGCAAGACAAATACAAAGGAGGATGGATGACAGTAAACTAATTGTGACATTCAAAGGTATCTGCATATCCTGGTGCATAAATCATTGAAAGATACAGCAAGCATATCAGAAGGCAAAAATGCATGTTAGTTTTAAAGACAAAAGAATTTGAGTACAGGAACAAAGAAGTTTCACTTCATTGACAGCAAACACCAGTGAGACTGCTCCAGGAGATTGGTCCCCCTTGCCTGAAGAGGGATTTACTTGCCACACAGACAGTTTAGCGAGGGGATCACCAGGCTGATTCCTGGGATTATCCAATGATTCCTGTACTCTCTGGAATTTAGGAAAGTGAGAGACGGTCTGATGCAAACTTACAAAAATTCTTAAAGGGACAGATAGTAAATATGGAAAGGATGATTTTCCTGGCTGTGGGGTCTAGATCCAGGGCACACAGTCTCAGAATAATAGGCAAATCATTCAAGATAGGGACAAAGAAGACCTCTTTCACTCAGAGGGCAATGGAACTTTGTGATTCTTCATCCTAGAGGGCTGTGAATACGCAGTCATTAAGTAAATTCAAGACAGAGATTGCTAAATTTCTAATTATTAATGTCATCAAAGGACCTGGCATGTTCTATGGGAATATAGCATTGAGGTGGATGATCAGACATGATCCAGAATGGTGGAGCAATGACCTCTTCCTGCTCCTAAGTTCCTAATTACTGCAAAGAACCAATATCACATCATGGTACCAGGAGCGATCATCCAGTAAAGTAGCACAGTTGTCCCTTGTCTAACCCAAAAGCTGAGCAAAATTGTCAAAAAGCAGGTAAGGCGATCAACCTGTCTGCTTGGATTTGTGGAGTCATGCAGCATACTGTCATTTTTACTGATATAACAGCTGTGACTTCAGCATAATCCACATGAAGCACTTTGAAAATTTCTGAAAAATTAAAGAGAAAGCATCAGATAACTTCAAACCAGTCTTTTTTTTATTTCGAGTGATGCTTGTTGTGTTCTTATTGGCCCTGAGCAGAATACATTAATTCTGACCAGGCACAGAGTGTGAATATGTTTATTCCAATGACTTACATGTAAAGTACATGCTACTGTGCAGGGACGAGCATTCCCTCCTGCTGTCAGTTTAAAACCAGCTGTGATACATGTTGATAGAGATTGTGATTTAAGTATCTTCTAGTTTCCTGTTGTTTGAACCAGTGACACAGCCCGTACATTGCATGTAGTTAATCACATTCAAGCGCTGTATCTTCATTTAGGACAATAATGCCAGCAGGGTATTCAGGGCAACTCACTCCCATTGCATACCCTGATTAAGGGCATTGGTAGAATCTGCTGAAGGATGAAGACTTGAGCATAATAAACCTACTCCTTCTAATTTCAAGTAGAGGAGCAAAGGGGCCAGAATGCTTTTCAGATCATCAAATTTAATATCATCAAAATACTACACAAAGTCTCATTGTTTGGTTAGAGTCATAGAGATGTACAACATGGAACCAGGCCCTTCAGTCCAACCCGTCCATGCCGACCAGATATCCCAACCTAATCCAGTCCCACCTCCCAACACCCTGCCCCTATCCCTCCAAACCCTTCATATACCCATCCAGATGCCTTTCAAATTCTACCACTTTCTCTGGCAACTCATTCCATGCACACACCACCCTCTATGAAAAAATTGACCCGTAGGTCCCTTTTAAGTTTCCCCTCTCACCTTAAACCTATGTCCTCTAATTCTGGACACCCCAACCCTGGGGAAAAGACCTCAGCTATTTACCCTATCCATGCCCCTCTTGATTTTATAAACCTCTATAAAGTCACCCCTCAGCCTCCGAAGTTCCAGGGAAAACAGCTCCACCCTTTTCAGCCTCTCCCTATATCTCAAACCCTCCAACCTTGGCAATATTCTTGTAAATCTTTTCTGAATCCTTTAAAGTTGAAAAACATGGTTCCTGTGGTAGGGAGACCAGAATTGGACACAATATTCCAAAAGTGGCCTAGCCAATATCCATACAGCCTTCCAATTCCTGTATTCAATGCACTGATCATTAAAGACAAGCATACCAAATGTCTTCCTCACTATCCTATCCACTTGCAGCTCCACTTTCAAGGAACTATGAACTTGCACGCCAAGATCCCTTGGTTCAGCAACACTCCCCAGGACCTTACCATTAAGGGTATAAATCCTGGGCTTTTGCCTGAAACGTCAATTTTCCTGCTCCTTTGATGCTGCCTGAGCTGCTGTGCTTTTCCAGCACCACTCTACTCCAGAATCTGGTTTCCAGCATCTGCAGTCATTGTCTTTACCTATGGTATAAGTCCTGCCCTATTTGCTTTTCCAAAATGCAGCACCTGACATTTATCTAAATTGTTGATGTTCTCTTTGAGGTGAATTGGCTTTCTGACTTTTACACAAGGTGTATATGGTCTTTAATTGTTGTTGGATGCTGAGGGCCTTTCACATTACCTCTCTAGGCCGCAAGCTTTAAGGGCCATCTTAACTTTAGTCTGCTCTATCTCCATGGATACTGCCTGACCCGCTGCGATCTCCAGCATTTGTTGTTTTCAGGACAAATTCCAGCATCTGCAGTAATAAGCCCCACACTGTCTGAGCTGTGGGAAGGTGTGAAAGCTATCTCAGGGCGAGATTCTGTTGGTTTTGGGTTGATTGTTTCAGAGAGGAGGTGTGAGTTGGGAATGCAAGCTGAATGATGTTCCCAGGTCTGCTGGTGGTTTTGTTTATTAGTTCTGTGAAAGTTTTGTTTTTTAAGAAGTCCAGGGCTCAGTCCAAAATCTAGGGTTCCTTATGTCTTAATACTGGGGATTTTTGCACAATATTACAGATCATTCTTAAACTTCCCCTACAGAACGATAATAATTGTCATATGATCAATATTCAAATTACATCCAATAATTCATGGTTTTCTCTCCTACCCAGTGCAGATAATAGATATGTCATTATGATGTCTAGAAACATAGACAAATTTAGCAGAAGTACGCCATTCTAGCCTACTTTACCATGATCATGGCTGATCATCCAGCTTTTTTTTTAGATTCCCTACAAACAGGCCTTTTGGCCGAACCAATCCACACTGCCCCTCTGAAGAGTAACCCACCCAGACCTATTTCCCTCTGACTAATGCATCTAGCACTATGAGCAATTTAGCATGGCCAATTCACCTGACCTGCACATCTTTGGACTGTGGGAGGAAATCGGAGCACCCGGAGGAAACCCACACAGACACAGGGAGTATGTGCAAACTTCACACAGGCAATCACCTGAGGCTGGAATCGAATCCAGGTCCCTGGTGCTGTGAGGTAACAGTGCTAACCACTGAGCCACCGTACTGCAGCTTAGTGCCTTATTCCCACATTCTCCCCATATCCTTTGATCCCTTTAGCCCTAAGAAATATATCAATCTCTTTCTTGAAAAGATTCAATATTTTGGCATCAATTGCTTTCTATGGCAGAGAATTTCAGAAGCTCCCCACTCTCTGGGTGAAGAACTTTCTCCTCATCTCAGTGGCCTACCCAATACCCTTACCTTCTGTTGGACTTTTACAAGTTTCTATGAGTCCCTGTATCATTCATCTAAACTCCAGTGAATGTTGGGGTGGTGAAGGCCCAGTGGTGTTATCGTTAGAGCATTAATCCAGGGACTTCCGGTGGAGCTGGGTGTGAATCCTGTCATGGCAGATGGTGGAATTTCAAATCACTAAATATTTGGAAATAGAATCAAGATTAGAGTGGTGCTGGAAAAGCACAGCAGGTTGGTCAGCATCTAAGGAGCAGGAAAATCGATATTTCAGGCAAAAGCCCTTCATCAGCATCTGTAATACCCACTTGCGCCTATTTGGAAATAAATGTTTAATGATGGCTATGAAGCCATTGCTGATTGTTAGGAAAAACCCTTCTGGTTCAGTGATGGCCTTTTGGACAGAAAACTGCCACCCTCACCTGGGGTCTGGTCTAAGTGTGACTCCACGCCCACAGCAATGTGGTTGATACCTAACTGCCCTTTGGGATGGGCAATAAATGTTGGCCTAGCCAGTGATACCCACATCCCATCCCACAACAACACCTCTTCTTCCTCAGGTGGCTCAGGAAATTTGGCATGTACACAAGGGCCCTCACCAACCTTTACAGATGCACCACTGAAAGCATACTGTCCGGGTGCATAATGGCCTGATATGGCAACTGCTCTGCCCAGGACCATAAGAAACTACAGAAGGTGGTGTGCATAGCCCAGACCATGATGGAAACTAACCCTCCATCCATGGACTCCATTTACATGGCCTGTTGCTGCAGAAAGGCTGCCAACATCAATAAAGATCCATTGTACCCCAGGAACGATCCCCTACAACCTCTTCCTTCAGGCAGAAGATACCAAAGTTTGAACACACACACACACACACACACACAGACACACACACACACAGACACACACACAGAGACACACACACATATACACACACACACGCAGACACACACACAGACACACACATACACACACACATACACACACATATACACACAAACGCAGACACACACACAGACACACACACCCATGTAGATTCAAGAACAACTTCTCTGCTGTTATCAGACTGATGAATGGACTCTCTAACTTCAAATAATGCTGATCTTTTTAAAGTTGATCTTGCCTGGCGCACACCTGTGTGCCTCTGTCCAAGTTTTTTTTCCACCCTAAAATCTGCATGTCCTTGCTTACTGTGATCTGCCTGTACTGCTCATAAACAAAGTTTTTCACTGTACTCAGGTACATGTGACAATAAATCAATCAATCAATCCATCAGCAAATTAAAAAAAACTCCAATCTCACTTCTGTATAATACATTGTTATATAAAACATAACATCCAAGTATTCAATTGTGTTTTATTACAAATATTCTTAGAGTATTTGCTACAGTACAATGGAGGCTCAGTTGTCTTATGACATGTGTATGTGATGCCCTTTTGTTTTATTCAAGTGATGATGCCATTGAGTTTCATATCACTGAACCTAAATAGTGTAGTGTGGACAGATTTAGAATCATTCTATAATCATTACACCAGACTGGAGTGAGAGAGAACATGGACATAAACACATGAAGAAAGTAAGAGTTCAATTAAGTTAGAACTCAAAGTAATCTAAGATCAAAGTTTGGTATATCTGCGAGTATCATGTATAGCATGAATGTACAATAAATCATATTACTTCAAGTCTAAGCCTGAAAACTTCACTGTACTTTCTCCCCCACCATATATTTTCAACTCAAAACAGAAATTGTTGGAAAAGCTCAGCAGGTGTAGCCTGTGGAGAGAAATCAGAGTTAATGTTTTGGGTTGAATAACCCTTCCTCAGAGCGTTCTGTTTTTGTTTTTGACTTACACCATCCACAGTTCTTTCGGATTTTATTTTGAACTCAAATTCAGTGCGGCATCAAAGCACAGGGTAAATGATGTCCCAGGCAAATCTCGCTGTGGAACACAGGTGTAAGCATGTCTTTATCTACCTCCTGTGTCTTTACACACTGATGTCTTCTCAACCTGATGGGATGAGTGCTGGGCTGTTTGATCATCAATTTTATTAGCCTGTTGAATAGATTGTTTTGCGCTCACTTCTAACTTATTACAGACTTATCCAAACAGACATTGACATCCTTATTTTACTGAATAATATTATTGCTCTATGGTAATGCAACATATCAGAGTGTTCATTTCTGATTGCTTTCCTCTACTTCATCACATTTTAACTTATTTTTAGACGATAAAGGTTTATTTGGAGATTGTCACAAAAGCATAAGAAGGGAACGTTGAAACTGAGAAGGGCCCTGGTGAAAATAGCTCAATTGCATTCACCATGGCAACAAAGCAAGTTCTGACCTATTGTCCTTTAGTGACCTGAGGAAATAAAATAGACATGGAAAAAGGTTAACTCTACAGGGTGTGGATGAACAGAGTGGGCACAATCAAACAACAGCTTGCATTAATCTCACACTTTTATTGTTGCATAAAAGTCCCAAGGCCATTCACAGGCCAGGGGTTGGACCCAACAGAAGCAGAGAGAAAGGATTGTATTTTACACTGTCAAATGCAGGATGTCTCAAAGCAATTTGAAACCAAAATACTGTTTGAAGCAGCAATGCTATTATAATGTAGGAAGTATGTCTGCTAATTGGTGCAATCATGGTCCTGTAAGCAGCAATGACTAGTTAACCTGTTTTTTACTGAGTCATGTTGGTTGAGGGATATATATTCACCAAGGAGAATTTCTCTGCCCTTAAACGATGGAATCTTTCACTGACAGTGCAAATTGGGTTTTGTCAAATGGATAAATGTGTCCCCAGAATCCCAGAATTCTTACAGCGTAGATCGAGGTTATTAAGTCCATTGAGCATTTTATCTTAGTGCCAATCTCCTGTCAGATCCCCATACCCCTGCACTTTGTTTCTATGTAAGTGATCACTGAATGCCCTCTTGAATACTCAATGAAAGCCTACGACACATTCCTGGGTAGTGCACTCCAGGCCCCAAATACTCAACATGTGAAAACTGTTTTCTCATCACGTATTTGCTTCTTTACCAAAACACTTTAAAACTGTGTTGTTCAGTTCCCAATGCTCATATGAGCTATAACAGTTTCTCCCCATCTGTACTCTATCTCAACCCTACATGATTTTGAAAACTGCTATCAGATTTCCTTTTAGCCTTCCTCTCTCAAAATAAAACTGTCTCAGTTTCTTCAATTTATTCTCATTACTGAAGTGTCTCAGCAGTCCATGGAATCACCCTTGCAAACCTCTTCTGCTGTATCTCCAATGCATACAGGAAAGGAACCTCTGACAGGGCAGCTCTCCTTCCACACTGCACTGGAATGACAGCCTGGATTATGTGCTAAATTCTCGAGAAAACATTTTTTTAAACTGGGACTTGAGAATGTTATCACTGCTAAGTTCTATATTTGGGCAAACAGAAATATAGAACATAGAACATAGAAAAGTACAGCACAGAACAGGCCCTTTGGCCCACGATGTTGTGCCGAGATTTAATCCTAACGTAAAATATAATAACTACCTACTCACCCCTCAACTCACTGCTATCCATGTGCATGTCCGGCAGTCGCTTAAATGTCCCCAATGACTCTGCTCCCACCACCACTGCTGGCAATGCATTCCATGTATATGTAAATATGTAAAACAAAGTTGTACTAAATCACCATTGCATATCTTAAGTATTTAACACGTTTTCCCTTGAAGCATTTCTGCTGAATATTTTGAGATTATACACACTGAAGAGCTGCAGAGGTGAGAGTTAAATTCATATGTGTGTGTGTGTGGGAGGGTGAGGGAGAGAAAAGGTGAATGGGATGAATCATTACACTATTAAGAGCTAATTCGTTCTCAAATTGGATTGGAGAGCAAAGGCTTTTAAGTACAAGCTTGGGATCCAAAGGTAGAATGTCTGTTTAAGGTGAACTTAGAGCATTTATATAGGAGTTAGAGGACAGAGTAGATGTGGGGATGGTGGTGTCCCTTGGACATCTGAACCTGTGTTTGTGGAACTTGTCGGGATACTCCTGCCTGCTCCCTGCCCACCTGCCACCCTCCAGACATGAACAGACTAAGCTCTCAGGTCTTTCTTTGGCTGGAGCACTTATTGATGTTAGTCAGTGTGTGCTCTGCACTCTCCGAAAATAGCAACGCGGGTTTAATTGACATTGTGGCACCCTGACTAAATGTGTTGGTTTAATCTGTAACCTCCTCCAGCCCGACAATGCTCAGTTCTCTTAAGCCTCCCTGATTTTCTCTACTCTGCCATTGATGACCATATCTTCTGTTGCCTTGGTTCTAAGCTCCAAAATTCCCTTCCTAAACCTATCCACTTCACCTCCTTTAAGAAAAATCTTAAAACATGCCTGAAGTAACTCCAAGGAGGCAGGTATCCTGTTGCCAAGTCACCCTTTATTTACACATGCACAATACTTAGGCTTTGAGCAGCCAGCTCAGAGCCAGCCCCTAGACTGAAGAGACTCTCTGACTCTCCTGTTTATGTCTGTCAGCCAGGGCTCCCTGATTGGCCAGGGTTAGCAACCCCAATCCTGGCCCTGGTTCCATTGCTTCTTTGACCAGGCTTTTGGTCACTCCTCAGATCCTCTTATGTGGCTGGGTGTCAAATTTTGTTTGATAACTGCTTTTAGGAAGTGCTTTGCAACGTGTTACTGTGTTAAAGATGTAACATCAATTTGATTGTTTTTAAAGTAGCCTACCGTCTAATCCGGCAGTAGGCCCTGGTGAATATTGCTGTGGGCATTGCCCACAATTTACAGAGTACCGTCTTTCCTTTTCTCCTGAATAACATGTCTCTTAGCCTAATTTCTCAACCTGTTCTATTGCAACCTCCTTCTTTTATTTTGATAAATTGGATTTAAGTCACTCCTTTGAACCTAGGATGGCCCACGGTATTTTAACAGCCATCAGTGAACTGCCTTGGAATATAATCACTCTGAAAATGTGTTGCTGGAAAAGCGCAGCAGGTCAGGCAGCATCCAAGGAGCAGGAGAGTCGACATTTCAGGCATGAGCCCTTCTTCAGGAACGAAGAGCCTCATTCCTGAAGAAGGGCTCATGCCCGAAACGTCGATTCTCCTGCTCCTTGGATGCTGCCTGGCCTGCTGCGCTTTTCCAGCAACACATTTTCAGCTCTGATCTCCAGCATCTGCAGTCTTCACTTTCTCCTATATAATCACTCTGCCAACACAGAAAACATGGCCTTCAAACTTTATAATCAGAAAGGTCTCATAAACAGTAAACTGGCAATGACGAGAGAATCTGTTTTTCAGTGATCTTGGTTTAAGGATAAATATTAACCAAGGCACTCCCCGACAGCTCTCTAACTCTTTAAAGAATGTTATAGAACTGACTGAGCTGCTGCTGACCCTCTAGCTCAGGTTGAACAATGGGGTATACATCACTCTGCGACTGGTATCTTCAATTAAAGAAATAGGCATGCAGGTAGTGCCTTATATATATGGTCTAGCTCAAACTAAACTTCCTGTGGCCTGACTAAACTAAACTGAGAGACTGCAGTTCTTGAGGAGGAACTAACCAGTTTCCAGTGTTAAAAAAAGTGCGTTAGAAATTGTTCCTCATTATAACAACAAACAGCTGAAGTCAGAAAGATAAACATACCCTTACTATGTATGATACTCATGAGACAATTATAAATCATCGAAGTAACATAACTATCTATATACTCATATGTAATAAACCTTTGCTGTTTAATCAATACACAAGCCTATACTTGACTGAATTGATCATGTAGGCATTCTTCCCCACTTAATTTTGGCTAACATTGCTGAGAAGGATTATTGGGAGCAAATCTACCTCCTAAACATTGGTGGTTCTGGCACCTGACATCATGAGACTTACCACCTCCCATTCTCCATCTCCAGAAGCAGAATTTTCGGGCCTAAAAGTTAAAGGGTGCATTTTTCACTCAGGTGACTCTGGCATGGTCTAATCAACCCAGAGTGCATCTTAAATAGCCCATACTGCAAGTGAAAATATATCGCCTGCCTCTCAAATCAGCCAAATCACTCTGGGTTTCATTAAAGCCACACCACACAGGAGTTATTCTCTATTATTGTGAGACTACAGGGTTAAAACGCCACTGACGATTTACCAGTTTCCCACATAATTCCTGTGGAATTTCTTGGAACACAGCAGTTACCAACTCTATTGTTTCCAGGAGGTTTCTTACTGCTTTGAAAGGGTGACACCACCAAGCAAGTGGCAGAACTAAAGGAAGGGAACTTCCTTACATGTCTCCTTCTCAGCTGCTGGGAGCACTCAGCAACTCTTACTGAGGTGCTATGCTGAGTGCTTGGAGGTGTACTGGCCTCTAGAAGAGTAATTGTTGGTCCACCCCTCCTGCCCCATTAGGACACAGGTCAAACCAATGGCTCAGCCACTGACAGATCGCAGTCATGAGACCAGGGCTGTGTTTTAGTTAGAGGGTGTGCGATGGAGGGAGGCCTTTAACTTTTGGAAGATTTCCAACTTGCCGTCCCAGTGAGTTGGAACACAATATAAAGCAGAGAGAGGAAATCACAAGACATATTGATGTAACTGGCTCACTTGTTGGTGAAAGATTGAAGGTGTGCATTTATGCTGTCACTTTTCCTGCTCTGGTTTCTGATTAAGGCCTCCATTATTCTGATGTGGGAGGTGCCGGTGTTGGACTGGGGTAGATAAAGTTAAAAATCACGTGACACCAGGTTTTGGTCCAACGGGTTTACTTGAATGTTCAAGATGTTTCTGTGGCCAGCAGCAAAAAATTAGAATGGTGTGTTGCCTCCATGGTGCCAGGGTCAAGGATGTCTCAGAGAGGGTGCAGAATGGTCTCAAGGGGGAGAGGACCCAGCAGGAGATCATTGTACATATTGGAACCAACGACATAGGAAAAGAATAGATTGAGATTCTGAAGGTAGAATACAGAGAGTTAGGCAGGAGTTTAAAAAGGAGGTCCTTGAGGGTAGTAATATCTGGATTACTCCCGGTGCTGTGAGCTAGTGAGGGCAGGAATAGGAGGATAGAGCAGATGAATGCATGGCTGAAGAGCTGGTGTATGGGAGAAGGATTCACAGTTTTGGATCATTGGAATCTCCCTGGAGTATAAGTGACCTGTACAAGACGGACGGATTGCACTTGAATTGGAAGGGGACTAATATACTGGCAGGGAGATTTGCTAGAGCCGCTTGGAGGATTTAAACTAGTCAGGGTGGGGGGTGGGACCCAGTGAAATTGTGAAGAAAGTGATCAATCTGAGACTGGTACTGTTGAGAAAAGAAGCGAGTCAAACAGTCAGGGCAGGCTGGGACAAAGCAGAGAAGAAGGTAGGACTAATAAATTAAGCTGCATTTATTTCAATGCAAGGGGCCTAACAGGGAAGGCAGATGAACCTAGAGCATGGTTAGGAACATGGGACTGGGACATCATAGCAGTTACAGAAACGTGGCTCAGGGATGGACAGGACTGGCAGCTTAATGTTCCAGGATACAAATGCTACAGGAAGGATAGAAAGGGAGGCAAGAGAGGAGAGGGAGTGCATTTTTGATAAGGGATAGCATTACAGCTGTACTGAGGGAGGACATTCCTGGAAATACACCTGGGAAAGTTATTTGGGTGGAACTGAGAAATAAGAAAGGGATGATCACCTTACTGGGATTGTATTATAGACCTCCTAATAATCAGAGGGAAATTGAGAAACAAATTTGTAAGGAGATCTCAGTTATCTGTAAGAATAATAGGGTGGTTAAGGTGATTTTAATTTTCCAAACATAGACTAGGACTGCCATAGTGTTAAGGGTTTAGATGGAGAAGAATTTGTTAAGTGTGTACAAGACAATTTTCTGATTAAATATGTGGATGTACCTATGAGAGAAGGTGCAAAACTTGACTTACTCTTGGGAAATAAGGCAGGGCAGGTGAATGAAGTGTCAGTGGGGGAGCACTTTGGGGCCAGCGACCATAATTCTATTTGTTTTAAAATGGAATTTCTGGATACTAATGACATCAAGGGATATGAGGGTGGCAGGGAAATTGACCATGATCTGTTTGAATGACAGGGCAGACTTGATAGAATTAATGGCCTACTCCTGCTTCTACCTCTAATGTTTGTGTGAGAAAGATTTACAAGGATATCAGGAAACACCCTACTCCTGTTCCCATTGAATCCCAGCCTGAACATATACTTTGCCCCAGTCATGCACCTTTTCTAAACAACCACCACATGGCACTGCCTGTATACTGCCAAATCCCACTCTGCCTCTCATATTGAAATGCTACCAATTAAGCCACGCTGACAAACAGTGAATTTAAAAGCCTCCCGTTAGCTTTATAATGCCATCAACGCATTGCAACAAGAGGAACTTATCCTCCAAATGTATCCAAATGCATTTTCTCTCCACAAATTACCATTAGCATTCATGCTAGTCCTACTGCAGGCATCTGTCGGAGGTAGTCATTGATGCTGAAAGCGTGTATAAGCTATCAAATATTACTGCCTTCATTTGTCATTGAGGTACGCTGAGATACAACACTGAGAATATGTTTTCAAATAATCTGTATTTTAATAGGTTACACAATTCCATTTGAGTAGCTACAACAAAAAGCATTTTTGATTTAAAATCAGGTCTCTGCTATCCTGTACGTTAAATAAGATCTGATTGGCGGACTCTCCATGTGGGAAACTATGGGTTTCCTGGCTGTGCATTGCTGTAGGTGCCTAAGGGAAGATTCCTGTTTACTTCATTAGAGAGAAAGGCTTGCATTCTTCTGGTGAAAAAAAGCCTGTTTCTATGGAAACAGATGAATTACATCAAATAGAGCCAGCACGGTGCTGTTTTCTCCCTCCAGTATTTGAAGAAGGAATAAAATTGTGCTGTTGATGCTTCAGTTATTGTCAAGGTTTCACCACTCTACTGTTCCTTCACAGAACTTTCAATGATGTATGTTGCCTGTAGGCCCCACCTCACCAATTGAATCTAACGTGTAGATTATTAAGTACCAGCACACAAGCAACACACTGGTGTTTGTCTGATCATTCTGGATGGATTAAACATGGATCATTCTGTGCTGATCAGCCTCTGGCAAGGGGCAGATTCCTTGTGTATATTTAAAACTGAGATAGATAGATTCTTGATCAGTCTAGGAATCAAGGGTAAATGGGGGAAGGGCAGGAACATTAACATGAGGAGTGTCAAATCAGCCATTGAGTCATAGAGTTAAACAGCATGGGAAACAGACCCTTCAGTCCAATTTGTTCTCACCTAGTCCCATTTGCCAGAATTTAGCCCATATCCCTCTAAACCCTTCCTCATCCATCCAGATTCCTTTTAAGTATTATAATTGTACCCTCATCCACCACATCTTCTGTCAGGTCGTTCCTTACATATACCATCTACTGCATGAGAAAGTTACCCCTCAGGCACTTTTTAAATCTTTACCCACTCACCTTAAACCTATTTCCTCCAGTTTTAGATAAGATTAGAATCCCTACAGTGTGGAAACCCACGCAGACACAGGAAGAATATGCGAACTTCATGCAGGCAGTCGCCTGAGGTGGAAATTGAACTCGGGTTGCTGGTACTGTGAGACAGCAGTGCTAACCAAGTGCTGCCCATTTAGATTCCTCTTTGCTGGGAAAATGACCTTGGCTATTCATCCTGTCCATGCCTCTCATGCTTTTATGAACCTTATAAAGCCATGATCCAATAAATGGCAGACCAGGCTCGAGGGACTGAATGGCCTAATCCTGTTCTATTTTCGGATGGCCTCATAGTCTAATGGCACATGTAGTCATGAGGAGATGTGTTTACATTCCTGTTTTAATGCCATGTCAAATCTACGTTCCAGCAAATAACACTCACGAAGATTTAAGTTCTAATGTGGGATGAATTCTATTGGTTTGTCATTTAGATTTAGGTGTAGGAAGAGACAACTTGAATGTTTGAAAGAGATGGAGAGTAGAGCTGTCTGAACAAATGGAGTACGGTTTGGATGACATAGATTAGAAGGAGGACTGAAAGATGGGGAGTGCTGAGGCAGCAAAAGGTTGGCCAGGGTAGTGAGGAGAACTGAAATAAGGGAGGAAGATTGTCTATTGATGAGTGTCTCATCGGTGGCAAAGAGGAACGAAGGAAGGAACAGAGTTTTAGAGCAAGAATTCCGGAAAAACTTTGAAATTCATAAAAACTAGGAGCAGGAGTAGGCCATCTGGCCCATTGAGCCTGTTCTGTCATTCGATAAGATCATGGCTGTTCTTTTTGTGACCTCAGCTCCATTTACCTGCTTGCTCACCATAGCCTTTAATTCCTTTATGTTCAAAAAATGATCTATCTGAGCTTTAAAAATATTCAATGAGGAAGCCTCAACTACTTCACTGGGCACGGAATTCTACTCATTCAATACCTTCTGGGTGAAGATGTTCCTCCTCAGTTCAGTCCTAAATCTGCTCTCCTTTATTTTGAGGTTATGCCCTCTTGTTCTAGTTTCACCCGCCAGTGGAAACAACCTCCCTGTTTCTATCTTATTTATTCCCTTCACAATTTAATATGTTCCTACAAGCTTCCCCCTCATTCTTCCAAATTCCAATGAATATAATCCCAGTTTACTCAGTCTCTTCTTGTAAGCCAACCCTCTCTAGTCCTGAATCAACCTAGTGAACCTCTTCTGCATCCCCTCCAGGGCCAGTACATCCTTTCTCAAGTGAGGAGACCAAAACTGCACACAGTACTCCAGGTGTGGCCTCACCAGCACCCTGTGCAGCTGCAACATAATCTCTCTGCATTTAAACTCAACCCCTTTAGCAATGAAGGACAAAATCAATTTGCCTTCTTAATAGCCTGTTGTACCTGCAGACCAATCTTCTGCGATCCATGCACAAGGACACCCAGGCCCCTCTGCACAGCAGCACGCTGTAATTTTTTACCATTCAAATAGTGGTCCTTTTTACTGTTATTCCCATCAAAATGGATGACTCCACATTTCTCAACATTGTACTCCATCTGCCAGGCCTTGGCCCATTTAAACTATCTATATCCCTCTGCAGAGTTTCAGAGTCCTCTGCACCCTTTGCCCTTCCACTCATCAATGTGTCATCTGCAAAGTTTGACACAGTACACATGGTCCTCAACTCCACATCATCTATATAAGTAGATGTTAAATAGTTAAGTCAATATGGTTCCATACAGAGGTGGCTTGAGAAACAAAAAAAGCAAGAGATGGGGTGAGATTTGTTAGACCTGTCCCTGAAATCATTTGAACATTTTTGTGAAGCAAGATTGGATCTTATGGTAAGACGGACCAGGCTAATTACAGCAGTCAGACTACAGCTGCTGAACGTTGGGGTGACAGTCAGTTGTATCTTGTTTCTGACACAGGGTTATAGCAACAGAAGGCACAGATGCAGTTTTGTCCTGTTGCTGTCTTCTGGGAGTCTGGGTAAGTTACAGTCTTGTGCATTTGCAAATTGTAACCCTTGCTGTCTGTAGGAAAGGGGGTGGTAATTTACTAACATGTAGGTAATCCGTACTGCATACACAGTTCTCACCCATACAGCTGCTAGCTTTCAAGAGGCTTGTCACGATGCTTTAATTTGATTTTAATCCTCATTTCCCTATTGCTCTGGGAGAAGTGACAGCTTGCTTGGCTGTTTGTTGGAGGATTAATTTATTGTCATCTTAACAAGGCTGCGATGAGTTTGCTCTGATACCATTTCTTGTTGTATGCCTTCTGCCCAAGTAACATTGCAGACGCAAATTCCTGTCACTGATTCCATCATATGGCCTTTTGAAGTAAACCCACAGCGGAACTAGAAAATAATTAATGAGTCAGAAAGCTGAGTGGTAGATTGAACTTTATCGCAATAGGAATTGGAATAAGGACAGCTGCCATCTTGAATGATATTGAGAGGTTAGGATTGTTTTCGCTGGAGTTCAGATGAATGAGGGGGATCTCATAGAGAATCAGAAAATTCTAACAGGACCATACAGGGTAGATGCAGCGAGGATGTTGCCGTTGGTGGGTGTGTCCAGGGCTTGCAGTCTGACGATTCGGGGTGGACCATTTGGGAAGGACATGAGGAGATATTTTTTCACCCTAAGAGTCGTGAGCATGTGGAATTCATTACCGCAGGAAGTAGTTGATGCCAAAACATTGAATGTATTTAGAAGGTGGCTAGATATAGTACTTGAGGTGAATGGGATCAAAGGTTATGGGGAGAAAGCAGGATTAGGCGACTGAGCTGGATGACCAACCATGATCCATGATGAACGGTGGAGCAGGCTCGAAGGGCCAAGTAGCCTCCTCCTACTCCTATCTTCTATGTTTCAACGTTTGAGTGAGAGTTCTAGGATTTTGACCCACGTACTGAAGGTTTCCTGGTAGATCTGGAACCACAAAGGCATAGGAGCAGACGTAGGTTACTTGATCCATTGAGTCTGCTTCTCTGTTCAATCAGATCGTGGATGAACGGATCATTTTAACACTAATAGAGTCATAGAGTCATATAGATGTACAGCATGGAAACAGACCCTTCGGTCCAACCTGTCCACGCCGACCAGATATCCCAACCCAATCTTGTCCCTCCTGCCAGCACCCGGCCCATATCCCTCCAAACCCTTCCCATTCATATACTCATCCAAATGCCTCTTAAATGTTGCAATTGTACCAGCCTCAACCACATCCTCTGGCAGCTCATTCCATACACTTACCACCTTCTGCGTGAAAAAAATGCCCCTTGGGTCTCTTTTATATCTTACCCCTCTCACTGTAAATCTATGCTCTCTAGTTCTGGCCTCCCCAATCCCAGGGAAAATACTTTGTCTATTTATTCTATCCATGCCCCAGCAATCACTTCTCCAGCTTCCCACAGAGTTCTAGGGTACACCTGATCAAGTCCTGGGGATTTATCCATCTTTAACCGTTTCAAGACATTCAGCACTTCCTCCTCTGTAATCTGGACATTTTGCAAGATGTCACCATTTATTTCCCTAAAGTCTTTCATATCCTATATCTTTCATATCCTTTTCCACAGTAAATACTGTTGCAAAATATTCATTTAGAATCTCCCCCATTTTCTGTGACTCCACACAAAGGTCACCCTGCTGATCCTTGAGGGGCCCTATTCTCTCCCTCGTTATCCTTTTGTCCTTAATATATTTGTAAAACCCCTTTGGATTCTCCTTAATTCTATTTGCCAAAGCTTTCTCATGTCCCGTGTTGCCCTCCTGATTTCCCTGTTAAGTATACTCCTACTTTCTTTATACTCGTCTAAGGATTCACTTGATCTATCCTGTCTGTACCTGACATATGCTTCCTTCTTTTTCTTAACCAAACCCTCAATTTCTTTAGTCATCCAGCATTCCCTATACCTACCAGCCTTCCCTTTCACCCTGACAGGAATATACTTTCTCTGGATTCTTGTTATCTCATTTCTGAAGGCTTCCTATTTTCCAGCTGTCCCTTTACCTGCGAACATCTGCCTCCAATCAGCTTTTGAATGTTCTTGCCTAATACTGTCAAAATTGGCCTTTCTCCAATTTAGAACTTCAACTTTTAGATCTGGTCTATCCTTTTCCACCACGATTTTAAAACGAATAGAATTATGGTTGCTGGCCCCAAAGTGCTCCCCCACTGACACCCCAGTCACTTGCCCTAGCTTATTTCCCAAGAGTAGGTCAAGTTTTGCACCTTCTCTCGTAGGTACATCCACATACTGAATCAAAAAATTGTCTTATACGCACTTAAGAAATTCCTCTCCATCTAAACCTTTAACACTATGGCAGTCCCAATCGATGTTTGGAAAGTTATAATCCCCTACCATAACTACCCTATTATTCTTACAGATAGCTAATATCCTATCTTTTCTCCATAACCATTGTTTTCCTTAGGGATTAACCACCTATTAATCTCAGTCTTTGAATATGCTTAACCATCAGTCTTTCTGGCAAAGAATTCCACAGATTCACTAACCTTTCAAAAGAAACTCTCCTCATCTCTTTTTAAATGGGGGTGATCCCATATTCTCTCAGTTTATATCTTTTGGTCTTAGACTCTCCCACACGTGAAAGACTCCTCTCACTATCTGTACTGTCAATTCCCCTAATAATATTGAAAACAAAAATTGCTGGAGATCACACTGGGTCAGTAAACATCCATGGAGAGAAAGCAAGCTAACATTTTGAGCCCACTTTCTCTCCATGGATGCTGCTCAACTTGTTGTGATCGGCAGCATTTTTGTTTTGAGTACAGATTCTAACACCTGCAGTAATTCGCCCCTAATAATATTCCATGCTTCAATGAGGTGGCCTCTCATTCTTCTTAACTCCAGTCAGTGCAGGCCCAATATTCTCAACCTCTCCTCATCAGAAAATCCCTCCATCCCTGAATGGCTGACATTAGTTGACTGAACTTTCTCTGGATTGCCTCCAATGCTTTGATATTGTTCCCTAGATAAGGAGACCAAAACCGATCGCAGTATTCCAGCAAAGGTCTATGTGTGCCTTCTGTAGTTTTAGCAAGATTTCTCTATTTTCCCTGTATTCCCTTTGAAATATCGGTTCAGATTCTGTGTGCCTTCCCTATGACCTGCTGAACGTGACTGCTAGATTTTTGTGATTCATTCTTTAAAATACCCAAATCCCTCCTCGTGTTTTACAGTTTGCCTTCATTTAAACAATATTCAGCTCCTCTGTGCTTCCTGTCAAAGTGCACAAACTCACATTTCCCCACATTGCATTCTATCTGCCCATTTGCTTAACCTGTCTATATTTCACTGTTGTGTCATCCTCACTACCTGCTTTTGTGACTTCAATCAACTTGAAAATAGTACATTCACTTTCCTCATCCAAGTCATTAATATAAATTGTAAGTAATTCCTAGCACTGGTGCTTGTGGGACACCACTAGTTACAGGGTATTGGCTGCATGACTGGTTTGTCATGCACAGAAATGCCAACATCTTTTGTTCATGCTGTGGTCACCATGAAGGTTCTGCCTTCTTGACCTAGCCCTTCACCTGAGGCATGGAGACCCTCAGCTTAAACCCACTACCCATTATCTCTCTATAATGAAAGAGTAACTCTATTGTCCTCTGGGACTATAGTGTCTTTCCTTACTTTATTCCGAGTCCTGTACAATGCAATCACAGCAGGGCATATGATGATGATGACAGAAGCAAACATTAAGGATCAATCTGTTAAATAGGCCTCTCTGATTGTCTACCCATCAGGAATTTTTCCTCTGACTAAGTTTTCTTTTTAACCTATTAAAATATTCTAAATTTTTAGAACCCTTTAGGTAAAGACATTTTTTCAAAGTTACAATTCATGTTTGTACCTTCTTCCACTTGCTCCACTTACCTGAAGTATTATTTGGAATTCACTGTGTGTAATCTGTGTAAGATTTCCATACTTCAGTAAAGTCCTTCCTACACTTTATTTTTCAAGTCAAGTAGAACTTTCTCCAGTTTTTATGAATCATTTTAATTTTAAGCGGAGAACTGGGTATAGGGCCGAGCAAGTTATTTTCTGATATTATTTGATGTCACCAGGCCCTGTAGCAACTATTGCCAGTGGGCTGTTTGATTAGCACCTTCGGCTGCTGGGCATTGCAGAACCATCCTCTCTCTAGTATCCTTGGCCTCTGCAAGTAACAGTGTGATTACGTTCGCCATTCTGTGATTTGTATCCGTGTCCAATTTTGTTGTAATTCATCTTCAAAATGCACAAGAACAGAGTGTCATGGCTGAAAAATCTATTAAGAGAAAATGAGGAATGCAGATGCTGGCGATCAGAGTCAAACAGTGTAGTGCTGGAAAAGCACAGCCAGTCAGTCAGCATCTGAGTCGACATTTCAAGCATAAGCTCTTCATCAGAAATCTATTGCCTGTCCCACTTCAGCACCTGATGGTGGTATTGTGGTTGTGTCAGAGACCATTAAATTTTGAGGGCCAGGCTAATGCTCTAAGGACATAAGTTCAAATCCTGTCATAACAGCTGGTGAAATTTAAATTCAGTCAATAAAATCTGGAATTACGAGTCAGTTTCAATAATAAAGTAGCCACTGGTACTTTTATGTCAACGCTTAAATATGCTCTTGCCTGACTTAACAAGCCACTCAATTCAGGAGCAATTGGAGATGGTGCAACAACTTCTGGCTTTTCCAGAAAAACACACATCCTACGGAAGAATACATTCCAATTAAATAACATGAGAGGGAATATATTTACTGAGCCCCAACAATTTGAGAAATTCATTTTCTGCCTTACACTCTCGAAAGTACAGTTCAGGCCAGTTGTTTTTGAACATATTGTTCATTTCTATAACTTTGCATTCCTCCATTATTGGAACAGTAAACTAGTCATGGAATCCTTACAGTGTGGAAGCAGGCCATTCAGTCCATTGAGTCCACACCGACCCTCTGATGAGCATCCCACCCTGACCCACTCCATCCACCCCTGTAACTCTGCAATTCCCATGGCTCACCCACCTAGCCTGCACATCCCTGAATATAATGGTCAACTTAGCATGGTCAATTCACCAAACCTGCACATCTTTAGACTGTGGGAGGAAACCCATACGGACACAGGGAGACCATGGGGACTCAGTTGTCTGAGTGCAGAATCAAACCCAGGTATCTGATGCTGTGAGGCAAAAGTGCCGCCCATGTGTATCGGAAATAAACATTGCGAGCTTGCACTTACAATCATGCATTTCACAATCTCAGGATGTTCCAAAGAGCTCTAAAGCCAAATAAGAACTTTTGAAATGAAGTCACTGTGACATTGTAGGAAAACACAAGAGATAAACTGTCCACAGACTCCTACGAATGGCAATATGCTAATCATCAAATAATCTGATTCAAAATAAATTACTGTGAATGCTGGAAATCTGAAGCAAATATACAGAATTCTGGAGAAACTCAGCAGATCTGGCAGCATCTGTGGACAGAGTACATAGTTAACAATTCGAGACTGGTATGACTTCTTCAGAATCAGCTAACTGCATGATTTAACAGCAAACTATGCTGTTATAATGCTGTGGTATATTTGACAGTCAACCAAGGGGGAAGATGGGCCTTGAGTTAACATTGTATCTGAAAGATGGCAATGCTGAAAGTATTGCATTTCTTTGGTGGCATGCTGAAGACTCAAGACTCAAGGCTTGGCATTTGAACCTAAAATATTCTGACTCAATACAACCGAATGAATAAAATAACTGGGTTAACACCGATTTTGAAAATAGTGGAAGTAAAATAAAGTGTAAGTGTGTTAAACATTCAAGTGTTAAAATTTAAAACAGCAATTTCTAGGTTGCTTAATTCTGGAAAAGTGTGGCATATAAATCACATGGTGCGTAAAATTTCAATTTTGTGTTCAAGGCTAGAATGTTATGGATTTCATCATGAGATTAATGAAAGCCATTTCTAACTGGAATCTCTAAAGTTTGTTGAACAAAAATATATATTTTTGTTTTTTTGGCAGTGATCATCCTTAAAGAATCTCCTCAAATGATAACTTCAAAGAAATAAATTCATAAATTATACTTTCAAATCTGCTTTGATGATTCATCTACATCCCACACCATGTCTGAAGCCTTTTGAAGTAGGTGCCATCATATTGTCTAAGGAGGAAGAAGTGAAGTAAATGGAGGGGGTGGACATCATTGGGAGAAAAGAAATCAAAGAAGTTGCCAACTTAATTGAAGGATCTTTTAATGGGATTGCGTAAAAAAGATGAGATAAACTCCTCTGAAGGCTGGATACATAAATGTCACCTGATGTGTCACTGAATCATCTAGATAACAAAAGGTCCCAAGTCTATAGTGTAGTTGTTATCTTACTGGAATAACAATCTAGAAAGATGCACTAATAATCCCACACAACAGCAGCTGAAATTCCAGCTTGAGTATTCTGAATTTAGTTAAAATAATCTGATATTAATGAAGGTGGCCATGAAATCCATCTGCTCTTCCCATTGGGAAGAACATTTGCTTTCTCACATCATCTCTGTTGTTTGTGATTCCAGTTTCATGCAAATGTGCTCGACTCTTAGCTACTCTCTGAAGTTTATATTTCATGGACAATGCAGCCAATGTCCAGAGGTGAGGTGAGGATGACTGCCCTTGACATCTAAGCACAATTTCATTAAGTATTTTATCAAGGAGCTCTACCTTGTGTTATTGTGACCAGGGAGAAAGTGCACTTAGGAATATTGTTGTGGTCTTTGGAGGTCAGTCATCTCAGCTCCAGGACATTGCTGCAGAAGTTCTCTGGAGTTATGTCCAAGGCCAACCATCTTCAGTTGCTTCATCAATGACCTTCCCTCCATTATAAGGTCAGAAGCAGAGATATTCACCAATGATGGCAGAATGGTTAGCACCATTTGTGACCTCTCAAATACTGAAGCAGTCCATGTACAAATGCAGCAAGACCTGGACAACATCTAGGTTTGGGCTAGCAAGTGGCAAGTAACATTTGCACCACACAAATTCCAGATAATGACCATCTCTAAAAAGAGACAATTCAACCATTGCCTCTTGACACTTTTCATTGCTGAATCTCTCACTACCAATGTTTGACGGTCATTACTGACCAAAACCTGAAGTGGTCTCACCACGTATATGTATTGTGGCTACAACAGCAGGTCAGAAGCTAGGAATCCTGTAGTGAGTAATTCACCTCCTGACTACCCAAAGCCTGTCCACCATCTTCAAGGCACAAGTCAGGAGTGTGATGGAATACTCCCCACTTGCCTGGATAGGTGCAATTCCATCAACACTCAAGGAGCTTGACATCATCACTGCACAAATTCACCAAGGATCCGAAGAGAGTACCTTCCAAATACACAGCCAATGCTCGGACAAGGGCAGCCAATATATGGTAACTCCACTATCTGCAAGTTCTCCTCCAAGGCACACACCAGTCTTTCATGGAAATATTTTGCTGTTCTTTCAGTGTCACTGGGTCAAAATCCTGGAATTCCCTCCCTAATGACATTGAGTCTACTTACACGAAATGGACTGCAGGTTCAAGATGACACTCGCCACCACCTTCTCAACTAGGGATGGGCAATAAATGCTGAAGAAGGAGCAGTGATCCAAAAGCTTGGGATTTCAAATAAATCTGTTGGACTATAACCGTGTGACTTCTGACTTTCTTCACTGCAAGTGGAGGAAGCTGGATTAAGGATTGGAATTCCAAATTCCAGGCTCCAGCATCATTTTCGGTAAAGTGTGGGGACCTTACGACTTAATGAAAATCTGAGTCATAGTCTTTAAATATCCCAGAATTTCAGAGCATAACACAAAATAAAATTCATATTTGAAAATAAAGGTTTAAAACACCCTCCCCCTCCCTCCCCTGCAAAGTTTGAGTAGGATTCATAACAAACACTTGTTTCTTTGATGTGAAATATGGCTGTAAATGGATTAGCATGTTTGATGGAATATTCTTAAGGAGCAATCTAATTTGAACATAATTACAGAGATGAAGTGTGATTGATGCCCCATATTATATATTCTGTTTATTCATTTTTTTAAAAAAATCTGTTCAAATATCTAATTCGCTGATCTGTGTTGTATGATATTATAAATAACATTTAATTACTGCTCATTAAACTTTAAACAGTATGATAAATTTGACTTTTAATAAGCACTAAAGTTCTCAGTGACACTTTCACAAGATCACAAGGTAGGTTCAGATGAACAAAGCCCTCAGCCTATTTGATCTCCGTTCTGTAGAATACCAACCCCACCATCTGCCTGATGCATCACAAATCTGAGTTTGTTGTCCAGATATTGATCACTCTTATTGGTAAAATTCTGTGAAGACTCAGGAACATAGACTCTTGAGTCTGTCAAGCCTATTCTGCTATTCATGGCTGCTCTGTGTTCTAATGCCTTTGGCCCATATCCCTTCATATCTTTGCTTAACAAAATTTATCTATTTCAAACAATTTCTAACTTCTGGTCTCAGACATATTTTTTGCAATTGTTCTTCTACTGGTCTTGTAATATATTTGTACAGCAAAGAAGGAGGCCACTCTGCAGCATCTTGTGCCCATTATAACTCTTTGAAAACTATATCCAATTACGCCTCCCCTGCTCCCCCACAGAATGTTGTAGTATTTTCCCCTTCATATATTTACCAAATTCCCTTCTCAACATTACCATTAGATCTGCTTCCAGTGTTCTTTCAAGTGGAACATTACATTTTCTAATACCTCATTGTGTAAAAAAAATCCATGTCTTTTTTATTTCCTTTGCTAATTATTTTAATTAGTCTAACTCCTTTGATTATTGAACCTCCTGTCAATAGAAATTATTGGTATTGATTTATTTTTTATCCAGGGAATGTAAATGGAGCTCCCTTGACCAGCATTCATTGTCTTTGCTTTACTTTCTTGTTGAGTTAAATATTTTACATTCCTCTGCAAGGCCTCCTCAAATATACCATTTTTGAAAGCTTTTATCTTCCAAGTTTTTCTACAAAATTCATGTTCTAACTTCAGTCTTTTGTGCCTAAGAAAGATAGAGTTATAGAGATGTACAGCACAGGAACAAACTCTTCGGTGCAACTTCGGGTACCTTTTAAATCTTTTCCCACTCACCTTAAACCTATGCCCTCTACTTTTGGACTCTCCTACCATGGGGAAAAGATCTTGTCTACTGGCCCAATGCATTCCCCTCATGATTTTATAAACCTGTATAAGGTCACCCCTCAACTTCTGATGCTCCAGGGAAAATAGCCCCAGCCTATTCAGCTTCTCCCTATGGCTGAAGCCCTCCACTCCCAGTGATATCCTTGTAAATCTTTTCTGAACCCTTTCAAGTTTAGCAACATCTTTCCTATAAGAGGGAGACCAAAAATATATGAGTACTCCAATTGTGTTCCAACCATATCACAAAAACTGAGAACTGTTGTTCTGTAATGATGGAGCTTGTCTTAGTCACTGCAAAAATTGTTGAGGAGCCTGAAAATCAGAAGTCCCACCTGCAAACACAGGGCACCATTTTGCTGGGGTTGAGAATGAGAAAGGATCAAGTTGTGTGCATGCATGGTAGAAGCATGTCTAAACTTCATTGATTCATTTGAATAGCCATAGTGCCCCTTTGGAGGGGTATGGTACCCCGTTAGATATGGCTGTAGGACATCTTTGTGGGAGGTCAGGTGCCCTTTGGAATTGTTAAAGGTAGACACAAATGTGTGTACAATATGTATACAGTGGAACAATGAAGCACATTGAGATTGTGCAAAGCACCAATCAGAATTATCAAGAAGAACAGTCAAAGTGGCATGTCAAACCATCAAAGCAATAAAACTCCTGTTCTGTAATTTTTTGTAATTTTCTTTTTAAAATGATGTGTTAAAAAGAATGACTGTTATTTCATTCTGTCTGCTAGTATAATGCTTAAAGTTACCAGTACTGGATTAGTGTGCACAACTCATTGTGAAACCTTTCTTTATCACAGTTAGGTGCCTTCCATTGCACAGCATGATTGATTGCTTCAAGTGTTGATAGACCCATTGAAATGGGACTATGAATTCCAATGCTTATTTTTATCAGGGATTATAGATCGGAACTAATAGTTCATTTTCATATTTGTTATGTAGCTGAAGGAACATAGAAGTCATGAATGGATTTCCATGAATATGAATTATTTTTAAAAATAGAAATGCCACAATTATAGAGTCATAGAGATGTACAGTATGGAAACAGATCCTTTCCAACCAGTCCAAAACTAACTCTATATCTAAACTAATCTAGCTCCATATTCCAGCACTTGGCTCATATCTTTCTAAACCCTTGCTATTCATATACCCATCGAGATGCCTTTTAAATGTTGTAATTGTACCAGCCTCCACCACTTCTTCTGGCAACTCATTCCGTACACTCACCACCCTCTGTGTGAAATTGTTTTTTTCTCAGCATGAACTATACTCATGGTGGATTTTGAGAAAGTATGAGAGAAAGTGTGGTGTATGGGTAAATGGGATGGCATGAGTTGGCACTAACTTTAATTAGGGCCTATAAAGGCACATGATGTGTTTGAGGTTGGCATATGTTGACATGAAGGTATGAGCAGTTATGGGATGAGCAGAGGTACATTACCTGGCACAGATGAAGTATGGGTTTATGATGGATGGGTAGTAGGTATGGGAGATAAGTCTGGATTGGGACTGGAAAGCCTATCTGGGAGGCAAAGCTGGGTGGAATTGAGTGGGTGTGAGAACTGAAAGTTGGAGAGCTGTTTGTTGCTTTTTTCATTAAACTTCAACATGTTGACAGTGCATTGGCCTTCTGCTCAGACCACCTTCCACACCTGGCAACTACAGCACTCATTGTGGGGTAGCCCAGCTCAACTCCCAGAGAAGCTGGCCAACCTGAAATAAAGATTCCAAAGTCCAGAACATTATTTCCCAGCTCAGGCCTATGAGTCCAAGAATATGCTCACAGCTCCAGGTACCATTCTCAAGTGACTGTTTTCTTGGAGACTGCACATTCTCCCCTTGTCTGTCTGGGTTGCCTTTGGCTGCTCCAGTTTCCACCCACAGTCCAAAAATGTGCAGGCTAGTTGGATTAGTCATGGGAGATGCAGAGTTACAAGGATAGGACGGGGTATGCATTTGGGTTGGATGCTGTGCAGAGGATCAATGTAGAATCGATGGGCCAAATGTGGAGACTCTATGTCCTCCTGACCCAGGAACAAAACATCAGGCATCTGTCCAGAAACATTAATCTTTGTTAAAAGAATCCTACTTCTGGCTCCCTTATGGGTGTGGCACAGCTCATTGTTGCAATAATGGTTATTTTCCCAATCTGTGCCAATTCAATTCACTTCAGTAGTCAAGGTATTACTACTGGCCTCTGTTCCCTTGAGTTAGGGAGTGAATGAGATTTGAGTTTGTTTGCTGTCTGTGACCCTTGCCTACAAATAGAAACATCTTGTGATTTATTCTAATGTGTTTGATCAGCATCATTCCTTGCATTCAAACATTATTTAAATTTGGTTGGTCTCAATTATATTGCAAAAGTATTTATCAAACTGTCTCACTAAATTAGAGTCCATGAAGCTTTTGTACAGAAATAGAGAGCAAGTCAAGTGTGGTAGGTTCCATAGATGGTGAGAAATAGAAAAGGTGCACTTTGTAAACAATATTAATTATATTAGGGCTTAATGAAATAGTCACAAAATATTATTTTCTACTACTTGAAGAGCTGGGAACAAGTGTTGTAACGTCCATCTTATGCTTTGATACTATTTACTTCATCTAATCCTGAATAGCAAATTTGCAAATAGCAATTAAGACCTGTCAGAGAATATAAAGTATATTTAGTCAATGCGTTATGACACACCTCTGGGGCTGATGGGACTTGAACCTGAACCTTCAAACATGGCAGTGGGGATACTACCTCAGTACCACAAAAGCCTTCAACTGTTAGAGAGCAAATTAAATAGGCAATGTCTTCAATAGGCAATAATGAACTACCAGCCATTTTCTACCTCTCCTGATTGAAGATGGTGAAAGTTAAATTTTACGAAGTAAAATGACTGCCATAACATTGTTTATTTCCTGTATTATATCTGAACCTACCCCAGAGGTTACTGTGGTATTTTTATATTTCTTTCTTAAGGACTGGATGATCACATGACAAAATAAAGAGCAGAAATTGCCTGTGCACACTAAAGACTTACCAAGCCATCTGAAAGCAAATCACCTTCAAGAGATTTGTGCAAGATTCTGGGCTTCAGCTCCCAGACATTTGAATTCAATCATTT
The DNA here is from genome assembly GCF_020745735.1 of Hemiscyllium ocellatum. Lineage (NCBI taxonomy): Eukaryota > Metazoa > Chordata > Chondrichthyes > Orectolobiformes > Hemiscylliidae > Hemiscyllium > Hemiscyllium ocellatum. Next base: position 34,305,774 of record NC_083437.1, on the reverse strand, counting down.
TTAAAAAATAGTGATTATCTTGGCGTCTATCCAGTATATGTTGGTTTGTTGAGGAAATAATAACTTTCTTGTCTTTTCCCACAGGCAAATAATCACTTGATATTGAAAGCTAAGTATTGAGAGGCTCTGGGACCAGTTCACAGTTTGACTAGGGTAAAAAATGAGGTCTGCAGATGCTGGAGATCAGAGCTGAAAATGTGTTGCTGGTTAAAGCACAGCAGGTTAGGCAGCATCCAAGGAATAGGAAATTCGACATTTCGGGCATAAGCCCTTCATCAGGAATGAAGAGAGTGTGCCAAGCAGGCTAAGATAAAAGGTAGGGAGGATGGACTTGGGGGAGGGGCGATGGAGATGTGATAGGTGGAAGGAGGTCAAGGTGAGGGTGATAGGCCGGAGTGGGGTGGGGGCGGAGAGGTCAGGAAGAAGATTGCAGGTTAGGAGGGCGGTGCTGAGTTGAGGGAACCGACTGAGACAAGGTGGGGGGAGAGGAAATGAGGAAGCTGGAGAAATCTGAGTTCATTCCTTGTGGTTGGAGGGTTCCCAGGTGGAAGATGAGGCGCTCCTCCTCCAGCCGTCGTGTTGTTATGTTCTGCCGGTGGAGGAGTCCAAGGACCTGCATGTCCTCGGTTTGACCTATGGTAAAAGATAAACCAATAAACACAACAGCATCGATTTTGTGACTTATGATGGGTAGTATCTTCCAACATCAGCCATTTAATGTATAATGGAAAAGATTTGAATTGATGAAGCACCATTTGTGATTTCAGGATCTCCTGAACTGCTTTCCAGCCAATAAGGTCATGAGGTGAGCTAGCCACTTTGATGAAGATAAGTACATCTTGAATCTGTGACCTCAAAGAAGAGGGAGAGAAAATTGGAACGGAAACCAATTCGTCACCACTGAGACTTCAATGGAAGGGATGATCAAGAAGATGTAGCAAGGGACGATCATGTAGTTCAGTTTTGAAATCTCACAAAGTGTTGAGGTTCACTCTGTTCCAGTTATAAATCTTCCACACAATACATGAAATAGAATCTGAACTCAGTGAACATCTGTCACATCTAAAAGCAAGTCATCCATACTCTACCCAGCAGTGATAGAAGGCCTTGTGAACTTAAGTTCAGGGTGGGACTCCACCACCTTTATTAGGTTCATGATGGGAATGCTCTGGCATGGTTTTTCTATCGCACTGCGATTTGAGATATTTGCAGAGGTGTTACTTGGTTAATCAATGTTCACTTAAACACCCATCCTGTAGTCAACCCATCAATGGGTCAGGGTCTTGCCAAGTGAGCATCGGGACATGCAGACTCTGGTATATTTACTTGTGTTTTTGTGTGTGTCGATGTGTGTGCTTTTGTGTGTGTCTGTCTGTGTGAGTGTTGTCTGCGAGTGTGTCTGTATGTGTGTGTATGCCTGTGTGTATTGTGCATCTGTGTATGCATGTGTGTGTCTGTGTGGGTACATCTGTATGTGTCTGTGTGCATATATGTGTATATGTGTCTGTGTGTGCATGTGTGTCTCTATGTGTATGTCTGTATGTGCGTCTGTGTGTGTGCATGTGTGTCTGTGTGCACGTCAGTGTGTGTGTGCATCTGTAACTGTGTATGTCTCTATATGTGTACATATCTTTGTGTGTCTGTATGTATGTGTCTCTGCGTGTATAATGTGTGTCTGTGTGTGTATGGTGGTCCTTCATTTAACATACCTCTGTGCCTGATTGAGGGTGCCAGCATTGTAGAGACCGAAACATCTTCCTGACTGCCAACACCCTCCTCTACTCCCTCATGCCCATACCCAACCAACCTCTTCCTGCTGTCACTTCCTGTGCATGGATCTCTCCTCCATTGGAGACCTTCGGTGAGTTCAATGACACAACACAGATATCACAACATCCAGGTCAGTCCAGCTCAGTCATAAAATCACACAGCACGGAAACAGATCCTTTGGTCCAAATAAGGCAATAATTAACATTCTGCCTCCCATGGTGTTCTCTTTGTGTTAAAATAAAGGCTACCACTAGCACCAAAACAATCAGTCCTTTTTTATCCTGAACTTGAACATTGCTTCAACTTTTTCCCCATCTAACCTCCAGCCTTTCTCTTGCTCACACTTTTTGTGATCTGCTGTAATAACGTGAGAGGTTGAATCTAATGTTCTTTTTTCTCACGTACATTATTCCCAACTGTGCCTATGTCATCTAAAGATTTTACAAAGCTCTCTTGGTCAGTATCCCGATGTCAACTCAGCAGATGTACAGCTGAACAGGCCACACTCTACCTTGTATAGATCCAACACACCTCTAATCCCTTACCAGGTCAGCCTCTATCAGTTTCATATCACCCTGCTTTATAAATGTTGTTCTCTTTTCCGAATCCCTCCATGTTGTTACTCCATGATGACCTTCCCCAGTCAGTGCTCTTTGAAGTTCTGAATGTGTCCTGCCAAATGTTCCCCAGTCTCCCTGTTCTTGGAATGCACCATTAGTGGCTGAGCCTTGGGTCACAATTTTCATCCTGAACCCATTCGATCAGTGAATCTCTACACACTTTTAAAAGCCTCCTTTGACTGTTTAGCCAATTTACACACCTACACTCCTGTTTTCAGTCTTCTAATTTCCTTTGTATGGTAAGTATATAAAACAATCTATCAGCATAATTTCATCTCAGGAGAAGCTAGGTTAAGGGAATGAAGGAGAAAGTATTAGAGATTGGTGAAATTTTCTGCCATAGAAAGCAGTTGAAGCCAAAATATTGAATGTTTTCAATAAGGAATTCGATATAGTTTTTAGGGCTAAATCGATCAAAGGGTATAGGATGGAAGTGGCAACAGTGAACTGCGTTAGATGATCAGCCATGATCCTATTGAATGGCGAAGCAGATTAGATGAGCTGGATGACCTATTCTTGTTCCTATTTTCTATGTTTCCATTTCATGTTACGCTGAATGGGTGAGGTAAATACAGTGGGAAGAGGCTTGGGAAGAGTAGAAAAACCAGTATAGATCAGCTGGTTCAAATGGCCTGTTGCTATGCTGTAAAATCCTATTATTTTAGAATTAAATGTTGTCAATTTAAGCAAGCACTTCCCACAATGTAACTGAATTTGGGGTAAGGTTTTGAGGCTGCCTCAGTGATGACAGGTCAGTTTGTACATGCATTCTGTGTGCATTCTTACACTGCTCCTGAAAGGTTTAATCTAAGTATCCAACTATGACAAAGACAGGCCAGTTAGATGAGATTCCCTCTCGAGCAGCTGTTGCCCAGGGAACCATTCACTGAGCATCAATCAGATCAAAACAATTTTAAATATTGTCTGAATAAATCAAATTCACCTAACAGTCTGCAACGATGTTCCATGTCTCAAGTCGTTAATGTGAGGGAATGATGGGCTATTTTAGGTTGTCATGAAGTTAACATGAAGAATCTATGCTAAATTTGACATGTGATGTTAATGGTCCACTTGATCTAACTGTGTGTGTAAAACTGCATTTATTGTATCGTCTTCACCCAGTGTTAGAAAAATTGATTGTTAAATAAGATAAGCTCTTAATAAAGGAAAGATGAAGAAAGCATAATTTCAGGCTGTTTCCAAAGTTATATTACAGTAAATAAAAAACCGCATTATAGATTTTAATCCATTAGAACTGAAACATATCAAATATTGTACAGAGTATAAGAACAGTAACCATGAGAAGACCAGTCCTTCTGATCCATTTGCCTTCATTGCTCTTAATGTTTGCAGAATCCAGCAGAACACAGAAAAGAGAACTTGTTTTATTTTCTACATTCACAAACTAAACAATATTGATGGCATCCTTGAGTAAAGGTCAAAGCTTGAAAAGATGGTCCAGGAAGGCTTTTGAATAAATTGCTGATATTGAATTTCCTAAGAATGAAATGATGGTTTCTCCCACTTACTCCCCATGGAGCCTCCTGATCTGAGGCAGTCCCTGAACCTGCACAAATAGCTACATTTGTGGGTGGAATGATGTCAAAGAACTTGAAAGGATTTTCTGGGAAATGTTTCAGAGCAACAAATAATATTTTTTAGTTTTTGTATTTTCCTCATGATTTAAACATCTTTTCTGGAAAAGAAAAATATTCACATTAGTGCCAATATAAACAATATTTATGCTTATCACACATGCATCCATCTAGTTACTTATCCATTAACTTATCTAGATCACTGCATTCATTAAATTTATTGATCAATGAATTTGTCATCCTTTATGACCTGCATGCTCAATGTATTTGTTTACTTCTAGAGTGATGACTCCCGTTCTTTCCCAACTCACCGGCAGAGACGTTCTCCTTATGAAGAGCTCAAAGGAAATTAACAGGTTGGACACCTCACAAATCCTTTGGAAGATTATTTAAACAAAAAGGCTTGGATTCATGCAACACCTTTCACATTCCCAATGTGCTTTAAGCCAATGAAGTGGGGGATGACACTCTTCAGAGGGTCAGTATGGACTCGATGGGCTGAATGGCCTGCCACCACAACATGGGGATTCTATGATTCTAGGTATTTGGAAGTGTAGCCCACTTCTGTAATGTAGGTAACATGCTATCTAAATTGCACACTGCAATTTCCCATATACAGCGACATGATAACTAACTAGATAATCTGTTTGATGATGCTGATTGATGGATGAATATTAATGTGAACACCAGAATTAACTCCCCTACTGCAAAATAATACCAACCAACTCCATTAAAGTATCATCCAAAGTCAGTACCTTCAATATTGCAGCATTTCCTCTATTTCGTTATAGTCCCAGCCTTGATTCTTACTTTATGCGCAAGTCTGTAATGAGATTTGAACCTACAAACTTTCAGTAAATAGGTCGTGTAAATAATATTCTTATCCCTGGCAGAACTTAGAAATGACATTTGTGAACGAGGTGATGTTAGTTTCATGGAGTGATTTTTGTGTTAGCGAGTTTTGAAGAGATTTGTAGCTCAAGTTGAGGTTCTGGATGTAAGTTTGCTCACTGAGTTGGAAGGTTAGTTTTCAGATGTTTCATCACCATACTAGGTTACATTATCAGTGAGTGTCCGGTGAAGCACTTGTGGTATGGCTTGCTTTTTATTTATGTGTTTAGGTTTCCTTTGGTTAGTGACATAATTTCCTGCAATGATGCCATTTACTGTTTTGATGTCATTTACTGTTCTTTTTCTTAGAGAGTGATAAATGGGATCCAAATCAATGTGTTTGTTGATAGAGTTCCAGTTGGAATGCCAACTTCTAGGAATTCTCGTGCGTGTCTCTGTTTGGCTAGTCCTAGGAGGGATGTATTGTCCCAGTGGAAGTGGTGTCCTTCCTCATCTGTATGTAAAGATATTAGTGAGAATGAGTCATGTCTTTTTGTGGCTAGTTAATGTTCATGTATCCTGGTGGCTAGTTTTTTGCCTGTTTGTCCAATGACTTTTATGTGTCAAATTTTCCGATTTGACCATTATCTATTCACCAGCTATGTAACAGATTCCAAACAGAGATGCATATCTTATGTTATTGTTGAGTAGTTGGCGCAGAAAGAATCAAGGCTACAAGATACTGTCACCAGAATCTGTCTTTATAACCTGCTCTGTTCTTTCAAAATTCACTCTGGAAATAGTTTGTACAGTTTCATAGTTTTGTTGCCCTTGGGTTAAGGTGAGAAAAGAAATACAATAAGGTTGGATAGAGAGGCAGGAAACTAGCTACCAGGATACACAAACACCAACTAGCCACCAAAAGACAAGACCGCTATCACTAGTATCCTTCCACATAGACAAAGAAGGATTTCCCTGGGACAACACATCCACCCCAGGATAGACTAAACAGAGACACACAAAAGAATTTCTAGAGGCCGGGCATTCAAACCAGAACTCCATCAGTAAGCACATCGATTTAGATCCCATTTACCAATCTCTCAGAAAAAGAACCGAAAGTGATATCACCCACCTTAACAGACCAAGACACATAAATAGAAAGTGGGACATAACACCAGTGCTTCACCAGGGGCTCGCTGATGATGTTACCTAGTATGATGACGAAACATCTGAGAACAAACCTACCATTTCAGTGAGCAAAGTTACAACCTGAACCTCAAACTGAGGTACAAATCTTCTCAAAACTCACAAACCAAAGGTTTTGTCTTCTCACTTAGAAACATAGAAACAGAAAAGTAGAGGTCTGTCACTCAGCCCTTCAAACCTACTATGTCATTCAGTATGATCACCTAACTCAATACTCGTTCCTGCTCTGATTTTGTTTCTCTCTCCAAAGATGCTGCCTGACCTGCTGAATCTTTCCATAATTTCCTGGTTTTGTTTCACCTTTCCAACACCCACAGTATTTTCTTTTTGCTTGAAGGTTTGCACTACCGATTGCTGATGGCACCCCCTACTGGGAAGTGCTTGCGTGGCTGTTGGCTCTGAGTGAGAGCTGGCTTGGTCTCCCCTGTTGAGTAGCTCTTAGATGACAGTCTCACATATAAAGAAGAGGCCGTGGAGATAGCATCTGTGCAATTGTGCCTCAGTGGCAGATGGGCATCTTCAGAAGACAAGTGAAAACTGGAATAAAAGCAGTTTTTGAAGAAATGTTTACTCTGTTTATCACTCCATGGATGCTGCCGGACCTGCTGAATTTTGCCAGCATTTTCTATTTGTTTCAGGTAACAACTAGCGGTACATGAAAAATAACATGAGTTCAGCTGATCATAGACCTTCCACTTCAATTTTCAGCCGACATATACGAGAATAAATTTTTAAACTATGCAGTGGAACAATTTTCATGAATAATCACAGGCCCACTACCTTTAATTTTCTGCCCATTGATTTTAATGGTTGCAAAATTCTCGGCTGTGGTAATGCTTCATGTAAGAATCTTTTTAAAAATCTAATAACTTCAAATATGGGTTCCCACTGCACCGATAGAAAATTCATTTAACTCTGTCCTAGCTTTTGATAAAAAGAAAGGCAGATACAGAGTACATCTGAGTGTAAGTCTGGGATGCTGCCCCAGTCAGAATGCAGGCAGAATACATGGCTGATGGAGAGATCAGAGTTGAGCAGGACTGCACTCGGATGTGGGATTGATTCACCATCCAATTTGTTACACTCAGTTCGGCATCCAGCTAATTGTGCTGCTGGAGTGGGCAGTGGGTGAAGGTCCAGATGGTACCTGCACAGGTATCCACTCCCTGGAGACCAGCAGCGTCACTCTGCCCATCTGAGAAGTGGTTCTTGAACTTGAACTACTGTTACCTACTCCCCACCTGCAGCACCTTGTTTCCTTGGAGTGACAAGACATCACCCTACATCGTTCCTCAGTCACCTTTGACATTTCATCCATTACCCTCAATCCTTTCTACTTCTGTGATCCTCAAACCACCCACTAGCATTTTTAGCCAACTGTCTGTGAACATACAGCTGCCCCACTGTTGAACTGTCACTCCAACACACAAACACACACACGTGCATATGCACACATATATAGCATATACACACATCTACATGCACAAACACACAAACAAGCATATTCTCATACACATACACATAAATACATGTACACACTTACACACACACACACTGACCACACACACACACACACACACACACACACACATACATCATTGTTGATCCTGCTGTGACTTTTCACCCTTGAAAAATAATCAAAGTCCATAAAACATAGAAGGGGAGTAAGCCTGCTCCATTAGTATCATCGCTGATCCAAAGTTCTTCAGATCGACTTTCCTATGTTTTTCCCACAATCCCTGACCCCCCTCCTGATCAAGAACCCATCTAGTTCAGCCTAAAATATACAAAAGGACACTGCTCCCACAACTCTCTGTGGCAAGGAATTCCACAGACACACAACCATGAGAGAAGAAATTCCTCCTCATCTCAGCCTTAAATTGGTGCCCTTTGTTTTGAGATAATGCTCTCTGGTCCTACATTCTCCGGTCCTATCAGCATTTACCCTGTCAAGCCCCTAAATGTTCCTAAATGTCTCAATGAGATCACCTCTCATTCCTCTAAACTTCAGTGAGCAGAATCCCAACCTGCTTAGCCTTTGCTCATAAGACAATCCCTTCATACCTGTGACCATCCTGTGAACCTTCTCTGAAATGCCTCCAAAGAAATGATATCTTTCCCTAAATAAGGAGATCAAAACTGCTCACAGTTCTCCAGATGTGGGTCTCACCAGCACTTTGTCCACTTGCAGTAAGACCTCCCTATGCTTATATTCCAACCCTGATCAGCAATTAAACCTTTGTTTAGACACCCCAACCTCACCTCAGTTTCCCTGTATCACGGCCTATCATAGCGATATTCAGTTTCCTCCCTCTGTACCCCACAACCCAATCTCCTTCCTTGAACAGCCATGCCCTTAACTTTCATAGGAAGTGGTTGAGGCCATAGCATTGAATGTCATCAAGAAGGATTTGGACATAATTCTTCAGAATATGTGGATGAATATGGGAATACAGGAACAGAGTACAGTGTTGAATAATTGGCCATGTTCATATTGATTTGTGGAGCAGACTCAAAGGATTGAATGGGCTACTCCTGATTCTATTTTCTATGTTTCTTATTTTCTATCAGCTCCTTGACCAACTGCCATAACCTCTCAGACTTGTCCCCCTGCCCCCAGTTCAGCAAAGTTGCCCTACAAGCAAAACAGCCTCTCCTCAGTCGAAAATCAGCAGGAGGACTACCACATTTGCTGCAGGCCCACCATTTTCCTGTTCTGAATCTGACAGTTCATACAATACCAATTACATCACAAAGGCAGTGTTTAATCTGGTGACTGCGTGTTTGTATGAGAATACGTGACACTCTAATGCATTAAAAATACGTTCCCATTGCATGCTGGCAGGAACCACCATCTACCTTTAATCCATTAGCCATTTACTTCCTGACTTTTATCCCACTCTCAGGAAGCTGACATTTATCCTCCTGCACAATCAAGTGACCCAATCCACCTCATTTCCCTTTCCCTGGGGTTTCACTAGATTCTGCCTGATATTGCATTAAGTTGTGGCCACTGAAATATCACAGAAACCATTCAAACCAAGGAGATGACACAGAGAAGGAACTTTCCATTAAAACTTATGAGGAGACTGAAGAAATGGAATTGTTCGCCTCAAAGCAAGTTAATTGATAGAGGATCTTCTTGAAATATAAAATCTATTCAACAGTATAGATATTTTAGTTCTGGAAAACCACTTCAAGAAAAGTAAAGACACATGGGATTAGAAACCCCACATAATGTCAGCAGCAGATCAGTGAAATCCCTGGAGACGTAGTGTCATGGTCATTTCTGCTGAAGCTACATAAGGAGTATGCAATTATACCTACACATCTTCCAGATGTGGAGTAGAGTGACTCAGTTTAAACTGTTCAAATGATCATTTACAACATACGTCAGGAAGACCTGCTTTGTATAAAGAGTGGTCAGCCCTTGGAAGTGGTTTTTGGGTACGGTCTTGGAACAAAATATCTTGGATTGCTTCAGCCAAGAGGCAAAATTGAACATTTTGGTATTCTCGCAATTGATTTTCAAAAATCCCCATTTAGGATATGGTCATCTATATTAGGACTAGGATTTAATTACCATCTCTAGTCACCCTTCAGAAGAGATGAAGGGTCTTCTTGAAGTGCTGAGGTGTATGTGTGAATGCATGTCTACAGTGCTATTGGGTAAGGATCCAGCAATGATGAAGGAACAGCAATGTGTTCCAATCAGATGCTGCATGGCTTGTAGGAAATGTGGAGGTGAGAATGTTCACTTTCTGTCCTTGATCTTTAGGTCATAGGGGTTCTGGGATTCGGAAATGTTTATGAAGGAGCAAAGAGGAGTCAGATGGATCAAGTTCCCATCTGGGTTTATCTTGTAAAATGTACCCGAGCTCAGAATATGCCTTGTGCTAAACATCTAGGAACTGGAACTCAAACTGCATCATGTTAGGCATATAAATAGAACTAATGCCAGGTTCCAAACTTGAACAGACAAGACAGCTTTAAAGAATAAAGTTAATGTTCTCCCAATGGGGCTTAGTGGTATTAATCATGGGCTAAACTGAATTATAGTACATTAATAAGTTAATAGCCTACTGATCTTTGTCAATGATAAATTCATGATAGAAGTCATACCAGCACATATAATTCAGATTTCATATAAACATAATATCATTAGAAACAGCTACTTAGGTTTGCTCTACTATTCAATACATTACAACTAATCTTTTACTCCAATGCTACCAACCAGTTTAGGATCCCTACAGAATGGAAACAGGCCCTTCGGCCCAACAAGTACACATCTACCATCCACAGAGTAAATCACCCAGATCCATTCCCCAACATTTACCCCTGACTAAGGGCAATTCAGCATGGTCAATTCACCTGACCTGCACATCTTTGGACTATGGGAGGAAGCCGGAGCATCTGGAGAAAACCCACGTAGACACAGGGAGAATCTTACTGGGGCCTCTCTGCATTAGGGGAGTCACGGTGGCTCAGTTGTTAGCACTGCTGCCTCACAGCGCCAGGGACCCGGGTTCAATTCCAGCCTCGGGCGACTGTCTGTGTAGAGTTTGCACATTCACCCCGTGACTGCGTGGGTTTCCTCCAGGTGCTCCGGTTTCCTCTGGATGCTCTGGTTTCCTCCCACAGTCCAAAGATGTGTCCATGTCCATGTTAATTTGTCCGTAGGGTTGGGTGCATTAGTCAGAGGGAAATGTAGGGAAATGAGTCTGGGTGGGTTACTCTTCAGAGGGTAGGTGTGGACTTGTTGGGCTGAAGGGCCTGTTTCCACAATGTAGGGAATCTAATGTCCAACTCCATACAAACAGTCGCCCAAGGTGGGAATCGAGTGCGGGTCCCTGGCGCTGTGAGGCAGCAGTACTGAGCACTTAGCCACCGTGCCACCCTTTATTCAAATGTAATATCCTTATTCAAGAAAAGGGGGAGAGAGAAAGTTGAAAGGTATAGGATGGTTAGCCTCATACTTGTCATTGAGAAATGCTGGACATTTGGAAAAACAGTTAGGGGAACAAAATATGTTTTGTTTTTGCGCAGAGAGTTATGGTCTAGAATGCAGTGGATGGTGGAAACAAACTCAATCGTAGCTTTCAGAGACAATTGAATATATACCTAAAAATGCAATTATTTCCCCATGACAGGGAAAGTACAGGGGAAAATTATGAATTGGTAAATCTATGAGAGAGCTGGTATAGGTAGGATGGGCTAAATGGCCTTTTGTTGTGCTTTATGATTCTATAATAATTGCCATCGTTTATTCATGTATGCAGACACATTATATATTATATACAATATATTATTGTACATAATAAATATGTGAGATGTTAGCTGATTTCAGATAATAATGCTCATAATGAGTTGCTGATCACTGCTCTTTAAGAATCATAGGATATGCTGCACAACGTCCACTTGTTCTCCACCGCATCAATTCTGTTGTACTACTATTTTGCATTGAGTCAGTCCAGATGACTTCAATGGCTAATGATGTGTGTTGTTAGCAAGATGCACTGGAGATCAAAACTAGAGACCATAAATGGAAAACATTAACCAGGAATTCATATGGGGAATTCAGGAGAAAATTCATTATCCAAAGATTTGTAAAAATGTGGAACTTGCTACTCTAAGGAATAGCTGTGAGAATTCATGCAGAGATACATTATGATCTAGTTCACTCCAAATACATTCATTCCCATTCACTCAGGAGCCCCACTCCCAGATTTTTGTGAAGCTGCTGCTGCAAAAACAGAAAAATAAATTGCTAGTATTTTAAAACTAACTTTAACTACCATCTACTAACTTAACATTTGAAGAAAATGAATCAGAAATGGATACATAAATACCATCCACAGATGTGCAGGTGAGGTGGATTGGCTATGCTAAATTGCCCATGGTGTCCAGGAATGCGCAGGCTCGGTGGATTAGCCATGGGAAATGTAAAGTTACCATGATAGGTAGGGAGGTGGGTCTGGGTGGGATGGCTCTTTAGAGGGTTGGTGAGGACTCAATGGGCCAAATGGCCAGCTTCTACTCTGTAAGGATTCTATGATTCTACATCAGTTAGATTCTAAGTGAGGAAAGCACGTTAACATTTACCAGGCGATGTTTTGAGTTAAGAACACAGAGAATGCTGGAGAAACTCAATAGGTCTGGCAGCATCTGCAAAGAGGAAAACAGAATTAGTATTCTGAACTTGGTATGATTTCTTCAGAATTAAAAGTGTTGGAAATGTTTTCAATACTTTTGGTGGAGGTGGAGGAGTGGGAAATGGAACTGATGAAGAGGCTCAGTACAAAGTCAAAGAGGTTTCTACGATAGTGAAAGAGAAAAAAAGACATAAAATGGATCTAAATTAAAGTGTGAAAGGGAGGCAATGAGTCCTTTGTACTGTGAGCAAAATAAACAAGACTTGAACAGGAAAAGGCTTTGGAATGAGAGAGAGGAACAGAAAATGTAAGAAATATGGAGAACAGGCATCATGCAGTCTGGCTCTCAAGTTGTGGAATTCAATATTGAGAACTCCTAGCAGGGAAGTACCTAATCAGAAAAGGAAGTGTTGTTCCTCAAGCTTGCGATGTGCGTAACTGGAACATCACAGCAAGCCCAGGTCAGAAATGTCAGCTGAAAGCAAGGTGGTACATTGAAATGGCAAGTAGCTGGAAAGTCGGGCTCATTTTGAGTTGAATTTCTATTTTGGCAATGTTCTCTCTGCTTTATTCTCACCAAATTAAATGAAAATACAGCCTTGTTTTTAAAATGTCAAAATATCAAACTATCTCAAATTATTTTTATAAAAAGAAATCATTAGTTTTTGAAGAGAACTATTTCCCAGATGTGTGTTAAGCCCTCAGGGTGGAATAGTACAATAAGAATTTGTTAGTATTGATGGAGTTCCCTCAAAATGTGTCACAGTGTGCAGGGGAACTCCACGGGTATCTTATCATACTGTCACACCAGGTGAGAAGGTGGAAATTGGCTTACCTGTTTTAAACTCCCTCTTGTTCAGTTGCAAAATATAACTCGGATTCTTTTTAGCATACAGCTATCACTTCTGTGAAAGCACAGTATCAGTCAAAGTAAACAGCTGAATATGAAGTTCTTCCTGAGTGAAAGAAAAAGCAAGTTTCTTACTTACCAACTGCAACAAAAATAATAAAATGCCACATCAAACACACTGCAGGCAATCTTTCATGTACAATACTCACCAGGAATGTGCAAATTGAAACAGCAGATGTCAGTTTGTTCATGTTGACTCTGTGACTGGTTTCAATGTCTTCACACAAAATGGTGGTTTTATTTTAGATTGTATTCCACGTTGGTTTCCTCAACTTGCCCCAGTCTATTGTCAGCTTATTATCACGGCCACTATTTAAGATAATAATTAGCTTTTACTAAAAATTCTTCCAGTCCATATCAGTCTCAAGTACAGTAGACTCCCATTCTTGCGGGGGATACTTTCCAAGACCTACCGTGGGAGTTCGAAACCACTGATAGGTATGAACTCATTCATTTAAATGTGAAATATACCTTCCCGGCAGCCTCCTGGTCCCTGTTTCTGGAACATTCCCTATAATATGTTCAGGCCACGGTAAACTGCAGGTAACTGAAACTGTGGTAACCAGACCCAAGGATACGGGGCGTCTGTAATAATTTATCTGTAATAAATCAGATGATGGCCATTGATTATTGATAGGAGAAAGTGAGGACTGCAGATGCTGGAGATCAGAGCTGAAAATGTGTTGCTGGAAAAGCGCAGCAGGTCAGGCAGCATCCAAGGAGCAGGAGAATAGTTCACTTTTACCACTATTATGACAACTCCCATTATGAAGATTGAATACAAGTGATATTCCTTTCTGTTTGTGAACATTCCATTACAAATGAACATATGAATATATCAATTATAAACAGAAATAGGCCATTTAACCCCACAAGCCAGCCATTAAGTATGATAATGGCTGATCTCTTAGTGTTTCAAATTCAAATTCAAATTCCAAATTCCACATTCTTATCCACTCCCAAAACCCTGTGATTCCCTTCCGCCACTAAAATCTATCCACCTCTACTTTTAAAAAAATCCTTTTGAGGTGGAATATTCCAAAGTTGTACAACCAGCTGAGAGAAAAGAATTCTTCTTAACCCTGTCCTAGAAAGGTAACCGCTACAGATTACACAATGCTCACTAGCCTTGGATTGCCCCACAATAAAAAGCATGCTTTGTACATATCTCATCAAGACCATTCAGAATCATATACACTTCACTTTTCTAAACCCCAATGAAGGCAAGTCCAACCTATCCTCAAAAGCCAACCCACTCATTCCAGGTATCAATTTAGTAAGGCCCCTGCTCCAAGACATTTAAATCCTTCCATAAATAAGGAGACTAAAAGTGCATGCAGTACTTCAGATGTGGTCTCACTAATGCCCTACATAAATAAAGCAGAACACCCTTATTTTTATTGAAACCAAAAAGTGCTGGAAATCACAGCGGGTCAGGCAGCATCTGTGGAGAGAGAGCAGGCTAACCTTTCATGTCTAGTTGTTTCTTCATCAGGGTCATCTAAACTCAAAAGGTTAGCTTGTTCTCTCTCTATGGATGCTGCCCGATTCCTTGGGATTTCCAGCAGTTTTTGGTTTCAGTGCAGTTTCTAGCATCTGTAGTAATTAGCTCCATCTTTATTTTCCTCAACTCAATCCTCAATTCCTCTCATAATAAGGGATAGCATTCCATTAGAATCAAAAAGTGTGGCACAAGAAAAGCACAGCAGGTCAGGCAGCATCCAAGGAGCAGGAGAATCGACGTTTTGGGCATAAGCCCTTCATCAGGAATGTCTCTCATCATTTCATTAGCCTTTGTCATTGTTTGCTGGACCTGCATACTAACTTTTTGTAACTTGTGCAATAGAACACCTCGATCCCATGTGGTTTTTCTCCATTTGGGTAATACTCTGTTTTTAATTTTCATGCCAAAAGTCAGCAATTTCATATTTTTCCACACTGTACATCAACTGCCAGATTTTTGCCCACTCACTCAACTTATCTATGTGGATCTGGACTCTCCTTAAGCCCTCTTCCCAACTACTTAGTTTTGTGTCATTTGCAAATTTAACTACCACAGCTTCGCTCCCCTCATCCAAGACATTGATAAAAATTCACAAAAGCAGAGGCACCAAAACAGACCCCTGTGGAATTTCATTCATCACATTCTGCCAATCAAAGAAATATCTATTTATGCAGATTCCCTGTGTATTGTCAGCCAGTCAATCCTCTATCCATGCTAAGACATTATCCCCCCAACATATCCTTCTATATTTGCAATACATTGTATATGAAACTTTGTTAAATGCCTGCTGGAAATCCAAGTAAAATATATCAATACATTCCCCCTTATTAACTGATTCTAACATCTTCGCTATGACAGATGTAATATGCATTGGCCTATAGTTTTTTGTTTTCTGCCCCTTTTCTTATTGAATAGAGTGATTGTATTCACTAGTCTAATGGAACTGTTTCAGGATCTAATATATTTTGGAAATTTTAGACCAAACTATCTACTGCCTAACTAGCCACCTCTTTTAAGACACCAGGATGAAGTTGAACAGGATCCTAAGACTTGTCAGCCCACAGATTCATCGGTTTACACTGTATCACTGTCTAATTTCACCAAGTTGTTTTCTTCTTTCTACTGATTTACAGCTATTAATGGGATGTTTTTGCATTCCCTATTGTGAAGCCAGAAGCGTGGTGGCTCAGTGGTTAGCACTGTTGCCTCACAGAACCAGGGACCTGAATTCAATCCCATCCTCAGGCGACTGTCTGTGTGGAGTTTGCACATTCTCCCTGTGTCTGTGTGGGTTTCTTCCCACAATCCAAAGATGTACATGTCAGGTGAATTGGCCAAGCTAAATTGACCATCATGTGCAGGTTAGGTGCATTAATCAGGGGTAAATGTAGAGGAATGGGTCTGGGGTGTTACTCTGCAGAGGGTTGGTGTGGATTTGTTGGGCTGAAGGGCCTATTTCCCCACTGTAGGGAATCTAATCAAGCAAAGTATTTAATCATTTACTTATTATCTACTTATATCTCCATTCTCACTCTCTAGAGGGCAACGTTAACTTTATTTATACTTTTTTTAGGTATCTGTAGAAACCTGTTCTTCATTTTTACTAGCATCCTCTCATACTCTAATATCTTCCCTCTGATTAATCCTGAAATAATTATCTGCTCTTCTTTAAATTTGGACCAATTATCAGTCACTCACCTTTGCATGGTTATCTGTTTTTTCTTTAAGTTTGATGTTTTCCTTACCTTCATTAGTCAACAATGGTTGATGGGTCCTCCTTTGGGATTGTTGTTTTATTTGCAAAGATATATTTTTTGAGAATATCTTTCAATATCCTTTAATATCTGCCACTGTTTCATTATTGATCTATCTCCTGGCCTAGTTTCTCAATTCACTTCATCGAGCTCAGTTTTCACTTCCAGAAATTTGCCATTTTTATGGTTAAAATATTAATCTTAGATCACTCTTCTCCCTTTCAACCTGGATACAAAACTCAATCATTATTGTGATAATTGCAACCTAGATGTTTATTTACTTAGCGATTATTAATTAATGCTGTCTCATTCCATTGCACCAAATTTAACAGAAGCTGCTCTCTGTTTGACTCTAGAATATACTGCTGTAAGAATGATGTCAAGTGTATTCTATTGAATCCTCAGCCAGTTTACAATTGCCAGTTTGATTTTTCCAGTTCATATGTAGATTAACATTAACCATATATTGCCATCCCTTTATCACAAACACCTAATATTTCTTCTTGTGTACTTTCTTCTACATTACTGTTATTATTAGGGACCTAATTACTCCCACTGATGGCTTCTTCCCCCTACTATCCCTCAGCTCTACCCAAATCAGTTCTATATTCTGACTTCATGAACCAAGTTCATCTCCAACTATTGCACTAATGTTATCTCTGATTAACAATGCAACCCCTCCACCCTTATCTAATTTGGGAAAGCAGGAAAAGTATTCTGCATTCATTCTCTTTATACCAATTTGGTTCAAAATCTGCATTGGGACTAGTATCTGGAGTTGTTCTCTGGGCAATATTGTCTTTCTGAGTTTTAACCTTTCCCTGGCCGTTTTCACAATCTATATCGTGAATTCAGGCATTTTATATGTTTGATTTCAAAGAGGTTGCTAGGTGGTAATCAGAGATTTGCCTCCTATTTGGAATGTGTACTTCATCCTTTAACTCACTCCCAATTAACTTTATGTCAACCTGTCTTGACTGATTAAGGATTGAGACCTGGTTTTGTTCCTTGGATCCGCAGTGGGCAACTCTCAGTTTTGCTCACTGGCATGTTCATATTGGTCTCTAATAAAGGTGTCTATGATTGGATATGTCTCTTTTCTCTTTGTTTTGAAATGAGTTTCCCCCAACCAGGATCACTACTGCCACCAAGTGGCTGCTCAGCTCCTGCTATACTCCACTGCAGCTCTTCCACTAACTGAGGCTTCATGTCCACTATTTCCAGCAGTCTGAGAACTCCATCAGTCCACTCCACTTTACCACGAGGGTATCTGTTTACAAGATCTCTGTCTCAGACCTGCCATCTTTAGTTACCTACACTGGGCCTCTTTTACGGTTATTGGACTAGTTCCAGCCCTCTCAACTCCTGCACTGAACCGTTTTTGCTACTGCTGGGCAGTCATCAGCAGTGTTTAATTCACGTGAACGTAGATGAACCACTCCAACCCTTATGGGGTTTGATGGTGGTACCTTGATGCTCACCCAATAGAAGGAGCATTGAGTTTCTGAACTCCTTTAGGAAATTACCTCAGAAAGATTTTCGTAGGTGACCTCAATTTTAAGTGCCATTGTCACTAATCAAAAGCAAACTGCTTAATCCATTCAAATTCTACATATGTCTGGCTAGACTTGAAATTAGAGGTTTTTTTACCTGTACACTTCTGGCACTAACTAGTATGCACTTCAGCCATCAAGGCAAAACTAGATTCAATGGAAGTTAGGGGAGAAAATCTCTGCTGGTTAGAATCATACCTGGCACAGAGGAAGATGGTTGTGCTTGCTGGAGGTCAGACAGATCTGCCTATGTTGCTCGTAAACAAAGCTTTTCACTGTACATGTGACAATAAATTGATCAATCAATCATCTCAGCTTCAGGACATCTCTGCAGTAGTTCCTCAGCCAAGTGTCCAAATCCAATCAGTTGCTTCATGAATGACCTTCCTTCCATCGGAAGTGGGGATGTTTGCTGACAATTGCACAATGTTCAGCACAAAATTCATGACTCCTTTGATGCTGAAGCAGGCCAATCCCAAATGTAACAAGAGCTGGACAATATCCACGTTTGGGCTGGCAAGTGTCAATAACATTTGCACCACACAGTGCCAGGCAATGACTGTATCAAACAACAAAGAATCTAACCACCACCTCTTGCCATTCAATAACATTACCATTGCTGAATCCTCCACTATCATCATTCTGAGGGTATTATTTTAAATTTTAATTTATCTGCTTCACTATCCTGAGTTTTCATTTCCAGACATTACATAAGAACATAAAAACTAGGAACAGGAGTAGGCCATTCGGCCCTTTAAGCCAGCCCTGCCATTCAATAAAATTATGATTGATCTTTTTGTGACATCAGCTCCACTTACCTGCCCTCTCACTGTAATTCTTAATTCCTTCATTGTTCAAAGAAAATCAATCTTAGCTTTAAAAACACTTCCTGAATTAGCATCAACTACTTCACTGGGCAGGGATTTCCATAGATTCACAACCCTCTGGGTGAAGAAGTTCTTTCTCAACCCATTTTCGCAACCTAATTTACACTTCCTGTTCATCTGATTTTTGGGTGTAGTTCCATTTTGAAACATTTGGCTACCCTTTTTAATTCTTCCAAAGGAAACATCTTAATTTTTCAAAAGTTATTTTGTACTGCTTTAGGAAAACATTATCATCAAATGCAGACATCTTTTAATATTAGAGACTTAAGATGCAGATTTTTAAGCAGCTTTTGCGAAACAAATTAATTTAGTCCCCTCCAATTCTATTGAGCGCCTGTGGCAATGTATCGGCTAAGTTCCCAAACTTGTTATACCAGATGAGGAGGGGTGCGTCAGAATCCTATTTTTAACCCCCTCTTAGTTGATTTCAACAAATATGTTCATTAAAAAAAAACTTTATAGCATGGAGTTCTTCCAATGAACTGTAGTACTAGTCAAAATTAATAATCAATTGCACCATTTTCTTGAGTAAAAGGAGACATTTTATTATTTATCAACCCAATGAAAAATAATAAAACATGATATCAAGCATGCAAACACAGATATTACTTTTAGAAAGGTGAGAATGTGAGATACAGAAGAAAAAAAATAAAAGCTAATACAGGTTAGAATTATTTAGAAACCATGTGGTTTTAAGTTTCACCCTAAGACCCCAGTTGTTTAATTGTTGACTTGAATGCCTAGCAGTTGGAAAATCTGTAGATATCTTTGGGTTTTTGGTGAGTAGTTATTAGCCTAGTTCACTGCTTCACTGGTAGTATTTTTGAGATAATGAGGAGGACACAGAGAGAGAGACCCTTCCAGTTCTTGTTGTTACTAATCCATATTTCTTTCCCTTCCTTATTCAAAAAAAATCAGCTACTGAAGTGCAATTTCTTTGTTTATTCCTATGTCTAGCTTCATTGTTTTCTTACAAGCTGGATACCCTGCAGGCAGCCAATGATACCTAATATGTTCAATTTATCAGATACATACAAACTGAAACAGAAGATGACAATTTCTTGATGCTGCATCAGTGACTAGTTTAAATATCTTCAGATAAAATGATAATTTCAGATCAAGCCATTTAATTTATTCAATATTGCTTTCCTGAACTTATCTCAATTTGTGATCAGATGATCACTGCAGCCATTTTACATTAGTATTTTAAAATCTTGATAACTCCATTAAGAGTCTCAAGTGTCAAAATCAGATGATTGATGTTGAATATCCATAGTTCACATTTTGCCACTGTTGTGACAATGTTTAAGAAGTTCTTTGGACTATTGTTTTCAGAGAATTTCTGGAATTTTGCAAGACCCTGGTGGAGAGTATTAATATTTGTAGCTGTATCCCACACAGAAAGTATTGAAATCCTGTTTTGCAAAATGAATATTCTCTCGTCACCTCCCTCTGCATTTTCATGCAGGCAGCAAAGAGACAATGTTTTTCTCAAAATAGATGTGTCTTTTGAATACCATCAGTTCTATTTAAAATCAGATTGTAAAACCTCTGTTTGATAAATAGAATGACTGGGTGGCAGATTAGTTTACTTCAGGGATCTGGTCTCAACTCCACTCAGAATGATTTGATATTGTCTCTTCAGTTGTTTGCTGATTATGATATTTCTATATGAAATGAATTTGGACTTTTTCAACTCAGCTCCTTGGTTGAAAATCTCCTTCAGCACCTCATTTATACTGTGCAAGGAGGAGCCGTATCTGAGGCAGGGTCTGAGTGTATGGGTGACGAGTCTTCACTTGCACTTAAATATCGATGTGGTTCTGCTAACCTTATTCTGGCTTGATGGACTGTTTCAAAAAGAAGGCACGATGCAACCTAAGAAATAGGCCATATTATTTCAGTAAAGAGGATATGAGTCTGCAAAATAAATGCAGGAGCTCTGAAATTTAGCAAGAAAAGACTTTCCAAAGATGATTTCACACCCAAAATATCAAAACCTATTTTCCCTTTGCAGAAGGTGACTCACTCGCTGTGTGACTCCAGTCTTTCTGTAATTGACTGTGCCACACCTGGCCTGGGATCATTTGGCGTTAGCAACAGGTGTCTGATATTACAACACATCTGATATTCAGCAATGACATATTTTCTCCTCTCACAGAGTACCTTTCAATTTTTGCTCTGTTTCTGTTGTCCATCAATTTTTCATGATTTGGAGATGCCGGTGTTGGACTGGGGTGTACAAAGTTAAAAATCACACAACACCAGGTTATTGTCCAACAGGTTTAATTGGAAGCACACTAGCTTTCGCAGCGACAAGGAGCAGTGCTCCGAAAACTAGTGTGCTTCCAATTAAACCTGTTGGACAATAACCTGGTGTTGTGTGATTTTTATCAATTTTTTCATGCAGGCTATGTGTGTTATATATATGCCCCTTGGAGTACATGATTGTGCGCAATATCTGATTCCTGCTATCCTTTCTGACCATGTGCTTGAGGCTGGACTCTCACTCTGAGAAGGTATGATTGCTACTAATTTTTATAATCTAGGTTATCAGGAATGTGAGCAGTTTCATTGTCTATTTTAACTAAGACTAAGTTCTCAAGTCTATAAATTACAGATAATCCGCCCCTTTACACCTACTGCTGTGAGGGTCACTTTATGCCTTTGAAAGTCCAATATCTATTACAGGCCAGAATATGATACATGGTCCATTTAGCATGTAGCTCTCAGCCAACAAGATACAGTAACTCATCTGAAATGAGTCAGCAATGGAATGAGACCAGAACTTTGAACTAAAATAGAAATTGTTAAGCTATACCTCAATAAAAGGATGATATCTATTCATGAAAGAAACAAGATACCAGTGAGAAAATACTTCTTCTGTTCACTTTACATTTTAAAGAAATATGTGAACATATCAAAGCGCTGTACAGCCAATGAATTATTTTCAAAGTGCACTCACTGTTGTAATAGAGTCATAGAGATGCACAGCACGGACACAGGCCAGATATCCCAACTCAATCTAGTCCCACCTGCCAGCACCTGGCCCATATCCCTCCAAATCTAGAATACATAGCAGACAATCGGTGCATAGAAAGATCCCATGAATGTGATCATAATTTGACTTTCTGTTTAATGTTGAAGGCTAAATCTTGGTCAGGACCTGGTGAGAACTGGGCTGATTTGTTGCCCTTTTACGTACATTTAAAGGAGAAGGTGGGGCTTTGGTTTAATATGTTGTCTAGAAATGTCATTTCTGACAGTGCAGCACTTTCTCACTACCACATTGAAGCATCAACCTGAAATTTGTACTCGTCACTGAATCAAAGTCTCTCTTGTCTTCAAGGCAGCTGTACTGTCATTAAGGCAAAATAGTTCTCCCGACACAAAGAGGAATCCACATTTCTGTGATTCAATAGGACAGTCTTGGAGGCAAGACATGTTGATTCATCCAGAGCCTAAGGTGACATGATGAGGAGTGTGGGCTTTTCTACAATGATTGAACTACAACAGGTTGAATGGCTTCCATCACCTTCTATCAGATAATTTTATATTGGAGTATGGAAATATACAGCATTGAAACAGACTTTTCAGTCCAACTATTTCATGTTGGTCCTCATTCCAGTATGCTCCAATCCAACATGATTTAACTCGATCAATATAATCTTCCATTCCTTTCCCTGGCATATGTTAATTCAGCATCTTCTGAATTACTTAATGTTTTTACTTCAAACGCTCCCAGAGGTAGCAAGTTCTACACTCTGATTGGCCTCCGGTAAAAGCTTTTTCTTCCAAATTTCCGAATGGGTTTACTATCTGCTATCTTACATTTGTGGCCTCTGATTTTGGTCCATTCTCACCCCCAATATGGCAGAAATATTGAATGGAATCTGAGATGGGCCTGTGTGACACCGGCTGCGGCAATATTTCTGGCAGAATTAGGTGAGAAGTTCGGCAAGGCCTATCTCAACGTTGGGAAAAAAAATCTCTCGTGCATTGACTAAAGGGCAAGGTGAATTTGAGGAAAATGTAGAGATGGTCAGTGACCTTTTTCCAACATTGCTCTGCATTCCTTCAGAGGGTTGAGACCTGGGAGGCAAACTGAGACCATGCTGGCACAGTCTGGTGTCACGGCCTTGCATCTGGTCTTGGGAAAGAGGATGTCTGTACCACCCTGCCCAGCCGGGCATCCTGAACAGTACCTGCAAAGCAGGGGCGTCAATGCCCACCTATCTGCTACGCTCAGGGCAAATGCCGGTAACTGTGCAGATCAGCTTCAGACTGACAGTGTTTGTGTGCCCACCGGGCTTTCAGAGATGGCACAGGCACTGGGACCTGTCTGAGGATATCCGATGAGTGGAGTATTGTTCCAGAAGGACGTTATGAGGTGACCTGACAGAAGTTTATAACATAATGTGAGGTATAGATAGAGTTGATGGTAGTTGTCTTTTCCCCATGATAGGGAATTCCAAGACTGGCGGCACATTTTAAGGTGAGGGGAGAGAGAGGTACAAAGGACGTAAGAGATAAATATTTTTCACAGAAGGTGGTTCACATGCGGAATGAAATTCCTGAGGAAGTGGTGAATGCCAGTACAATTGCAACGTTTAAAAGACATTTGGATAAGTACGTGAATAGGAAAGGTTTGGAGGGAGATGGGCCAGGAGCAGGCAGGTGGGACTAATTTAGTTTGGGATTAGGTTCGGAATGGACTGGTTGAACCGAAGGGTCTGATTATGTGCTGCATGATTCTGAAAGGTCAGCATTAAGGTTGGAATAGAATTGGATCTGAGAGTCACCACTGAAGTGAGTTAATGAGGTGAATTTGGTGAGATAGGGTGAGAGATGTTGCTTGGTCTAGCTGCCAGAATCCCTCCAAAAAAAAATTGGGGGCAACTCCCATTAAAGCCGAGAAGAAACTTAAGATTCAGCTCACCTAATACTCCATATTAAAGCATTTCTGAATCACAGCGCTCCACCAACCTAAAGGATGCCCTGATTGGATGAAGATACAGTGGGCAGGCAGGATGCTGAGGTGGAAACGTGGGGGAATGGGTGTACAATTCAGAGCTTCGTTCATCAAATGCCTCGTCCTGTCCTGAGGAATGGTAGCAGGTTTCCGGAAACAATCTTGCACAGTAAGTTGACAGGGGAAAACCCTGCGAGCACTCAACGGGGTTTCATGAGCATGCGCTAAATAAGATTTAAGGAATGTTAAAGGGGGGGAGGAGGTGAAGTGGGGAATGAAACTGCCCTCAGATCTTCACTCTTCCCTTGTCGTGACTCTACAGTCTTGCGGA
Source organism: Hemiscyllium ocellatum (assembly GCF_020745735.1). Taxonomy (NCBI): domain Eukaryota; kingdom Metazoa; phylum Chordata; class Chondrichthyes; order Orectolobiformes; family Hemiscylliidae; genus Hemiscyllium; species Hemiscyllium ocellatum. The sequence continues at coordinate 34,281,689 of NC_083437.1, read as the reverse complement.
TCTGTAACTGCAAGCGAGCAGTCATTACCACAGCACAACAGTTTTGAGGGCAGCAAGACATAAGTTGTGAGGACAAGGAGGGAACCACACATTTCCACTGGGACCTTTATCCGGATACTGTACACGGCTGTGGATAGGATGTGTAGTCGCTAACCTCTCTCCCGATGCTCAGTAACACGGTGCGTGTGTAGATTGGTTCCAGCGAGCTAACACTTAACCTCTGTGTCCATCCCCTCGAGCGCCGTTCTCCACAGGGACTCAACATTTTGGATTATCTGCGATTTCTTACCTGCAGAGGATTAGGGCGAATTCGTGCAGGGGTTTTGTTGAGCGTGTCGGGTTGGAGGTCTGCGTGAGCTGCGCGAACTCTCTATAGAGGTATCTGAGATGTTCGTGATTTCATTTAAAATATCTGGCATTTCGCTTCTCTTTTTTTAAAATGTATTTTTTTTTAAAAAAAACAAATCGTTGTGCGGAACTATTGGTACCGAGGGGGCTGAACATTTCCAAGTTCTGGAAATTGAAATGATTAAAAATGTTGGAAAAATGACCTCGATTTTGCGGTTAAGATTTCGAAATCGACAGATTTGAGATAGTTTTGAGAGATAATTGACCCTTTCCAAAAATATATTGTAATGCAAAGTTGATTCAGTAAATTACATACAAGATGTGATCTGTGCTGTAATGGGTAATAAACAATCAGGTTGTTAGAGAGATTTATACAATATCTCGAAATATCAGACCCTTGCTGATTAATGACCATCACAGCAAACAATTGCAATTTACAAGGTAGCAATAATTGTCGAACAGAACATCGTGTGGAGTTGATACAATGTTCAAATGTTCATGTTTTTCAAAATGCAATGAGTCTTCCTGTTTGGAGATTATTGTTCCCCACGATTTATAATTTCATTTTCTGTGCTATTTTGCCCCTTGAACTCCGCAGCCTTCTGAAATAACAAGAAATGAACTGGATCCGTTCACTCGATCCTCTTTCCACTGGCGCGTCCCCGAGCTTGTGAACGCGCGTTAACATTGGAGGCGCGCCCCCCGGATTGGCCCCGGTTCGTTGCTTTCGGGTCCGCGCTCTGTCTGATTGATAACAACTAACAGCCCATAGCCCAACCCCACCAACAACCATATCCACCCCCCACCTCACCAGTGCCCCCTTTCATTCTTCTCAAATCCCCCACTGTCACCATCCCCCTTCACTGTCTGCACCCCCATTCCCCTTAAATACCCCCACTCCCACCCAGCTCCACCACTAACCCCACTTCCCTTCCCCTCCCACGCCTACTTGCCCCCACTCCCTCCCATTCAACCCCCACTCTCACCCCACTCCCCATTCACCCACTCCCCCTACACTCCCCACTCCACTCTCCCCCACTCTCACTTTACCACTCCCACTACCCCTCCCCCTCCCACAATCACCCCACTCCCCCAATCCCCTCCACTCCCTCTCTCCCAACTCCACTCCCCCCCCTCCCCAATACTACCCCTACCCTTCCTCTCCAGAGATCAGGGCATGATGCGTGAAGTTTCTGGTATTGCTGTGATGTCCCCACGCCCCCCAAGTTCCATCACTGCACCACCTCAACCCATCCCTTGGTAGTGGGCCCTCCATCACTCGAAACATCTGTACATCAGGAAAGAAACTCAGCTTGGACCTTTCCTTTTTGTCCATTCCACTCCAATTTTGGTATTTAAATTATTGCATTTGTTATAACTTTCACCAAAAAATGCGATGGGTTTATGAGCTGGTACCCATTGTCATTTAGTTGCATTGCTGAAAGGAAGCTGAATTCTTTCAACTGGGTGTAAGTTGCTGGTGAATAATGCATGTATGTGCATTCAGAAATTTATAATCAAATTTGTTGATTGCTTCATTATAACAGAACTCCCAGCCTAAACACTCCACATCAGTCTCATCCTGCATTTGATGATTTCTACCTTCGAAAGGTCCACCTTCCTCTGCTCACTCCATTGCACCCAATTTTGCTACACATACCTTGGTTACATCCAATCTGTATTAGTTTAGATTACTTACAGTGTGCCTGCCGAAGCACAACCCACCCATACCCGTACATTTACCCCTTACCTAACACTATGGGCAATTTAGCATGGACAATTCACCTGACCTGCACATCTTTGGACTGTGGGAGGAAACCGGAGTACCCGGAGGAAACCCACGCAGACACAGGGAGAACGTGCAAACTCCACACAGTCGCCTGAGGCGGGAAATGAACCCGGGTCTCTGGCGCTGTGAGGCAGCAGTGCTAACTACTGTGCCACTGTGACACCCACTGAAGAGTAACCCACACAGACCCATTTCCCTCTGACTAATGCATCTAACACTATGGACAATTTAGCATGGCCAATTCACCTGACTTGCACATCTTTGCACCGTGGGAGGAAACCCGCACAGACGTGGGGAGAATGTGCAAACTCCACACACAATCGCCCAAGGCTGGAATCGAACCCAGGTCCCTGGTGCTGTAAGACATCAGTGCTAATCACTGAGCCACCGTGCTGCCCCCAAATCCTGAGTTCCATATTTCACAGCCAATCCAAACTCACCCAGACCACTCTCACCCACACCCTTGAGTACTAAGGCTGCTAACTCACCAACTCATATCTCTGTCCTCTATAAGAGCCTATCCATCAAGACACTGATTTTGAAAATCTTGCCTGCGAGTTCCTAACCCTGCCTGACCTTAACATGTAGCCTCTACATCCCTATTTGCACTATTCTCATCAGTCTTTAGTACCTTGGAATCCCAACCACTCAACATTACTGTATTACCAGAGACGTTGTACACCGTTCTCTGGTCTCTGGAACCTTGCGGTCTCACCATCTGCTTTCAAAACCCTTCTCATAGCCTGTGTCTTCAAACATATATTTGGTCACCATTCCTTACCACCTAATTGCTTTGTGATGCATCTTGAGTTCCTTTTCTAAATTAATTTATTTGCAACTACCAATGCATGCATATTAAAGTTATATTTCTCAATGCACTTAATACTGAAGTTAATACATTCAAGTGCATTTGGCACTGAATCAATAGCTCCCTGTCTGTGCGACGTTGAACTAAAACCTCCCAGTGTATTGGGCGTTGAAGTTAATATCCCCCAGTGCACAGGCTACTGAGATTAACATATCCCAGTGTGGCAGACTGAAGTTAACTCTTGCTGGTACAATAGTAATCAAAGGTAGTACCCAGTTCTCAAATCAGTGTCGCCCTGCCCATTAGAACAGAAGTTAATTCATCATAGAACAATGGGTATTGTGGTTAAGACTTTGTAGTTGAATGTATCATTTGTCACACCCAGTGGGTTGGGCATAAACCTTCTGGCAATTAACCTCTTTAACATTTGGTGGCATCTTAGGTGTACAATGCAATTTTGTAATGAGAACTTGGGTGATTGGTTAAGTTCAGCAGTCACTGCAGGTGAGCAGAACAAAAGAGAAGAGAAGAAAAAGATAAATGGGAGGTGCTGTATTTTGAAAAGGCAAATCTTAGCAGGACTTGTACACTTAATAGTAAGATCCTGGGAGTGTTGTTGAACAAGGAGACCTTGGAGTGCAGGTTCATTGTTTCTTGAAAGTGCGGTGGCAGATAGATAGGATAGAGAAGAGGGTGTTTGGTATGCTTTCTTTTATTGGTCAGAGCATTGAGTATAGGAGTTGGGAAGTCGTGTTTCGGCTGTACAGGACATTGGTTAGGCCACTTTTGGAATTTTGTGCAATTCTGGTCTCCCTCCTATCGGAAGGATGTTGTGGAACTTGATAAGGTTCAGAAAAGATTTACAAGGATGTTGCCAGGGTTAGAGGATTTGAGCTACAGGGAGAGGCTGAATAGTCTGAGGCTGTTTTATCTGTAGTGCAACGGTTGAGGGATGACCTTCTAGAGGTTTGTGAAATTGTCTATTTCATAATTTCCTATCCGTGGGATAGGAAAAATAGACAGGGTCTTTTCCCTGGGGAGAGGGAGTCCTAAACTAGAGGATATAGGTTTAGGTTTGGAAAAAATTGAAAGGAACCTAAGGGGCAACTTTTGCACACCAAGGGTGGTGCATATGTGGAATGAGCTGCCAGAGAAAGTGGTGGAGATTGGGACAATTACAGCATTTAAAAGGCATCTGGAGGGGTACATGAATAGGATGGGTTTAGAGGGATATGGGCCACGTGCTGACAAATAACTAGATTAGATTAGATATCTGGTCGGCATGGACAAGTTAGACCAAAGGATATGTTTCTGTGCTTTACATCTCTGTGACTCGATAACAAAGTAGTCACAAGGTAAGTAACGTTAAGATTGGATTTTACTTTAGAAGGTCAATAATATTGAAACACTTAAGAGTGTTCAGGTGGAAATGAACAGAAGATGATACAATAGGTCTTTGCTCCAATTCTTTGAGGAATCAAGGAGGTTAATAGATAGATAGGCCACTATTTATACTTCCTACAGGATTAATATTGAGTTTGGGAGATGTCTCACTCAATCGTTTTGAGTTTTCAAGGGAAAGGATTGCAGTGGAGTTGGGAGGTAAAAACAGAAAGAGGAAATTGAATCATTGCTTGGCAAACCCTTGCTTGAAGTTGGTGCATCGAACTCCACAGAACTCGAGGTGATGTGTTATTGTGTGAACAGCTGTGTTTCGATGCGGAACGTGCCAGCCAGGAAACACCTGCTTGGTTGGCTGGTAGGAGCCACTTGACAGGTTGCATTAGTCATTGTCACTGGGACAATACTGGCGTTGCCTTGAGAGCACAATATGAAAAAACTGAATAGAATACTTACTGATGTAAAAGATAATATGTAAACTGCAATGAATAACATTTGAGATGCGCATGATGGCATACTGTACGATGTGGAGAAAGTAAATCCTTGAGGTATTTTTAGGAAAGGTGCTTAGTGATACACCTTTGTCAAAAACTACTCCAGTTTTATTTCTTACTCTTTCATGGGACATGGACATCATTAATGAAGCCTGCATTTTTTGCCTATTCCTAATAGCACTTGAACTGAGTGACTTCCCAGGCTATTTCAGAAGGTATTTAAAAGTCAAACGCAATACCTTGAGGCTGGACTGTCAGGTAGGGCTACTCAGGTAAAGTTGGCAGAATTCTTTCACATTCGGAAACAAGATGAGTTTTTATAACAAATAATGATAGTTGCCAGTGACCACCATTACTGAAAATACCTTTATGTTCCAGATTTATTATTAATTGCATTTAAATTCCAAGAGCTGCTATGGGGTATTGACTTGGAATCCTGTACTATTAGTCCAGAGATGTTACTATTACCCCACCATCTTCCCATAACATGCAATATGAGTGCTCAGAGTAGCCCTCTCTGCACTCGTACCATCACTGTATATAAGTGGATTCAGTGCCCCTCACTATAAGATGCTTACTGTCTGCCTGTTTAATCTTGTTTCTCACAAGCTGTATATCGATTTTATCGTCAACAGCTTGGCTGAGATTAGCATTTCTCTAGAGTGTATCTCTAGAGACAAGTGCACATCATCTTCAGCACTTTAACTCACAGCTTCATTGGTTGGTTTATCTGGCTGAATTCCAGAGGATAGAGTGTTGAATGGGTGGATCTGTGCAGTTAGCTGATTGATCAGCTATTGCAGTAGCTGCTGATTTTGTCAAGGTGAAGAAGCAACTGAGTGTTCCTGAACAAAAATCAGACAAGGAACCTATTTCAGCGAATAGTGTGCACTCCTCATCTGGGGAATTTCAGTTATTGTCAATTACTTTAGCTACCAGTGCAACCCCTTCTATTATGCTGGATAATTGAAATCCCACTGTGAACTGCTCAATGTATCCCTCTCTGGATAAATGACATGACATTACATGCACTACTTAGGGGATCCTTAATTCTGTCTATTACTGGATATTGCATGCCCTATTCAGGAGATTCCTTATTCTGTCAACTGATTGCTTCCTGTATTTCACTGGAAAAGCTGTGTCTATTGTTGGTTGAACTGACAGACTACTTATGATGGTTGAGGCCATTTGCCTTGATGTTTAAGTTTGAGGTTGTTTTAATGTGTCCAGTTCTGATGACCAGGAAGCAAAGCAAGCGATCAGTTGATAGATGCAGTGAAGAGAAAAGGCATATCAACTGTGAGGGGTCAGATTCATGAGAAAATGAAGACTATCTTGGTTGCTTTTCCTAGAGAGAAGGAATTTATCACGTGATCTCGTATAGGCAAATAAGTTAGCTAAGGGATGGAGAAAGTAAAGGCAGAATTTTACATTGCATTAAATTGCAGAAGTAGAATAAGGGAACAAAGTCTCAAATCAGAAAGCATTAGAATTGATATTAGGAAATCCTGTTATCAATAATAAGTGATCAACAATGTTGAATTAAACCCTCAGCTCATGCAGTGAAGACAACAATCCAGAATAATTGAAGGAACATTTGACTGCTGTGGTGGGGCACATTGTTCTGGTTAGATGAATTAAGATGTATAAATGGCCTTCCTATCCTTAAAGATCCCATGGACAGCAGCTTTTACGAGCAGCGCTGTTAATACTGGCACCTTGAAAATGAGATTTGAGGTTGAGTAACTTTCTATTGACAATGCCCTGGTTAAAAGTGCTGTTTGGAGAAAGCTATTTTGCCGATCCCCATGAGAGGTCAGCACTAGTTCTAGTCTCTATAGAGAGCTTTTGAATGAGCAGTATGTTCTGGGAAAGCCCTACCACCATTACGGTCTCCTATAGCTAGGAATAAATGTCACCACAGTCTATACAGGTCCGCTATTCACTTGAGATTGTGATCCCAATTTTGAAGGGCCAGAGACTAACATCTCCTGTAAAAGAAAATGTTTATAGATTTTAATTTCTGTTAAAATAAACACTGCATCTATGGAGAACTCTTTACAAGGCAGGAAATAATTTTATTTATTTTAGTTTTAGCTAGAATGTTATAATCCCAGTTGGAGTGCTCTGAACAAGTCAGATTCCAGGATGATTCTTGGCTTGAAACATCATATGTTTAATTAATTTATTTTCGTTGGTTAAAATAATGGTTAGTCACTGAAACATATTAATTTGAAGCTGCAAATGTTCTTTAATAACAGAACATAAGTTTATTGCACCAAAAGTAGAAAACAAACGATACAAATTTAGAAGACAGTTTTGGAAGAATAGGGATATGAGCTCATCTCCAATTGAAATCCTCATCCATGCTTTTGTTAGCTTTAAACTTGATTATTCCAATCAGTTCCTGGTCACCCTGGCTGTCCATAACCTAATTTGTTGCCAAGCCTCTTTGCACACTGATCTACATTAGCCCCAGTGAAGCAACACATTGATTTTAAAATTCATAATGAATTCTTGTATGTCCTCAGCTCCTCTCTCTCATCTTCAGCCCTGCAACCTGTCAAGATGTTAGACTCATAAATAGGTAATGTGGAGACACTGGTGTTGGACTGGGGTGGATAAAGTCAGAAGTGACACAATACCAGGATATAGTCCAGCAGGTTTATTTGAAATCACAAGCTTTCGGAGCACTACTGCTTTGTCAGGACTTCAACTGATGAAAGAGCAGCACTCCAAATCCTGTGATTTCAAACAAACCTGTTGGACTATAACCTGGTGTCATGTGACTTTTGACTTTATAGCCTTTTGAGTATCCCTCATTTTATTTATACCACTATTGGCAGCTGCACTTCCATTGCAAAGATCTGAAACTCGGCAATTTACTTTACAAACCTGTGCACCTTCATTTCTCTTTCTTCCTTTTAAGATGATCCTTAAAGTCCCATGCCTTAGAAGGATATTGGTCAACTGTCTTAATATCTTATTTTTTCGATCCAATGTTAAATTTTGATGGTGCACATTCTTGTGAATTGTCTGAGGATGTTTTAATGTTACAGGCACTAATGCTGTTATGTAAGTGGGGAGGGTGATTCATGCTCATGATAGTCCACGGGAAGAGGTGTTAGACTCACAGGACATCTCAGGCGTAGGAGAGGAACCGTTAGCCGTCCCTAGGTTAATGGGGGCGTTTATCGGGATCAGCGGATACAGTAAATGACATGTGTGGCAGTGCAGGTGAAGTGGGGAGTTTGGACGCTTACTTGTAGAGCGCTTCAGAGAACCCGCAACAATCAACCCCACTGCCTCGTGGCCAAACATTTCAACTCCCCCTCCCACTCTGCCGAGAACATGCAGGTCCTGGCCCTCCTCCATCGCCACTCCCATACGCCCGACGCCTGGAGGAAGAACGCCTCATCTTCTGCCTCGGGACCCTCCAACCCCATGGCATCAATGTGGATTTCACCAGTTTCTTCATTTCCCCTCCCTCACCTTACCTCAATTCCAAACTTCCAGTTCAATATTGTCTTCATGACCTGTCCCACCTGTCAATCTTCTTTCTTACCTATCTGCTCCACCCATCCTCTCCCACCACCTTTACCCCCACCTCCATCCACCCACTCTCAGCTACCTTCTCCCCAGCCCCACATCCATTCCATTTATCTCTCCACCCCAGAGGCTCCCAGCCTCATTCCTGATGAAGGGCTTTTGCCCAAAACGTTGATTTTCCTGCTCCTCAGATGCTGCCTGACCTGCTGTGCTTTTCCAGCACCACTCTAATCTTGTCCCTAGATTAGGTCAGTCATGAATTCCTACTGGTCAACTGTAGAATCATATTAGCTCAGGCTTAGGAATGGTCAGATTCTCCTCTTGAAAGATTTCAGGTCTCCAAAGTTGACAACTATCAAGAATTACGTCTTTATTTATGAAGTATTGTTATCATTTACACATATTGTGGAATAATGCCTGGGGATGGGGCAAAAAGAAAGATTTGCATTTATTTAGCACCTTTCACAAGCTCCAGACTCCTCAAGGTGCCTCATAGATATCTTTTGAAATGTAGTCACTGTTGTAGTCTTGGAAGAATTGCAGTCAAATTGCTAATGTCAAGGTTCCTCAAACAGCAATGTGACAATGCTCCGAAAGCTGTTTTAAAGAGATGTGAGAAGATTTCAGTGATGAATCTGCCCTTTTGCAAAAGGAAATGATCACTGTTGACACTTTCCTAGCAAGCTACATTTATTTTGTCTCCCTGATCCCTGTTGACATCCTGGTCCATATGTTATTCTTAGCTGAAGTGGTGGGCGAACTGACCTTTTCTCAGTCCTATCAGCCAGTGCCAACTGTGGTGCCATGTGCTTGGAGGTATACAAGAATAGCTGTGGCTAACTGATGACAAAAACATTACAGCACAGCAAGACTCCATTTGGTTTTGAAGAGACAGTCCGTCCCTTGACTTTCCCCTTGTACAATTTTCCAAAAAAAGCCATTTTAAAATGTTTATTTTTTTAAATTTCAAAAATGATTTGACTGCTGTTTCTAACACTGATTCATGTAGGGCATTCATACATTCATATCTCTCTGTATAAAATAACAGTCTCCATCTCTCCCTTTATTCCTCAATTGATCTCCTGTAAGTAATAGCGTGTTAATCAGCGGAAACAGTTTCTTTTGATTTTGCCTGATTAGAGCTCTTAATGATTCTGATCACTCTTATCAGACTACTTCTAATTTTCCCTTTCCTAATGTGAAGGATCTCAGTTTCTCCAGTCTCTTCTCATAGCTAAACCCTCTCATCTAGGGATATAAGAGCAGGAGGGGTAATTCAGCTCCTTTGTCCTGTTCCACCATTCAATTAGATTGTGATTAATCTGCATCTTAACTCCACCACCTGGAATATTGAATGCAAATCCTGGATTAATTAAGAAAGGATATATTTGACATAGAGGGAATGCAGCAACAGGGCAGGCTTATGAGGAGAGATTGGTTTGACTTGACACGTATTCACTAGAGTCGAGAAGGATGAGAGGGGATCTAATTGAACCATATAAAATTCTAACAGGGTTAGAAAGACTTGATACAGGAAAGATGTGACCCTATTTGGGGAGTCTAGAACAAGGACTCGAGATACGGGATAGACCATGTGGGGCTGAGATGAGAAAATATTTCTTCATTCAAAGGATAATGAACCTGTGGAATTCTTGACCATAGAAGGCTGTGGAAGCTGAGTTACTGAATATATTCAAGAAGTAGACAGGTAAATATTTAGATTTTAAAGGCATTGAGGAATATAGGGAGAAAGCAGAAAGATGGCATTGAGACAGAGAGTCACCCATGAATGTATTGAAGAGCAGAACGGGCTGAATGCCCTACTGCTGATCCCAGTTTCAATGGGTTTTACTTTCATTACTATACTCGTCAACCAAGAAAATATCAGTTTCAGTTTTGAAACTTTTAATAGATTGACCTTCAATACTTCTTTGTGGAGGCAGACATTTCCACTGCCTTTTGGGTGAAGAGACATTTCAAAACATTTGAACAGCTTTGCACTGATTTAAAGGTTATGTTGCAAGGACCCCCTCTCTTTGTCTCTCTCTTCCTCTCCCTATTTGTGCATGTCATCAACCCCTTTAATCATATCAACACATTACTTGGATCAAAATAGATTGCTGGAGAAACTCAGCAGATCTGGAAATGCAGTTAGAATCATAGAGTCATAGAGATGTACAGCGTGGAAACAGACCCTTCGTCCAACCCGTCCATGCCGACCAGATATCCGGACCCAATCTAGTCCCACCTGCCAGCACCCGGCCCATACCCTTCCAAACCCTTCCTATTCATATACTCATCCAAATGCCTCTTCAATGTTGCAATTGTACCAGCCTCCACCACTTCCTCTGGCAGCTCATTCCATACACGTACCACCCTCTGTGTGAAAACATTGCCCCTTAGGTGTCTTTTATATCTTTCCCCTCTCACCCTAAACCTAAGCCCTCTTAATTTCTGGACTCCCCGACCCCAGGGGAAAGACTTTGTCTATTTACCCTATCCATGTCACTCATAATTTTGTACACTTCTATAAGGTCACCCCTCAGCCTCCGACGCTGCAGAGAAAACAGTCCCAGCCTGTTCAGCCTCTCCCTATAGCTTAAATCCTCCAATTCTGGCAACATCCTTGTAAATCTTTTCTGAATCCTTTCAAGTTTCACAACATCTTTCCAATAGGAAGGAGACCAGAACTGCACACAATATTCCAACAGTGGCCTAACCAATGTCCTGTACAGCCACAACATGACCTCTCAGCTCCTATACTCAATACTCTGACCAATAAAGGAAAGCATACCAATCGCCTTCTTCACTATCCTATCTACCTGCGACTCCACTTTCAAGGAGCTATGAACCTGCACTCCAAGGTCTCTTTGTCCAACAACATTCTCTAGGACCTTACCATTAAGTGTATACGTCCTGCTAAGGTTTGCTTTCCCAAAATGTAGCACCTCGCATTTATCTGAATTAAACTCCATTCTGCCTCTATAGCTTTGAGTCCAGTTACCCTTCTTCAAAATCATGTTCACTCCACTTTCAGTCCACAGATGCTACCAAACCTGCCGAGTTTCTCCAGCAGTTTCTGTTTTTGTTTCAGATTTGGATGTGTTTTTAAACATTAATTAGATCACTGCTTAATCTTCTAGATTTAAGTGAATACAATTCAACTCCATGCAATGATAATTTAAACTGGGTAACCCAGGTATAATGTCTTTTTATTCATTTGTGAGTTATGAGCATTGCTGGTAAGGCCAGCATTTGAAGTCAATTCCTAATTGCCCCTGAAGGCAAAGACATCTTGATTTATTATCCTTGTCATCTTTCCTGAAGCAGGGTACCCAACTAGCTCTTTCCTTTTGCCTGTGGAAAACAGCTGGAAGCTCACAAGAAAATCAGATAAAAGTTCAAATCCTTCAGAGCAGTGTATTGGAACTCTGGTTCTGTGCTTCAGTGTGTGAATGCAACTGTTCATTTACTCTATATGTTTTTGATCTTTCTGTACTCCTCCATTTCTGGATTCTTGAGGACCTTTTAATCATTTCAAAATTGCGAGCTGTACCTTCAGCCACCAAGTCCAAAGCCCTGGAATCCCCTCCTCTAACCTCCTTAAGGATGGCATAGTGGCTCAGCGGTTAGCACTGCTGCCTCACAGCACCAGGGACTGGGTTCGATTTCACCCTCAGGCAACTGCCTGTGTGGAGTTTGCACATTCTCCCTGTGTCTGTGTGGGTTTCATCTCACAGTCCAAAGATGTGCAGGCTAGGTGGATTGGCCATGGGAAATGCAGGGATAGGGTCGGGGGGTAGCGTGGGATGGTGTTCAGAACATGGGTGTGGATTTGCTGGGCTGATTGGCCTGATTCGACACTGCAGAGATTCTGTGATTCTCTCCACTTCTCCCTTTCCCTTTCAACATATAACCTACCACCTATACCCAGCTGTTTGCTGACTGCTGTAATGTTGCCCTGTGTTGCTTGTGTCACATTTTGCATGATAACACACCAGTGAAGTGTCTTGAGGACATTTTGTTATGTTAAATACAAATTGTTATTGTTCAGATGGTTATAAATCTGATGGATTTGCATTAGGTTGCAGACAATCCGGGAATGGACGCTCTTCTTGCATTTTACATTATTCCACATGATTGAGTTCAAGGTCACTATTTGCTTTCATTGGAATAAAGCATTCAATGAGAACAATGGTTAACCATAACCACACAGATACAATGAAAACTATCACTACGAATAATTATTTCATATGCACGTGAGCCATTTTGACACTAAAACACATTTCTGGAGAATACAACACACCAGAAGCTTTGAGTGTGAGGGATTCAGCTATCTCGAGCCTAATTGAACTCGGTAGTATCCATTCTAATATTCCTCTTTTTATATCTTCCTTTCAGTCTAGCTATGAGACAATGCATATGCATTACCTCACCCAAGTAACTGGGTTATCATTTTGCTCAGAATTCTGAGTCTTCACCTCATCTTGATTGAACTTCAATGAATTTATTCAACTGGAGACATTTGCAGGGAATAACATCCCTATTCAGGGATTCCCATAACCCTTCAAGGAATTTCTATCCATTGCCATAGCTTCCTGTTTTAATGACCAAAACATGTCCCCAGATATTTTGCTGTTTTAGACACAGTAGCTGCCAAAAATGAACAAGCAAGGGAGTTTGTGGTCTCTCATTAGCAACTACAATACTGTGTAGCTGGAATCCCTTTTACTAGCCAACATTGCTAACAGAAACTCATTTAAAGATGAATTAAAAGTAAAATAATTAGCTCTTTCCTTACAAGCAGAAAACTTCTGTATTAGCTCCCTTCTAATCACCACCCAGTATTACTTGCTGGGCCTTGGTTTAGCTCAGTTGGCTGGATGGTTGATTTAAAAAGCAGTGTGATGCCAATAACATGGGCTCAATTCCCATCATCGGTTGATGTTACCATGATGAGTTCTCCTTCTCAGTCTCTCTCCTTGCCTGAGGTGTGGTGGTCCTCATCTTAACGACAACTAGTTATCTCTCTGTAAATATCTCTAATGAGAGAGCAGCCCTATGACCTAGTGAGACTATGGCAACTTGATAACTTGCTTGAAGATATAGATCTAGACATGGGTGAGGTTTGTCATAAAGTCCTGGTACATTCTAAGAAGACTGTATATTTACAAATGGGCGAAACCTCTTCAGACAGGACCAATCTATAACTTTTCAAGCAGTTGTATAATAACCTCAGAAAAACCATCAATAAGGGATTGAAACAATGCAAGACAAGATGAAGGGAACAAATAATTACAGGGGCTGAATTTGGACACACAAGGAAAGCAAAGATTTGACGTGTGATCCAAAAAAGTACAGCCTAGTTCTAAGCAACGGTATTTTTTTCATTTGGTTTAACAGTGTGTTTAATGGCCTCACTGTTTAGATTTTCATCACAGACTGAATGACCTTCTGTGCATTCTGTGGAACCTGTGCCAGTTCTTTAAAAGATTTATCAGATTAGTCCCACTCTCTTACTCTTCCATATAACATGCAAGTTTTTTCTTCTAAGTATTTATCTAAATTACTTCTGAAAGTCGCTGTCAATCTACTTCCACACCTACAATTTTGCACCTGGTGGGGGGACTAAAAACCCATCTGTTCCCTGGAGTATTTCTGTGCATGATTTTATGCCTGCATCCTCTAGTTGCCAACATTGCAGACAAGAATAGAATAGAATCCCTACAGTGTGGAAACAGACCCTTTGGCCCAACAAGTCCACACAGATCCTCTGAAGAGTATCCCACCCAAACCCATTCCCTATTACTCTACATTTACCCCTGACCAATGCACTTGACCTACACATCCTTGAACACTATGGGCAATGTAGCATGGCCAATTCATCTAACCTGCACATTTTTGGACAAAGAAGATGATGCTTACGTACTTCCTCTGATCAAAACCCTTCATTGTTTGAAGCAACCTACCTTAAATCTCCCCATAACCTTCTCTGCAATTCAAAATGATCAGCCAGTTAAAGTAAGAGATTGGGCTAAGTCTGTGGAATGGTAAACAGACAACACCTTCAGGAGTGAAGAGGAGAGAGAGACTTTCTTACAAATGTAATTTGTGATTATACAGGGCCTTTAATCCAATAAGCATCCTAAAGTGCTTTACAGAAGAGGTGTCAGACAAAATTCGACACTAAGCTAAATCAGGAGATATTAGAATGGATAAATTTAAGCTTGGTTAAAGGTGTAGGCTTTGAGGAGCATCTTAAAGGACTTATAGTGTCAGTCTCTAGCTAGCACTTCCCATTTGAAAGCTTTAAATGTACACGCGCATTTTCAGTTGCTCCATTGAACCGTGAAAGATTGAGAGTGTCTCCTCCGCTAGAACACGGGATCTCTGAACAATAAACAACACTGGATTAAAGGAATGGCCGGTGTACAGTCCTGCTGCTACTAATTACAGTGAATCTGTACCTCACTGTAATCATGGTACATCAATCAACGCTTTGCTTAAAGGTATCCCTGTAATTGCTCTTGACTTTTTATTTTCCTTTGTCTTTCCTTCCCAGTATTGTAGTGCAATTATTTTATCCTGCTTAATTTCTTTTAAATCAAGAATATTTCTTTGGCAATTACTTATTTCTTAAAGTAGAGCATTTGGGGAGTGAAGCAGGGCTTCTGCAGCATGCTCAGAGAATCATTCAATACAGGAGCAGATTAGCCTCCGTCTTCCCAGTTGACTAAAAATAGATCTATTGCTTTCTGCTTTTCATGCTCTGTTTTCATTGTGCTAGAAAGTGTTCAGCTTCATGGTCATTATGAAAAACATGAAAGCTATAGAGTGAAAATATTTTGAAGTCATTTAGTTGTCTAAATTCATAGTTTTGCTGGTGTTATCAATTAAATGCTCTTCAGTATTTTAGTGTTATGGGCCTTTGTTCAATTGAGATACTAATATGAATGAGACAGACCACAGTATGATAGTCCTATGGTATTTGCCATCTTGTAGGTATGGCTATTGATGAGATACTCTTCAGTATTTTAGTTGGGTGTTTTGCCTTGTGTTGATGTGCTCTTATCAATGAGAAGCCTTTCAGTATTTCAATGCTGTAAGTGGAGCTCTCACACTTGCTTCTTACAAATCAAAGGATATGGTACAACCGAAGGGTCTGTTTCCATGCTGTACATCTCTATGACTCTAAGTTTGACAATGTGAAGATGAACAATTGTATTTTTTGTTATTTCAAAAATATACTTTATTCATAAAATTATTTTGATATCTATACAATTGGTCATGCTATTCTTATGCACACATTGCATTTCTTTATATACAGAGATTGGAATTAATCATTCGTATATACAAGTCTGTACACTGACCATCCAGGTATTTTGCTGAGGGGTCAGTGGGGCCCGATTTCTGAGTGGACCCTCTGTTCTTCTTAGGCAGGCAGTAGTCTTTCCCCACCGCACCTTGGTGACAGCTGCCCCACAATTGTATTATTCTTGTTCCTATTTGTCCTATCTCTTCAAACCCCCTGATTGCTGTAAATAGGTGTTTTCTGAAGGAAACCTTTTGTTGAAGGAAGTTTAGAGGCTATGATGTTTGTTAATTTCTATCTATTGGTGTCAGGAGAGAGTGCAAAGACTGACTTGCACCTTTCCTTATCCTTTTGACATCCAGTGTATGTCATCTGAAGTGTGAGGTGGAGGGTAGATGCAAGGCTTTTATGTAAATGAATAAAGAGAAATTGATGGGTGGATGGGCATCAATTGAAGAACTATTACTGATGGATTGTTTTGAATATTTAATGCTGTGGGTTTGTACTATACCGAAATACAATTTTCATTGAGTAAAATCAAATGTATATCTTGTTGAATTTCATGATTGTTGTGGGACATAGTGAGTGCATTCTGGAATGATTTTGTACTTGACCCATTTAGAATACTCTAGTAGGCCCACAGGCAGCTCTTGAGTGGTGATTGTGCTCTGTTTGGCCCAGGCTAGATCCTGTTGCAGGATCTGCCCCAGCCTCGACATATATACTTTTTAAAAATCGGCCTGTTAAGGTATGACTCTATGACTGTGACTATGACTCTATGTGTTGACACACATCTGGACAGGTCAGATTTCAGCCTAGAACTTCTAGTCCAGGGGTAGAGACACTATCCCTTTCAATGTCCATTTATAAGTTCGAAAACAAACATTGAATAATTAAATTTTGTTTGGATTATAAATCGCATGCAAAAAAGCAGCAGTTATTTTCATTGCAAACTTGAACACTGCATCTGTTCTTGGGGATGTTCATTAAACACTCCTCCAGCATCCCCTGGGCAAGATACAATAAAAATATTATTATCGTGTTAAATGAACTCCCCCTTATCTCTGACCTACAACTTCATTGCAATTTTCTTGTCTCTATTTGAGCTACATTACTAAATACATTGCTGCTCCAGACTGCACTCTCTTCTTCCTGGGCTACGGGCTACTCCTTCTAAGTCAAATTGCAAGTGTCAGAAAATACTAGACGCATCAGTACTTAGGACAGAAAAGATGCGTAAGTGACTTTATAGAGGAATGGGTTGTCAGGGTAGACATGAAGACAATGTTTCCATAGTTGGGAAATCCAAACATAAGGGCCAGAAATCCAAACATAAGAACCTATTTGAATCAACCTATTTAATCATAAAGAGAAATAAGGAGAATTTTATTTAATTGTAGTGGTTTGAATGCTGCACCTTCTGCCAAGGAGAGTTGTTGAGGCAAGTTGCTAAGGTGCTTTTGAAAAGAAACTAGACCAGTACATGAGATTGAAGTAGATTGAATGAGAATAGACTCTTATGGAAGAGAAAGATCGACCAGATTAATTGGGCTGCATGGCCTGTTTCTGTGCTGTATGTTCTCACTGTGTAATTCATCGTTTCAAAATAGTGAAAAAATAATAATTTGATGCATCAGCTTCCGTTAAAGCTCTTGCTATTGCCTTGTTTCCACTTGGTACATAATCTAGTTTGATATCCCAGCAGGGTTTGGAAAGTGCTGGACTTTTAGATGAAGTGATAAACTTGTTTATCCTCTTAATTATTTATGAGGGCGCCACCTGCCACCCATTTAAACAAGGGTGTTAAGACTCTATATGCTGAGGAGTTCTCTTGTGATGCGATGGTAGTGTTCCCTAAACCAAGAGAACAGGGTTCAGTTTCACTTGCGCTGGAGATGTATAATAATATACCTGAACAGGTTAAGTAGAAAAAAAGCACTAAAAGAGAAAAGACTCTTGTTGTTGGGGGCCCACTTGTGGTGGAGTGGTAGTGTCCTAACGACGGATCATGAGACTTAGATTCATATCCCACTTGCTCCAGAGGAGTGTATTATCATCTCTGAACAAGTTGATCAGAAAGATAGGTGTTTAAATGAAATCCTGATGAAGGGCTTTTGCCCGAAACGTCAATTTCGCTGCACTTTGGATGCTGCCTGAACTGCTGTGCTCTTCCAGCACCACTAATCCAGAGTTTAAATGAAATACTCAATGTTGAAGGCTCTTGTTTTACACTGGTACTCTGGGCTAGAGGGTCTGGGCTCAAGAAGTTTCTATACACATCTATCCACCATGACAAAGGCCTCCAACCTCTCTCTTTCTTCCTTTCCCACCGACACCACCAATACCCTTCCACTGACACTCTCATTCATTTGGCTGACCTGGTCCTCATCCTCAATAAGTTCTCCTTTGAATCCTCCCACATCCTCCAGACCAAAAGGGTAGCCACATGGGCCGCAGCTATGCCTGCCTCTTCATCGGGTAAATGGAGCAGTCCATCTTCCGCAGCTACACCAGCCACCATTCATCACCTTTTCCTCCACGACATTGATGACTGTATCGGTGCCACGTCGTGCTCTCACGAGGAGGTTGAACAGTTCATCAACTTTACCAACATATTCCATCCTGACCTTAAATTCACCTGGACCATCTCAGACACCTCCCTCTCCTTCCTGAACCTCTCCATTTCCATTAATGGTGACTGACTGAACACGGATGTCTACTACAAATCCACTGACTCCTGGACTACACCTATTCTCACCCTGCCTCCTGTAGAAACACTATCCCTTATTCCCAATTCTGCCGCATCTGCTCCCAGGAGGACCAATTCCACCACAGAACATACCAGATAGCTTCCTTCTTTAGAGACTGCAATTTCCCCTCCCATGTGGTCGATGATGCTCTGCATCACATCTCATTCACCTCTCGTACCTCTGCCCTGGAATCCCACCCCCTCTAACCACAACAAGGACAGAACTCCCTAGTCCTCAACGTCCGCCCCACCAACCTCCGGATACATCACATTATCCTCCGCCATTTGAGCCACCTGCAAATAGACTCCACCACCAGGGATATTAGATTAGATTAGATTAGATTAGATTACTTACAGTGTGGAAACAGGCCCTTCGGCCCAACAAGTCCACACCGACCCGCCGAAGCGCAACCCACCCATACCCCCACACTTACCCCTTACCTAACACTACGGGCAATTTAGCATGGCCAATTCACCTGACCTGCACATCTTTGGACTGTGGGAGGAAACCGGAGCACCAGGAGGAAACCCACACAGACATGGGGAGAATGTGCAAACTCCACACAGTCAGTCGCCTGAGTCAGGAAATGAACCCAGGGGAATATTTCCCTCCCCACCCCTATCAGTGTTTCGGAGAGACCATTCCATCCTCAATTCTCTTGTCAGATCTACCAACCCCCTACCAACCCATCATCCCCTCCTGGCACCTTCCCCTGCCACTGCAAGAATTGCAAAACCTGTGCCCACACCTCCCCCCACACTTCTGTCCTAAGCCCCAAAGGAGCATTCCATATCAATCAGAGATTTACCTGCAATTCCACACATGTCATCCACTGTATCTGTTGCTCCTAATGTGCTCTCCTCTACATTGTGGAGACAGAATGCCTACTTATGGAACACTTCAGAGAACATCTCCAGGATACACGCACGAAACAACCCCACCGCCCTGTGGCTGAACACCTTAACTCCCCCTCCGACTCCACCAAGGACATGCAGGTCCTGGGCCTACTCCACCATCAAATCCTTACCATCCAATGCCTGGAGGAAGAATGCCTCATCTTCCACCTTAGGACCCTCCAACCATATGCGATCAATGTGGATTTCACCAGTTTCCTCATTTCCTCTACTCCCACCTTATCCCAGATCCAACCCTCCAACTCGGCACAGCTCTCTTGATCTGTCCTACCTGTCCATCTTCATTCCCACCTATCTGCACCACCCTCTTCGCTGACCTATCACCGTCATCCCCTACCTTCATCTACCTATCATACTCTTAGCTACCTTCCCCCTGCCCCACCCCCTCCCATTTATGTCTCAGCCCCCTTGGGCCACTCCCTCGTTCCTGATGAAGAGCTTATGCTTGAAACACTGATTCTCCTGCTCCTCGGATGCTGCCTGACCGGCTGTGCTTTTCCAGCACCACACTCTTTGGCCTGGGTTCAAGTCCTACCTTCTCCAGGGAGGTGTCATGTCTGAGAAGGTCGATTTTTAAAAAAATACTCTCAATGTGTATTGTGTAACCAGCTGTCCGACAAGTAAAAGTCTTATTTAAATGCTTTATCGTGATTTAGTTTTCCCATTATTTTGTCTTGTATGGAAGTTCTTATTTAAACAGTGCTGCAGGCAAATGATCTTGAATACAGCCATTGACTAGTTAGTGACAAATCAAGTCATCTTTAAGACGCTGGCAATGTCTGCCTCAGGAAGTGTCAAATAGATCATGGGGAAGGCCTATGGATTTCCCAATGTGTGCTGGCAATGGCTGCAGCTCTTAATTGGAAGAGAACATTTGCAAAATGTGACTTGCAGCATCTGATTTACACTTTTGTGTACAGTCCATTTCAACCACATTAAGTTGATGGGAGTGCATTTCTGTGGGGTCTGGTATCAAATGAAATGGAGCACGTGAAGGTAAGTGGAGTTAACGAAGAGAGTAGCCTTGATCTGATTCAAATGGCAGAACATGCATGAGGACCTGTTGGACCTGATAGACTCCAGCATCTGCAGTCCTCACTTTCTCCTCGAAGACTTTAACCTACTGTGAATCCTCTTGCAAGGATGCCTTCCTTGAAGAAGCTCTCTTCCTCCATCTACAAGGATTTCAGTGAGTCCCTTTCTCACTGCACACCCCAGGTCATCTCCTCTGCCCAGAAGCTCTTCAGCCACGTCCTCAAACAGACTCACTACCACAGCCACATCTCCTTCCTCAGCACCTGTCAGCTTCCTCCTGGCCTCTCCGCCCCCACCCCCACTCCGGCCTATCACCCTCACCTTGACCTCCTTCCACCTATCGCATTTCCAACGCCCCTCCCCCAAGTCCCTCCTCCCTACCTTTTATCTTAGCCTGCTGGACGCACTTTCCTCATTCCTGAAGAAGGGCTCATGCACGAAACGTCGATTCTCCTGCTCCTTGGATGCTGCCTGACCTGCTGCGCTTTTCCAGCAACACATTTTCAGCTGAGGACCTGATAGCCTTTGTTTTGTACTTCCTGGAGGCCTTTGATTCCGATGAGGCAGCTACCAGGAGGTGTGTAGGAGGGAGCAGCTGATGACTCTTCCTCTTTGTTGTGACTGGCATCTCCTAATAACAGAGATTGGGCACAATGAAAAGTTTAAGCTTGTACCCACACAGAAACACCATCTGCTAATACATTAAGACTCTATGCCAATGACCCACCAGTGTGTATGTAGCCAGAAAGCAAAAAAAATTAATCTGCTAACAAAAGGAATGAATATAATACTCTTTCATGACTGAATCTTTAATGCTTTTTCTTATTTTAATTGGTGATCATGGGTAGCTTTCTGTAATCATATTTTCAATATTCATGTCTCCATTAAATATTTTAAAATTTGATGAGGGAAAGTGTATTTTAGTGCATTATCCCATCTTAAGTAGATTCTATTGTGTTTTACAACAAAGTCAGAAGTCACACGATACCAGATTATAGTCCAACAACTTTATTTGAAATCACAAACTTTCGGAGCACTGTCTCTTCGTACTAACTTCAAATTGTCCTTGATTCCAAATAAACCATTGGACTATAAACTGGTGTCTTGCGACTTCTGACCTTGTCCATCCCAATCCAACACCTGCACCTCCACATAATGTTTCCAACAATTTAATTCCTTTTGAAGTTGAAGTTAAATTATTTTTGTGTCTTTGCTGAAAGCACTGACTGTACTGTCACCAAATTTTGATGATGATACAATTTGCTTTCCAATGTATCTTTGTAAGAAGGACCCAAAGTGTCTGGAAAGGGAATTAGTTAGGGTTGAGAGTGGGTAAAAATTTGGTAGATGGAAGTATATGGGAAAATGTGAGTTTGTCCATTTGGGCAGGGAGAATACCCACGAAAGGGGATCGAACACTAGACCAACATTCTATTTCTTTTTGAATTATATCACAAGGACAGGCCTTGAAGTGTGGGCAGAAAGGCTGTGACTTAAGACTGTTAGAATCTTGAACAATCAGTCGGGGAATCGGGGTTACAGGGAAAGGACAGAAAAGTGGATATGAGGAGGATTGGATCAGCTTTGATCCTAATGAATGGTGAAGCTGGCTTGAGGGGCCAAATGGCCTACTCCTGCTTTTATTCCTTATAGTCTCACTCATGACCAAGCAGGTAAGATGTTGAATTAGCATTCCATCCAAAGTGTGGTCTTTCCAACAATGCAATGCTTCCTCATTACTGCCCAGAAGTGTCCATTGAGATTAAATGCTGGCAACTTCAAGCTCCTGATTCAGTTTTACTGATTCATCAAATTGACCTAATTAAATTAAAATTAGGTGTTAAATCTTCATTGTTTACTTGGCGGTTGATGCAAAAATAATTTAATGGTGAGCAGTGAGACGTGTTAAAATGTTCAATTGTCTATTTGATGGCAATATTTCCTGCACCTTTCTGCAGATCATTATTTGTCCATCTGAATGACTTTGTGCACGCAACATTTCTCTCTAATTGTTTTCCATTGTCTTCACTCATCCTGGAAAGTAGGAAACCCTGCAGGAAACCCAGCTAGTGAGCTATGGCTGTGGAAACAATCACAGCTAAATTGAATCTTGGTCTCACATGATGTCCCACATGTCACTTCCAGCAGGAGTCTGAATGGGGAGTCTGACCATTTTGTTTTCTTCTGTATCCAATTTCAATATCTCAACTGCAATATTTCTAAGAATGACTTAACTACATAGACGCAGTCATTATTCTCTGTATGTTACTTTGGCCAATATATTTCAGGAGGAGGTGGGAGAGCAATAACATATTCCTTGCAGAATGGCCTGTTATTTTACATAGAACATAGAACATTTCAGTGCAGTACAGGACCTTCAGCCCTCGATGCTGTGCCGACCTGTGGAACCAACCTGAAGCCCATCTATCCTACACTATTCCATTTTCACCGATGTGTTTATCCAATGACATTTAAATGCCCCTAAAATTGGTGAGTCTACTGCTGTTGCAGGCAGGTCATTCCATACCTACCATTCTCTGAGTAAAGAAACCACCTCTGACATCTGTGCTATATCTATCACCTCTCAATTTAAAGCTATGTCCCCTCGTGCTAGCCATCATCATTGGAGGGAAAGGATCTCACTGTCCACTCTATCTAACCCTCTGATTATCTTGTATGTCTCAATTAAGTCACCTCTCAATCTTATTCTCTTGAATGAAAACAGCCTCAAGTCCCTCAGCCTTGCCTTGTAAGACCTTCCATCCATACCAGACAACATCCTAGTAAATCACCTCTGAGCCCTTTCCAAAGCTTCCACATCCTTCTTATAATGTGGCGACCAGAAATGTACACAGTACTCCAAGTGCAGCTGCACCAGAGCTTTGTACAACTGCAACATGACCTTGTGGCTCCAAAACCCAATCCCTGTACCAATAAAGCTAAAAAAACTGTATGACTTCTTAAAAACCCTAACAACGTGGGTGGCAACTTTCAGGGATCTATGTCCATGGACACAGAGTTCTCTCTGCTAATCTACCAAGAATCTTACCATCAGCCCAGTACTCTTTATTTCTGTTGCTTCTTCCAAAGTGAATCACCTCATACTTATCTGCATTAAACTTCATTTGCCACCTCTCAGCCCAGCTCTGCAGCTTATCTATGTCCCTCTGTAACCTGCAACATCCTTCGGCACTATCCACAACTCCACCCACCTTAGTGTCATCTGCAAGTTTACTGACCCATCCTTCTACGCCCTCATCCAGGTCATTTATAAAAATGACAAACAGCAGTGACCGCAAAGCAGATCCTTGCAGTACACTACTAATAACTGAACTCCAGGATGAATATTTCCCATCAATCACCCCTCCCTGTCTCCTTTCAGCTAGCCAATTTTTGATCCAAACTGCTAAAAGACTGTCAATCCCATGCCTCCATATTTTGTGCAACAGCCTACCGTGGGGAACCTTATCAAATGCTTTACTGAAATCCATATACACCACATCAACTGGTTTACCCTCATCCACCTGTTTGGTCACCTTCTCAAAGAACTCAATAAGGTTTGTGAGGCATGACCTACCCTTCACAAAACCATGTTGACTATCCCGAATCAACTTATTCCTTTCAAAATGATTATAAATCCTATCTCTTAACCCTTTCCAACACTTTACCCACAACCAAAGTAAGGCTCACTGGTCTACAATTACCGGGTTTGTCTCTACTCCCCTTCATGAATAAGGGAACAACATTTGCTATCTTCCAGTCTTCTGGCACTATTCCTGTAGACAATGATGACATAAAGATCAAAGCCAAAGGCTCTGCAATCTCCTCCCTGGCTTCCCAGAGAATACTAGGATAAATTCAAGGGGGACTTGTGTATTTTCACATTTTCCAGAATTACTAACACCCCCTCCTTGTGAACCTCAATCCCAGCTAGTCTACTAGCCTGTATATCTGTATTCTCCTCAACAACAACGTGTTTATCCAGTGTGCATACCAATTGAAAAATATTCATTTAGTGCTTCTGCTATCTCATCGGACTCCATGTACAAATTCCCACTACTGTGTTCGAATTGCTCTAATATTACTTTAGTCATTCTTTTATTTCTGATATACCTATAGTGAGCTTTCGGGTTTTCCTTGATCCTATCAGCCAAAAACTTCTCATGTCCCCTCCTGGCTCTTCTTCGCTCTCTCTTTAGGTTTTTCCTGGATAGCTTGTAATTCTCAAGTGCCCTAACTGCGCCTTCATGTCTCATCCTAACATAAGCCTTCTTCTTCCTCTTGACAAGAGATTTAGTAAACCATGGCTCCCTCACTCGACCATCTCCTCCCTGCCTGACCAGTAAATGCTTATCAAGGACACACAGTAGCTGTTCCTTGAATAAGCTCCACGTTTCAATTGTGCCCATCCCCTGTAGTTTCCTTCCTCATCCTATGTATCCTAAATCTTTCCTAATTGCATCATCATTGCCTTTCTCCAGCTATAACTCTTGCCCTGCAGTATATATCAATCCCTTGCCATCGCTAAAGTAAACATAACCAAATTGTGGTCACTATCACCAAAGTGCTCATCTACCTCCAAATCTAACTCCTGGTCAGGTTCATTACACAGTACCAAATCCAATGTGGTCTTGTCCCTTGTTGGCGTGTCGACATACTGTGTTAGGAAACCCTCCTGCACACAGTGGACAAAAACTGACCCATCTAAAGTACTCGAACTATAGTATTTCACGTCAATGTTTGGAAAGTTAAAGTTCCCCCATAACAACTACCCTGTCACTCTCGCTCCTATCGAGAATCGTTTTTGCTGTCCTATCCTCTACATCTCTGCAATTATTTGGAGGCCTATAGAAAACTCCTGACAGGGTAACCTCTCCTTTCCTGTTTCTAACCTCAGTAGACAAGTCCTTAAATATCCTTTCTGCCACCGTAATACTGTCCTTGACTAACAATGCCACACCATCTCCTCTTTTTCCATCTTCTCTGTTCTTACTGAAACATCTAAATCCCGGAACCTGCAACAACCATTCCTGTCCCTGCTTTATCCATGTCTCTAAAATGGCCACAACATCAAACTCCCAGATACCAACCCATGATGCAAGCTCACCCACCTTATCGGATGCTCCTGGTGTTGAGGTAGACACACTTCAAACCACTTTCCTGCTTGCCAGTGCTCTCTTGCGACCTTGAAACCATATTTCTGACCTCGTTACTCTCGATCTCCCGGACATTGGAACTAAAATTTAGGCCCCATCCCCCTGCTGAATTTGTTTAAACCCTCCTGAAAAGCATTAGCAAATATTCTCCCCAGGATATTGGTACCCCTCTGGGTCAGGTGTCGGTGATCCTGTTTGTAGAGGTCCCAACTACCCCAGAATGAGCCCCAATTATCCAGGTATCTGAAACCCTCCCTTCTGCATCATCCCTGTAGTCATGTGTTCAACTCATCTCGCTCCCTATTCCTCACCTTGCTAGCATGTGGCACAGGCCACAAACCAAAGATAACAACTCTGTTTGTTCTAGCACTAAGCTTCCATCCTAGCTTCTGGAAGCTCTGCCTTAAATCCCCATCCCCTTTTCTACTCATGTCGTTAGTACCTATGTGAATCACAACTTGGACTGCTCCCCCTCTCCGTTAAGGACCCCAAAAACACAATCCGAGACATCACGAACCCTGGCACCTGGGAGGCAATGCACCAACCGTGAGTCTCTCTTGTTCCCATAGAACCTCCTATCTGCCCCCCTCACTATGGAGTCCCCAAAGATGAATGTTCTGCACCCCTCCCCTTTTCCCTTCTGAGCAACAGGGACAGACTTTGATCTAACAAAGACCACAGAAGACATGAATACAAAAGCAAAATCCTGCAGATGCTGGAAATCTGACATAAAAGCAGAGAATGTTGGAATGTTCCAGCAGGTCTGCCAGCATTATGAACAGATACAGTTAACAGCCTAGATTTTCATCTTTTAGATAGGTAGCAGGAGCCTGGGAAATTTGGAATTTCACACAGTGCCGCAGGAGAAACTGGCTGGAGAGATGCACTCCTCATTGCCAGGGATGGGTGTGAGCTGCACTTGACCCAGCTGCTGAGACAAGGTCAGAGGCAGCTACGTGGACAACAGTGATCAAGGGGCCAGAGCTATCGAAGGCTTGGCTGAGAGAGAAATCCATTAGACTGTAGAAATGGCTAAGGCCCATTGTTCTGGCTCTCTGATCTATTTTGTCAACTGTACAAAGTTAGGATGTTTAAAGTGCTTGCAGTTTCTGCAATTGATATTTTAAAGGGTATGGATGATTGACACTTGTATTGGCCTGTCATAATAGAACGATCCTGAGAGCTACATTTGGGTATAGCTTGGCACGTGTGTTCATGGTAGTATTGCTTGGCATAGGGGAGCATGAAGAGGTCTATTTTAAACTTTATTTCCACCGGGTTCCCTTATTCTGACTACAGTTTATGACTTCACTAAAGTGGCATGAATACCAATTTCTTCGGAAAGCTGGCCCTGCCCCACTAATACAGACACTGGCTATGACATGTCTATCCCTGCAATGCTCAGGCGTGCTGAGTATAGACTGATGACTCAAACTGATAAACACCCTTTCGAGGGCACAATGGGAATGAGATTGTTAGGCTCAGAGTTAAGACCCGACCGGCCTTTTCTAAGACATTCTGACTCTGAAAATCCAGGCAAAATTCTCAGATCATTGATCGAATGACATGGTATTAATTCTTATTTCTTCAGATGTTGAGTATTGCTCGCATTTTTGGTTGAAAAGGCATTAACCCTGCTTTACGTAGGTTACCTTTTCGAAATGTGACTCAATTCAGACGACAAATTGAATTTGTCAGAAACGGCAGTGACTGAACAACCTTGGCAATATTGCATATGCATTGATCCAAAGATGAAGTTACATATACTCTTCTGAATTTACACCTTTTGACCCATGTGCAAATATCCCATCACTTCCTCAGAGAGTAAGATCTTCTTTCTTTAAGCTTTGCTTTCATAATTATGAATAGTTCCCTTAGTGAGGGAGACTGGAAGAGAAGGTTATTATGTTTCAGTTCTTTTTCCTGACCTTACTGAGGTGACATTTTGAATTTTAAGCTTTCCATTAAGTAATCTGATGCCTATTAATTGAGTTCATTCTCACTAATTGACTATCAGTTGTTTCAGCTCCAACTTTATTTTTAAAAAAAATCGTGGGAGGTGTGTACTGCTAGTAAGGCCAATGTTTATTGCTGTTCAAATCTTTTTGTCCCTCAACAGCTCCATTGATGTTTACAATGGGATGAGAACTTCTGTTTGCAAATGGAGTCTCTTAAGACCTAAAACATAATTTTCTCTCAGGCACTTAGTGCACTGCTAGTTGTACTGTTACTCTTGAATTAAGACAAATTACTCAACAGAGAACACATGGAATGGCTATCACTTGCCCTTTGAAGGCTGAAATAAATGCCATCACGAAGCAACTTTTTCAGGCTAAAGTCCCAGGTCAGATTTATTTATAGCAACACGATATACATACACAAACTGATTGTAAACAGCACAAAACCTTACAATATCAATTAGTTCCATTCACAAGGAGTTAATGATCACATTTCAGTAGATAGCTTCCAACAATCTAATAGCAACCAAAAGACCTTTTCTGTGTTCCATAGTCCTTCAAGAGGAGAAACACTGGTACAAATGTGATTTCCATTTTGCTCTTGGAAATTCTGGCTGTAATTCAAGAACTTATAAACGTCAAGCAAGGAACATGTTTTTGTGCTATGAGCCTTCGTTCTTATGAAGCCATTTCTTTAAGTAAACAAATAAACAGAGCTGTTTGCAGTCTTTGCACATAGTTAGGTGAGATGGTACTGCTTCAAAACTGTGGCATCTTTTGAATGAGACCCCAGATTGAGTTTCACAAAAAGAATTTGCAATTCCATCTGTCAAACCACATGCAGTACCATTTCAGTTGAGTTATTTGAACAATAAAGATAAAGTCAGTGGCACATTTTCTCTTGGTCTGAGGCTGAATTCCACCACATTGCTTTCACAATGGTATTTGCATAGTAGCTCAGGATGAATTTCACCATTGTTGGATCTCTACACAGATGATGAATTCCTGTTGGGCACAGGGATGTCTGCAATCTTGAAGAAGCAGCATTTTTGAGATGGTATTAACCTCTGCATGTCCCGCTGCTCCCCTCTCCCCTGTTCCAAGTCAGAGGCAAAGATATTCCTGTAAGTAACAACTTGTCTGTTGAAGAGCATTCATTGGTTCTTTTGTTAATTCTTCCCTGTGGGCAAATGCGTGCTTTTCATATCATTGATGAACTTCAGCACGATTCAAGATAGTAGCTCACTTTGTCGGGTGGACTATCTTCCACGATTCTTTTGTGATATTCCTCAGGTTCTCAAGAAAAATGCTAAATTGCGCATAGTGTTTGGTGCATTAGTCAGGGATAAATATAGGGTAGGGGAATGGGTCTGTGTGGGTTCCTCTTCGGAGGGTCAGTGTGGACTTGATGGGCTGAAGGGCCTGTTTCCATACCATAGGGAATCTAATCTAATCTAAAAAGATAGTTTTTTTGTGATTATGTAATTCAACGAATTGCTTATGAGTGACCCATTTGCTCAGTCAGCTAAACCAGAGGATTTAAGTCACAACAGTCTTTCACACCCTACATCATAATCTATCTCGGTGGGATTCATCTGCAAGTACAAAGAACTAGACAGTGATTGCTCAATGGGATGAAATACTTCAGATTAATTGTGACAACTTAATTATAGTAATGGCAACATTGTTATACAGAGCACAGCACCGCCTAACATTGAAGTGAAGAGGCCAGTGTTCAGGTAAGCTGGTGGAAATGTACTCAGCACGTGGTCCAGGTTGGTGATTGTAGGACATTGCAATGAAATAGACCGTCTTGTGAAGGATGTTGGTTCCCAGAACTCTTTGTTGTGGAAGTCAGTCTGAGCTCCTCTGCCACTAGGAGAAAGTGAGGACTGCAGATGCTGGAGATCAGAGCTGAAAAATTGTGTTGCTGGAAAAGCGCAGCAGGTCAGGCAGCATCCTGCACCTTTGATGGTGCCTGACCTGCTGCACTTTTCCAGCAACACATTTTTCAGTTCCTCTGCCACTGTCAATCGAGTGTCCAACGCTGACTACTTAAATGAAATCCTTGGGGAAGTGTCATCGGCAGGTCATAGTGGAGGTGTATGTTCTGGCCTTCTATTCAGCTGCAGACTTAATGGCACTGGTCTTTCAACTTCATTGATTCCATGTGAAAGGGTGAGAGAGAATGCAGCCCCACCTCCAGAGCAAATAGGAACAGCAGGCCCCTCCATGTAATCGTTTTTTTCAGATGTTATAGCGTCATCCTGTGGAATAAGTAAGAATAGCAAACCTTGACACTGTAGTATTCAAAACTGAACGATTATATAAAAAAATTTGCACCCAAAAATATATTACATCCAATGACATACTTCTGAAATGTAGTCACTGTTATAATATGGGGTAAACAAGGCAGCCAATTTGCACACAGCTCCTGCAAACGGCTATGTGATGTTCACCTGCTTTGGCAATGTTAGTTGAGAAACTGGCCAGGAACAATTTGTCTATAGAAAGTTAGAAATGTCCCTACTTATCACCAGGGGAGGAGGAAACCAAGGTTGAGAAGTTTGGAGAAGCACTGGACATTAGAGAGAGGTAAATGTTGCTAGCCGAAGGAGGAGAATAAGTCAGGAGCAGGCATGCTGTTCCTCAGTCTGAACTATGATACTCTGCAACTGAACAATTTATATCTGTGACAAACCTTGCATTTTCAACTCAAAATGGAGGGAGTTGCATTTCTCATCTTATTCCTGACAATCTGTGTTTGAAAAACATTGCTTATCTAAGGTAATTGCTGCCTTAATTCCTCTTTGACACTAGGTGGTGCTGTGCTCTGTTTAACAATGTTGCCATTACTATAATTAAGTTGTTATAATTAATCTAAAGTATTTTGTTCCATTAAGCAATCACTGCCTTACTCTTTGTCTTTGTACTTGCACAATGAATCCCACGGTAATGGGTTACGATGTAAGATTTGAAAGATGATAGTAACCAACGGCCTTTGGTTTGGCTGACTGAACGAATGAGTGACTCATTGGTAGTTCATTGAAATAAATCATCGTAAGCAATGTCTTTCTGGAGGACCTGAGGAATAAAGAATGGTGAAAGATTGTCCACCTGACAGAGTGAGCTACTGCCTTCAGTCATGCTGAAGTTAGTCAATTATTTGAAAGGCAGGCACTTGTCCGCAGGAAAGAATTAACAAAAGAACCAATATTTCTGCTCAATGAGTGCACTTTGAGAGATAACTTGTCACTTACAGGAAAAACTCTGCCTCAGAGGAATAGGCCTTTTTTCTGCTGCCGAGCAAGCCAGAACAAGGAGAGAGGAATTTCATTTCAGTAATTACACTGTAACCTGGCCACCTCAGGCATAAGGTGGTCAACCATAACTGGATATACTCTAGACGTTTCATCATTTGACCTCTCGCGTTTCTACAGCTAGTTGTCCTATATGCCAACAGAGTAATGCCTTCTGGTGGCCAGTTGGAAAATGAACAGAATACTGATCACCCACTTTGAGGATTCATCATTACCAATTAGTAATTCTTATGTTTGTATAATGAATAAAACAAAATCATTGAAAGAAAGTTCTTCAGTGATCTTTCTCCCTGGTTGCTCAAGCCAGTACGTGGGTGATTCATTTTAAATTGTGGAAACCCTGAGAACAATTATGGAGAGTTGGCAACCTTACCCGAGAGTGGGTTGACCAAAATCAAAGGTGTGTCAGGTATGGCAGGGGCATGGTCTGTGGAATTCATGACTGGATGCAGAAATATTGCCAAATTAATCAATTTCTGTGTGTCTGAGCCTTCTGTACCTTACTAAACTGATGATAGTTTTTATTCTGCTGCATGTGTGGATGAAGATCCACCTCCATATATAAACAATTTCATTAAGGATTGGGAAAAATTGCAAATGGCGTCATGTAAGACAAAATAGTTTTAGCACAGTGACTTTTATTATATCGAGAAATCATTTTGCAGGCAGCAAAAGAGGAAAGAATGATTGCTACTTCATGGTGAGATCTTCCTGCTCTGCTTCAGATAACATTGGGGGAATCTGTTGATATCTACCTGAGTAGGGACCTCAGTTTAATAGGTAAAAACAATGACTGCAGATGCTGGAAACTAGATTCTGGATCAGTGGTGCTGGAAGAGCACAGCAGTTCAGGCAGCATCCAACGAGCAGCGAAATTGACGTTTCGGACAAAAACCCTTAATCAGGAAGGGCTTTTGCCCGAAACGTCGATTTCGCTGCTCGTTGGATGCTGCCTGAACTGCAGTGCTATTCCAGCACCACTGATCCAGAACCTCAGTTTAATATCCTATCAGAAGGATGGCATCCTCAGTGGAACATTGCAGTGTTACCTGAAGTTATGGGTGTGAGTGTTATTTCTCACTCAGAGCTCGATGTAGTATACAGTTGGGGAGCCCCAAATTAGAGGAGAGTTACAATATCCTAATTCTGATTTCCCCCTCTTGTTGAACACAGCTCCTAGTTGAGAGCTCCAGTCTTGAGGCAAAGGATGAACCCATAACTCAGAACATCTCAGAATGATCCTCTTAAGAATAAGTGAGAGCTGCTTTGACTCCGAGTTTCGGAGACAGTTCTATTCAGAGTCTGCTATTGTTGGTGATATTGGTTTCTGTAAAGTAAATCAACATCTTTAAGGTTTTTCATCATAAAGACTTAATATTTTCAGACTCACTTGATTAAATTCCATCAGCTTAAAAACAGCGACAAGGCTGCCAGACTACTCCACAAAACCCAGTGGTTGTAGAATGTTTGTAATATTTTGCTTGAATAGTAAATGATATGGCCAAATAATTCATACTGCTGGTAGCTGGAATGTTCAGAAAGATATTGGATAAAAACCTTACATGGGCTATGGCAAAGTGCCAGGGACTTGTACTTTTCAAATGGCTCTTTCAAAGAGCTAACACCAGTATGATGGGCCTGATGGTCTCCTTCTATAATGTGTGATCCTTTGATTTTTAGCATTCCTGCGAACTGGTGCAGGTTATTCTTGACCAAGTCTGGTGGTGAAAGGTTTCTCATGATAGCAGTGGGTTGTACTCTTGGAGGTGAACAATTCTATCCATTGACTGGATCCCAGTCATAGAGTCATTGAATTGTACAACACAGAAGCAGGCCTTCGGTCCAATTCATCCATGTTGACCAGATATCCTAAATTAATCCGGTACAATTTGCCAACATTTTGCCCACATCCCTCTAAACTCTTCCTATTCATATACTCGTCCAGATGTCTTTGTTGTAATTGTAGCAGCCTCCGCCATTTCCTCTGGCAGCTCATTCATACATGCACCATCCTCTGTGTGAAGAAATCTTATCATCATAGACATATTTGTCCATGAAAACACTGGCAGAAATGCCCACACAGAAACCTTGTGAAGACAAACTCTCATCTCTACTATAAAGCCAGTCGCTTGTGTGCTCTGGTGCTAACACAAAGATTGCTCTGCAAGTCCCAAGCTGGGTATAATGGGCCGTCAGTGACTCCACAATTGTAGATGACCTCAATCCGTGACTTCATGACCTGACACACTCTCAATATTTTGCTCAACTGGAAGCCAAGCAATATGGTTCAGGAATTGACAAAGAACTAAACCAAACATATCTTGGAATGACTTTTGAATCTAATGCATTGAGCAGTCTGTTTGCTAAACATAAAGGTGACAAGTTATACACAGATTAAGTCCTCAGAGCTCTTGAGGCCCTATTGTATCCACCCACAGGGTGGAGGGGGTTACATGCAGACCCCATCCTCAGCTATGGTGGAACCCAGGTCATGGGGTGCAGGAAGTAAGTGTTTCCAAATGTTTGGATTCAAATGTTTTGAGTAGGTAGATGCTCAATCCAGAGTCAAGATGAGTGTGCTGCTGGAAAAGCACAGCAGGTCAGGCAGCATCCGAGCAGCAGGAAAATCGATGTTTCGGACAAATGTCCTTCATCAGGATGAAGGCTTTTGCCTGTTTCATCAATGATATAATAGTCAGGATTGGTCAACATATGCAGTGGTGTCAATGTACATCTATACCCTGGACAATGATAAAATAAAGTTGAGAAAACTAATGAGAAAATATTCAGAAAAAAAAACAAAAAATACAAAGTCAAATGTATGTTTCTTTTTGCACATGGTATGTCAGATATTCGGAATAATTTAGCAAAACAGGACATTGAAGCAGAGAGTATAAAGAGATGATTGGAAGTCCAAAGGCAGAAACCTGAGTGCATAGATTGGATTACTCACCAGCGCAAATAGGGAGAGAGAGCCTCCAAACCCTTCCTATTCATATACCCAACCAGATGCCTTTTAAATGTTGCAATTGCACCAGCCTTCACCATTTCCTTTAGCAGCTCATCCCATACACGTACCACCCTCTGCGTGAAAACGTGCCCCTTAGATCTCTTTTATATCTTTCCCCTCTCACCCTAAACCTATGTCCTCTACTTCTGGACTCCCCCACCCCAGAGAAAAGACTTTGTCTATTTACTCTATCCATGCCCCTCATGATTTTATAAATCTCTATAAGGTCACCCCTCAGCCTCCGATACTCCAGCAAAAACAGCCTCAGCCTGTTCAGCCTCTCCATATAGCTCAAATCCTCCAACCCTGGCAATATCCTTGTAAATCTTTTCTGAACCCTTTCAAGTTTCACAACATCTTTCCGATAGGAAGGAGACCAGAATTGCATGCAATATTCCAACAGTGGCCTGACCAATGTCCTGTACATCCACAACATGACCTCGCAACTCCTATACTCAATACTCAGATAAAGGAATAAAGGAAAGCATACCAAATGTCTTCTTCACTATCCTATTTACCTCCAACTCCACTTTCAAGGAGCTATGAACCTTCACTTCAAGGTCTGTTTGTTCAGCAACACTCTCGAGAACTTTACCATGAAGTGTAAGTCCTGCTAAGATTTGCTTTCCCAAAATGCAGCACCTCTCATTTATCTGAATTAAACTCCATCTGCCACTTCTCAGCCCATTGGCCCATCTCATCAAGATCCCGTTGCAATCTGAGGTAACCTTCTTCATTGTCCACTACACCTCCAATTTTGGTGTCATCTGTAAACATATTAACTATATCTCTTATCCCCACATCCAAATCATTTATATAAATGATGAAATGTAGTGGACACAGCACTGATCCTTGTGGCACTCCACTGGTCATAGGCCTCCAGTCTGAAAAACAACCGTCCACCACCACCCTCTGTCTTCTACCATTGAGTCAGTTCTGTATCTAAATGGCTAGTTCTCCCTGTATTCCATGAGATCTAACCTTGCTAATCAGTGGCCTATGGGGAACCTTGTCATACGCCTTACTGAAGTCCATATAGATCACATCATCAATTGTCTTTGTTACTTCTTCAAAAAACTCAATCAAAATTGTGAGACATAATTTCCCACACACAAAGCCATGTTGACTGTCCCTGCTCAGTCCTTGTCTTTCCAAATACATGTACATCCTGTCCCTCAGGATTCCCTCCAACGACTTGTCCACCACCGACGTCAGGCTCATTGGTCTATCGTTCCCTGGCTTGTTCCTTGCCATCCCTCTTAAACAGTGGCACCACGTTAGCCAACCTCCCGTCTTCTGGCACCTCACCTGTGACTATTGATGATACAAATATCTCAGTAAGAGGCCCAGCAATCAGTTCCCTAGCTTCCCACAGAGTTCTAGGGTACACCTGATCCTGAGATGCAGGAAAGATGTTCCTGTTGGTGGGGGAGTTCAGAACCAGGAGGTACAGTTTAGATTAGATTACTTACAGTGTGAAAACAGGCCCTTCAGCCCAACAAGTCCACACCGACCCGCCGAAGCGCAACCCACCCAGACCCATTCCCCTACATTTACCCCCTCACCTAACACTACAGGCAATTTAGCATGGCCAATTCACCTAACCTGCACATTTTTGGACTGTGGGAGGAAACTGGAGCACCCGGAGGAAACCCACACAGACACGAGGAGAATGTGCAAACTCCACGCTGACAGTCGCCTGAGGCGGAATTGAACCCGGGTCTCTGGCGCTGTGAGGCAGCAGTGCTAACCACTGTGCCACCACGTCACCCATGTTTAAGTATAAGGGGTAAACCTTTTAGAACTGAGATGAAGAGAAATTTCTTCACCCAGTGAGCCTGTGGAATTCAGTACCACAGAAAATGGTTGAGGCTAAAACTTTGTATTTTCAAGGAGATATAGCTGTTTCGGCTGAAGGGATCAAGGGATATGGTAGGAGGGCAGGTTTAGGATATTGGGCTCGATGATCAGCCATGATCTTCTTGAATGGCAGAGCAAGGTTCAAGTGTTGAATTGCCTACTCCTGCTCCTGTCCTCAATGCTTCTTTAACACTATATTTTGAAAATGGCCCGGTGAGATCTCCCTGTTCAATATTTGTCCCTCAACTAACATTTACTAAAACATGCTATCTGGCCATTGTTACATTTCTGTTTGTGGGAGCTACTGTGCATAAATTGGCCAGCTGCAGCATTTCCTATATTACAACAGCAGTTACACTTTAAGAGTACTTCATTGGTTATAACGCGTTTTGTAATGTACTGTGATTGTGAAAAGTTGTTATAAAAATGTAAGACTCTTTTTCTCGAGAGGCAATGGATTGAAGGTAATGATGAGAAAAGGATTAGTTGAACCAATAAAGATAAATTGATCATATTCTTGGGCCTAACGATTATTCCTAAACATTTATACTCTATGGAAGATGATATTTTTCACTTTGGAGGTGAGAAAGGCAGAGGGAATTGCCACAAAGATAGGTATTTGAATACTTCTGGGGAGAAAGAAGTTAAGACTGGATTCTTTCTAATGCTTTGTTTTGCATCACCCCTAACGCATACGTGACCATGGAAACACACTCTCTGCAGGGACCAGTCTGCATTAATGTTTTATCTTTTCCACAAACTGTTCTTGTCAATTGAACAACCCCTCCTCTGTTTTTATACAGCATTCCCAACATTTTCCAACAAAATATGTCTGTTTGTCTAAAAGAGGTAAGCGTGTGTGAAACTGACAGGCTACTGTCTGCTCTGAAACTGTAATGATGAATAAAGATGCAGCAGGGCTTTCAAATCCACAGATTAATGTTGCCCATCTTCTTTCTTCAGCTATGGTTTTATTTTAAGAATTAGCTGTTGGCTCTGCCTTTGGAAATGCTGCTGAATTGAGCTTCCTGCTGCAGGAGACTGACATTTGAGCTTCCTTTCCTGAAATAATTTATACATTGCATTTTCTTTTTGTTTTCCAGTTGGAGTGCTTGGAGAGGATGGAACTGTGTTCTCTTAGAAGCAGGTAGGAGCTGTGGTGATCTATTCTGTCTGAGAGCTTTCCTTTTTGCCTCTTCCTTTCTGTTAGGCATTGACATAGGGGAGGAAGGTTTCAGGATCCAGGATAGGATAAGCTGCCCCATTTCAATGTTTCAAACAGATGTTCAGTCCCTCAGGATCTGGTCCAGGTGATGGGTGTCTTTGTGTTAGCGGTGAGATTGCATTCCAGGAATTGCCATTACTTCCCCCGACAAGATTTATGGGGATGGGGGAGGTCCGTGGGAGGTGTTGCTATCTTACTTTGGCAAGAGGCAAATGAACTGGCAAGTACTGTAAAACGAGGATTGTGGGATACAATGCAGGGATGGTGAGGTTTGACAGGAGGGAGGGGACATTGTCACTGACAGGGGGAACTGTCAGACCATTCGAGGGTTTGGTTGAAGCAGAGACGTGTGTGTTGGGGCTGGATTAGAATATGGGGTAGGGGCTTGTTTTGCTTCCAGGGCAGAGGTGTGTGTGTGTTGAGCAGGGGAAGTATTGCGTTGCACTCAGGAAAGTGCCACATAGAATGAGCGGGGATTGAATCTGAGGGAGTGTTGACTTTGGCAGGAGAGTAGGGAATATCAGGTTGCGTGGTGTGTGGGAGAGTTGGCAAACTCTGAATGACGAGGTCTACAGTTTGGGGGAAGAAGGAGAGGGGTTGTGATGAAGGGAGTGTTGAAGAGTCTGTTCAGGATGTTGGGGGTGAGGATCGGGGTGCAGGGGAAAGGAAGGTCAGGCACGGGAGGAGGAGGTTCAGGGCGCAAGAGAGGAAGAGGGTCGGGGTGCAAGGAAGGAGGAGGGTTGGGGCGGGGGGGGGGGGTAAGAGGGTCAGTGGGGTGAGGCGATAGTGAGGTTGGGGCATGAACGGAGGGTGGAGGTCAGGGTCCAAGGGAGGAGGGGGGTCTGGGCAGGAGGAGGGAGGTAGGTCAGCTGGGTGAGGGGAAAGTGGGGTTGGGGCGTGAGTAGAGCATGCGGCTGGGGTGCTGGGGGGAGGAGGGTCGGGACATGAGGGGGAGGAGGGTCAGCGGTGCGAGAGGAGATGGAGTTGGGGTGCAAGGGAGGAGGAGGCTTGGGGCAGGAGGAGGGAGGAAGGTTGGGGCACGAGGGGGAATGAGGGCCGGCTGTGTGTGTTGAGATGGGGGAGAGACATGTTGGAGACAATTTCGGGCTGAATGAAAAATTTTCAAAAGGTTGTGAGCTCCATTTATTTCCTACTGTGGCCTGCAATCCCAGTCCAGAGCCACAATCAGACTCCACATCTGTCACCAGAGGCTTTGCTTTGATTCGTAACCAGCTCTCTCTCTCAGGGGCATGGTGAAGGCCAATGACCATACACATGGGGAATTGATTAGCTCAGTTGGCTGGATGGCTAGTTTGCACTGCAGTGTAATACCAAACAGCGTGGATTCGATTCCTGCACCAGCTGAGGTTATCATGAGGGAGCCGCTTTCTCAAACTTGCCTGAGGCATGGTCACCCTCAGGTTAGGCCACCACCAGTTATCTCCC
Organism: Hemiscyllium ocellatum; assembly: GCF_020745735.1. Taxonomy (NCBI): domain Eukaryota; kingdom Metazoa; phylum Chordata; class Chondrichthyes; order Orectolobiformes; family Hemiscylliidae; genus Hemiscyllium; species Hemiscyllium ocellatum. The sequence goes on along the minus strand of NC_083437.1, from coordinate 34,243,314 downwards.
TAAGGAGAGAGTGGGATTTTGGTGACTGTACTGTTTAATCTTGGTGTAGAGGGGTTTCTGCTTTTAGTCCTACCAATGGCTAAGCTGGTGGTGTGCACAATTCAAACAAGCCAACTCTGAAAGTGGAAAAATACACTGGGGCCCAATCCATCCAAAACCTGGCCATCCTGTCTCTAAGGCTATCTGGTGAATTCCCCTGGAGTGAGGGAAGGAAGGGCCAGGACGTATCACGGGGAGATCTGAAGGAGAGCAGAGTGTTCTCTCACTGTCTGACCAGAATGCCTTACCTGGTTTATGCCAGCCATGAAATGGAATAACTCAGCTGATTCTGAAATCTTACTGTGCACAAACCATCTGTGAATTTATTTACATAACAATTACCTTCAAATTAATTCATTGTCGTAAGCCTGTAAAGACTTTTCTGCAAATTTGCCAGTTCTGTTTTCCTTGCTAGAATATGCTTCCGCTGAGTCTAAGAACAACACCTACCCTGTACCCATATCAATTCCTTCCACCTTGAACCCAATTCTCCCCAGACACACACACCAACATCTTCCCTCCACAAACATCCCCCACCCACTTCCTGCCCAAAATCCCCCACCCACTTCCTGCCCAATAGGCCCCTGCCCATCTCCCCCATCGAAAGCTCCCACGCAAATGCTTCTATCATTCTCAAGTGAATGTTTTTTAGGTTTAAACATGTCCACCAAGTATTAGCTTTCTGTTCCACTGTAGACTTTAATAAAGTTGAGCCCATTCCTGTCTTAATCATTGCACATAGAGAGGTACACAGAGAGACTGAGACAGACATAGACAAGAGGCACATACAAATAGGGGACAGACAGACATACATACACATACACAGATTTTGATATACATGCATATGCATAGATAGACACACACACAGAGTCTCTGATATACAGACAGACATACAAACATTAAGAGCTGCACGCACAAATGCATGCAATGACATAGGCACTCCTAGGTATATGCTGAAAATGTGTTGCTGGAAAAGCCTTGCCTGACCTGCTGCGCTTTTCCAGCAACACATTTTCAGCTCTGATCTCCAGCACTTACTCCTAGATATATGCAAATATAGAGAAGGATACAGACACAGGCAAAGATATACGCACAGACATACAGACAAAAAGACAATGCACACACAGACACACAAGTGCAGTGACAGGCAAGGAAAAGTTCTTGTCCATCAATTAATAATTTCCATGTCCTCTGGGGCATTGAGGCGAAGTAAAGTACTCCCACTGTTTTAGTTAAACTAGACAAACTAGGCAACAAGTCTGGGAATTTCAGGTTTATATGTGCAAGATTGGATATATCTTTGAAGGAAGCACAGAGGAATAGAGTTAACAGTTTGGCCGTTGAGCCCTAACCCTTGAGTTTCGAAGTTTGTGTCATCTGAAATTTTGTTTAATGTGCAGGTGATGGTGACATATCGTGCCTGTGCAGTATTCTGTGTATGGGATGAAGGAGCATGAGGCTCCATTGACTATCTTCTCACTGGAACGGATTCAATCCTAGGATGCCTTTGCTCCGTAGTACACTTGTACACAATCTGCTACAGGTCCCATGCAATGGGAGCTCCACGGTCCACAATGAGTGAGAACACAGACGAGCAGAGTTTGTACAACAATGCGTTAGCTTGGCTGATCTGCTCGGGGGTGTCTTTACTGGCCAACACCTGGGGCATCCTGAGCGTCAGTGCCAAGCAGAAGAAATGGAAGCCACTGGAATTCCTCATCTGCACATTGGCTGGGACGCACATTCTTAACGTGGGCATCCCCATCACCATGTATTCGGTCATCCAGCTCAGGAGACAGCATTCGGATTATGAATGGAATGAGGGGCTCTGCAAAGTCTTTGTCTCCACTTTCTACACACTGACTCTGGTGACGTGCTTCTCTGTGACCTCCCTGTCCTATCACCGCATGTGGATGGTACGGTGGCCAGTCAATTACAGGTAAGGAGGTTGGGATGAGGTGGGGAGAATGATATGGCTCTCCATTCAATGATGAGGCCAGAGGGGTTTCTCACAACTTCATCTGCATTGTTCATTCGCTGACTTGGCCCAAAGTGTTGTTAGCTTTGTGCACACATGTTCCTTTCCTTCTGGTCACTTGCATACCTGAAGCCTACCTTGGCCAACTCTCTCCTGGATTTGAAATGCATGTGTACCCTAAGAATAAGTTTCAACTTTATAACCTCAACCTTCAAATGAAATATTACATTCATGTACCACCAAATATTTGTTCCAGATGCTTAATTAATAGGGCAAGATCAGCCATTATCTATTGAACAATGGAACGCGACCATGTATCTGAATGGCCTATTCCTGTTCCAAAAAGGGATAAACCCTGTATACATTTGGAGGGTTCTTAGAGAGATGCTTCACTCAAATCATAAAAAATCATATCCAACCAACAAGCTAAGGGCCTAGGTGTGGACACCACTTTATAATGAATGAAGGGCTACTTCTGCAGCCCAGCACTTGCATCAGAGAATGATACTTGCAGGAACCATAACTGGGTTTACACCTGGAGGTTTTTGTACTTTCCCCCCAGACACATCTCTTGCAAATGGAACAGCTAGAAGACCATGATCTGCACATGTCTAATATTGATTGACTGTGTGCATTCGTGGACAGACAGGCAGGAGACTGGAAGAACACAGCAAGCCAGGCAGCATCAGGAGGTGGAGAAGTCTATGTGTCGGATGTAGCCCTTCTTCAGCTGGGGATGGGTGTGGGGGGAGCTGCAGATAAAAGGGGTGGCGGGGGCAGGGTGATGAAATAGGAATAGGTGAAGACAGGTAGAGGGTGTGACCTGGTTGATCAATGGGAGGAATGAATCTGCTTGGTGGCAGGGAGAGTGGAAGGGAGGGGGAGGGTGGTGAGGGGAGGCAGGGAGGAGCGGACGGGAAGGGGAGGGACTGCAAAGGCATTCTTGGAAGCCTAAAATTGTTCTGTTAATAAGCAAAGAAAGTGTTGAGTTCCTGAGACCCAAACTCTTCTAATGCACTCCAAAATACAATCAATCTTCTGAATGCGATGGCTCCCAGTTTGGATTTTCCATGGCTCAGTTGGGATTGGTTTCCAGGGCACACATTTACAATGCTGAAAATGTGTTGCTGGTTAAAGCACAGCAGGTTAGGCAGCATCCAAGGAATAGGAAATTCGACGTTTCGGGCATAAGCCCTTCATCAGGAATGAATTCCTGATGAAGGGCTTATGCCCGAAACATCGAATTTCCTATTCCTTGGATGCTGCCTAACCTGCTGTGCTTTAACCAGCAACACATTTTCAGCTGTGATCTCCAGCATCTGCAGACCTCATTTTTTACCCGACACATTTACAATGGTCAACCTAAATAGGAACAGGAATAGAATCACAAAGATGAAGGATGACAGGCTCTTGGTGAGGATACCTGGATATGGAGGGACAGATTCTCCTTTCTTGTATGTGGATACATAGGATCAGCAGGACAGTACAACGAGGAAACGTGGTGAGAGAGCATTGTTAGCCAAGCGTCTATTCAGGTCCTGAATTTGCCTGACAGCTTTACTTAAATAAGAAGAGTCACTGCACTTTGAACTGGCTCATGATTATCATCGAACCCTTACACTGCAGAGAGAAACCATTTCACCCACTGGGTCTGCACTGACCCTCCGAAGAGTGTCCCCTCCAATTCCCGTAACCACACATTTCCCATGGCTGATCCACCAAAACTGCACATCTTTGGACTTTCAAGGGGTAATTCACTGGGTAAAACATTCGGAGAAATTTCTATCTGATCGTATAATTGCAAAACTGTAGTATCATAGAAATTTTAGCACAGAAGCAGGACTTTTAGCGAGTTGAACATATTTTGGCACTGTGACCACCGAAACCTTTCTACATTAAGTAAATTATTTTTTCATTTGTTTTGGAGATAATGACATTGTAGCAAGAACAGCACTTATTACCCATCTCCAATTTCCCTTGGGAAGGTGGTACTGAGTCACCTTCTTGAAATATTGCAGTCAGTGTCAAGGCTGTACAATAGCCAGCTCTAGTCTTTACCTTTACAGCTTCTTCCTTTAATCTAACTTCCTCTTAAGCCCATGGGTTATTATAAGTAAAAGAACAGGCGTACTATGTAATACATGCATTTAACTTTTATCCAATTTATTTAGTGTCTCTTGATGTCTATAATTTAAATTCCAATCTTGAGCTTGCTAGAATGAACAGAAAATCACAGGTTGACGAGTGCCAACTCAGAATTTTTATCTTACTCTCTTTCTATTGAACAAAAACATCTAAAATGATAGTTATCTGTGAGTAATAAGTGCCCTTTATAGAATATCAGATCATCTCTGAGTTTGAATCCCAAATGAAAGCTTGAGCGCGCAATCAAGATTAAACATGAGATTCACGCATCTAACCATACTGGCCAGTTCAATTGCAGTCCTTCCTCTGAATGAATCAATGCAAAATTCAATCCTCAAAACAGGACTTTCTACCTTTTAAATAGGGTGCCTTTTCCTGTGTGAGTTTCAGATGAGGTATGTCTCCTGTCATTAGTGCCAGCTAAAATGACATGGTCCAATGGTAAGACCGAGTTGCACATTTTCATGTCCAAGTTCTGGTAACTGTACCCTTCTTGAGGCAGGTTTCCAATTTCTTCCAGACCCACCTGTGGACTCATTGATGGTCAGAAAACATTCAGCCCAGTGCTAGTTTGAAAAACAAAATCTAATTGTTGACCCCGTGGAATTTCCTATCCCATTCTGCGATCCATCCCTTGCATTTCTGAACAGAACACAAAAATCTCTCAAACTGCAAATCCATTGTTATGTCAGCATCAATGTGGATGATTGTGGTTGTACCCTGGTGATGTAACAGCCTGGCTTCCATTTTGTGCTAATTTTTCCTTTCGGCTGTTTAATCTCTCGCTTACTAACTCAGATGTAGGGTTTCCAACCTTCCAGAATTGTCTGCAAGTTCCAAACATTGTAAAAATATTATTCTTCAATCTCCAACAGAAGCCATTTAGAAATTGAATTTCCCATTAATAGCTGAAGAGGATAATATTATGGAAGGGTTTGTGCTTTATATCTCTATGACTCAATGATTTTGTGTTTTAAGGTTTATACTGTAACAATTGACTGAAAATACTAAACTAAATGCAATTTTTTTGGCAACTTATACTGTAAACTTCAGAAATGAACTTTCCTCTGTTATATTTCACACACATCTCAATTTCCAGAGAATACAGTTTGAGTTTTCCCTGCATAGGTAAAGTCACCATAGTTTTACCAGACATTAGAAAGAGAAATGAGTGGTGGTGGTTTAATCTGAGGGTCACTGCACCTCAGGCGAGCGGAGAGGTTGAGAAGGAGATTTCTTCATAGTAACCTCAGCTAGTGTGGTAATTGAACCCACACTATTGGTATCATTCTACACTGTGAACCAGCCATCCAGCCAACTGAGCTCCCTGTGTCACCAAGTGCCAACTTCAATTATATTGCAATTTTGTACATCATGGTTCATGGAGGCTGCTGCACATGCGAACTGTTGCCTTCAGACAGGTCCAACTTTCATTAGTGAGACGTTCAAACCCTGACTTGTGCACCTTACTTTTCAGGATAAGGTTTAAAATGTGCTGACGTTCTTTGAGAGGTGCAAGAAAACATTTTGGAGAGGTCGGGTGCCATTTGGGATTTTAAAGTAAATGCAGTCTAATCTAATCTAAAAATCTAAAAAGTGCATAAATTCAATGGAATTGGCAAGCTCATTGAAACTGTCAAGCTACAAGACCTTTAAAATCTGTTGACCTATACTTTAACAACAAATGCTGCAATTTAGGAAAAAATAATCAGATCCTCTTACTTTTCTTTGTTGACATAAACCTGAGGGATATCATGATATGATTTATGCTGCATGGCTGATATTGTATCAGTTCTGGATATAGGTTTGCTCACTGAGCTGGAAGGTTCATTTCCAGATGTTTCGTCACCCTACTAGGTAACATCTTCGGTGGGCCTCCGGGCGAAGCATTGCTTATACACACACACACTCACTCTCTCTCTGTGACACATACACACACGCATTCACTCTCTGATATGATCACGTTCTCTTTGACACACACACACACACACACACACACACACACACTCTCTGAGACACATACATTCCTGCTTTCTATTTATATGTTTGGGTTTCTTTGGGTTGGTAATGGCATTTCCTGTGGTGACATCATTTCCGGTAGTGATGCCATTTCCTGTTCTTTTTCTCAAGGGCTGATAGATGGGGTTTAATTCGATTTGTTTGTTGATAGAGTTCCAACTGGTCTGTTCTCTGTTGCTTTTTACAGCTGGAACAGGGAACTGAAACATCAAGGCCTAGCCTAACACCCAGCCCCTGGAACTAGGTGCCACAATTTAGAAATCAGGGGTCACCCAGTTAAAATAGAGATGAGGTGAACTTCCTTCCATGAATGACTTGCCTTCTCAATATTCCTCTCTCCCCTGGGGCACAGTGACCTCCAAGTTAAACCACCACAATGGGAGAGCAGCCCTATGGTTCACTATGGAGTGTGGGAGGCGGAAAGATGCAAGGCTGGTTGAGTGTGCAAGGCAGGGTAAATGAGAGGGACCCCTCCAGGAATATGTCCAATAGGAGTTGGCAACTTAAGGCAGTGCTTATATCATTGCAGTGTGGTCTCATGGAACATGTCGTGTAGTGCAGCATTGCCTTGAAGTTATATTGGACTTGAAACGTTAACTCTGTCTCTCTCTCCGCAGATACTGCCAGACCTGCTGAGTTTCTCCAGCATTTCCTCTGTCTGTTTCAGAAAACATAGCATCTTTCCCATGAATGAGCTTGCTTGTCCCCAAGAGTCAGTTTATACCGAGCTGAGCTGATAAAAGTCTGCTCATTAAGAATGGAGAAAAGCATACTCTTATTTTATATGTTGAACTGGTCTGCCAGTTAGTTCAACAGGGAGTGTGACTGAATAATTTGAATTTAATTTGTTTGGGTGGGAGGGGCTATGAATATTTAATTCTGACCCTGAGGCACAGTAGGAATGAATAATTAATTCAACATCTGAAGATGCTGAACACAGAAGAACAAAGCAAGCAGAAAGTCAATGATAAAACAAAGTTTCATGCAGGGACCAAGCCAGCAGTTAGAAAAGAAAGTATTTTACATGCAGGCTTATGTGTGTTTTGTGCATTAGAAACCTGCACCTCACAGCTGGTGTTTTGTCCCCAGTTTGTTTGCTAATTTTTTCTGCTTTCTTTCTGCTGCATCAGGGTACCCCATTCCATCAGTGCTAATCATCTGAAATGCTGTGTCTGTTTTGTTAGCTACACAGTGATTTTCAACACTCTCATATGTAGAGTGTGACAGAACTGTCTAATATTGTCTACAGGCATATGATGTATGTGCACAAATGTTAATATTTGTAACATATGTGTGTATATGAATATATGATATATGTTTATATACTATATGTGATGGATGTGCCTATGTAGAACTTGGTCTTAATGGAAACATTTATAGATGATACTACCCCGCCCTTTAATTAAATCTTTTCACTTGGCTACACCATTTCACGCCAACCCATCTCGGCTCAGTGGTTAGCACTGCTGCCTCACAGCACCAAAGTCCCAGGTTCGATTCCAGCCTCGGGCAACTGTCTGTGTGGAGTTTACACATTCTCCCTGTGTCTGCGTGGGTTTCCTCTGGGTGCTCCGGTTTCCTCCCACAGTCCAAGGATGTGCAGGTCAGGTGAATTGGCTATGCTAAATTGCCCATGATGTTAGGTGCATTAGTCAGAGGGAAATTGGTCTGGGTGGGTCTGTTTCCACACTGTAGGGAATCTAATCTAATCTAATCTCAAAATTCCGTTGCGCCCTTTATAGTGATACTTCTCCCTCAGTGACCACTCCAGACATAGGATGCAGATTGGCAATTTGATTTGCTTTGGCTGGAGAGTCAGTGCTTTGTATTACTCCTAGACAGGGATTTAAATGAGTGAAGGGACGCTCACAGTGAAGTAGACTGTTCATGACCTATGAATAAAGCACGCATGCTTTGTACTTTTAGTATTTTTTTCCATCTTTTGTTCACCTTAGCGGATTTTGAGAAGATTTGTTCACTTTATTAACCGTGGATAACAAAACTAGAAAACAATTCTTCAAAAGTAGATTTACAGGAGTGAGCAGAGGAATGTCTGTAGCATAAATGCAGACACAGACAATTGTTTTACACTGAATGGCCTGTTGTTCTGCTGCAATACAATTCTTTGATGTGTGGTATCTAGAGAAAAGTGAGAATTATTAAGTAGTATTTACAGTTATTATGTTTGAGCCGTACATTGTAAGTGGTGTTTTGTCTGTATTCAGAACCAGGCAGATGTGTAACTGTTTTTATTAACTGTTCCAGGTTGAGTAATACCAAGAAGCAAGCTGTGCACACAGTGATGGGAATTTGGATGGTATCCTTCATTCTATCTACATTACCTGCAGTAGGCTGGCATGACACCACCGAACGCTTTTATGCCAAGGACTGCCGTTTCATTGTCACAGAGATAGGTCTCGGTTTTGGGGTCTGCTTCCTGTTGCTGATTAGTGGGAGTGTAGTGATGGGCGTGGTCTGCATTGGCATCGCCCTCTTTCAAACTTTCACTGTCCAAGCCGGAAACAATACCAACAAGAACAAATTCAATGTGCCCACAATCGTAGTGGAAGATGCACAGGGTAACAGGAGGTCATCCATTGATGGCTCCGAACCACTAAAAACCTCTCTCCAGATAACTTACCTAATCAGTGGAATAGTTTTTATCTACGACTTCTTGACTGGATTTCCTGTTTTGGTAAGCTGCTTTTTTTTTCTCTCATTTGCTGTCTGCACACTGAAGATTTACTTTTTCGGGAGTGGATTGCAGTTTGCACAGGGAAGTTGTAAATGAAAGGTTAAGGTTTGCAACCCAGGACATCTTTTGGTGAAGTTGAAATAATTAAATGGGGCAAAAGAATTAAAGAATTGTTCAGCTTTAGGAGCAACAGGGTCAATGCTATGAATCACTTCGGAGATAAGTCTTTGCACCGAGACATTTTTCCCAACGTATTTGTGTTTCTTTCTGATTTAATTTTTTTGTTTATTAATTATAGTCAAATATAAAAAAAATTGCAACCATATTACTGCACCACAGGAAAAGAATAGGGGATTGAGGCTAGATAAATTGTTCTTAAAGAGGGCTGGCATGCCTCACGCTGGGCCAAATGGTCACCATTGAATAGTTGAACTGCAACTATTCAGTGAGTCAATGATATAGGACTCCTTACTACATCCCGCAAGTAATACTACTTGACATAGTGATGTATTACAAAATGAAGTGACTGCTACTCTGTGGGAAAACATAGTCATTTTTCATAATTCAAGTTGGTAATAAGGTGATAGGCAGACTCTCTGGTTAATAGTATGGTAGCCAGAAGTCAAAATAAATTCTTTGCCCTCTTTAGAACAGTGTCACACAGGACTGATAATAATTAAGGAAGCAATCTGAGCAAGTAGATAGAGTCTCAGTTGAACTTCTCATTTGGTGGATGCCACCTCTGACCATGTAGCACTCCTTCAGTACTGTGCTGGACAGTATCAATCTAGATTAAATGCCCAAGTCCCTGATATGGGAGTTAATGTAAAATGGATGTGACAGTCCATTTGAGTCAAGATTCAATAATTTTATAAGATGTAGGAAAGAATTACCTCCTCTTGCTTTTGCTGTTGTGCAATCTGCAGTTCAGATTACTAATATTTTCTTATGAATATTTGTGTTTCAAAAATAGATTTTCCTGAAAAAGCACAGCAAGTTACATGGTTATCATGTTAGATCAGAGACAGTGGTTTCAGATGCAGTGTAATTTCGGGGCTGAAAATATGATTTTATTTTTTCTGAACTGAGCATTGATTTTTTTATTTATGGCTATGCATTTAATTTTAAGAATGTCCTCAGCTGTTTATTTGTGGTCATGGTATGGAACGTAGTTAACTTTATTGTAAACTTATTTTCTGGAATTTATGAACAGCATGAATTCACAAATGACTCACACATAAAAGGAAATTGAATTACAGCTCGTCTGTCAGCCAGAATTCCTCTTCTTTGTGTGTGGGTTGACAGCAAGGGTTTATCTTTCAGGGCTACCCAGCCTGGGAATTGCTCAGGTACTTTAGGCAGGGCTTACCTGCTGGGTTGTTAAGAGACACCATGACATAGGACACAGCTGAGAACTTCCATGGCCTTGGCTCTTTCAGCTCGGGCACAGTTGGAAAACATTGAATAATGTATCAATACCAGTTGGGGCTCTGAGTCAGAATGTTGTGTGTTCAAGTCCCAGTCTGGAGATTCAAGCATTTACTGCAGGCTGACCCGTTTGTACCAAGCTGTGAAAATTCACACTGTCCGAGTTGCAGTCTTTCGGATGCGATGCTAAACTGCATCTGCATCCATCTTCTACGGTGGATGTAAAATATCCAACTTGCAAAAGCAGATTATCTGACCATTATCACGTTGCTGTTTGAGTGATAGGCTTTGCTTGATATTTCAATGCAGAAACCAGTCAACAAATAAGATCAATGACAGGAGTCGTTTCCCTAGTGTAGGGGATTTCAAGACTGGGAGGCACATGCTTAAGGTGAGAGGAGAAAGATTAAAGAATGACATGAGGGGCATCCTTGTCATGCAGAGAGCGGGTCATTTGTGGAATGAACTTCCAGAGGAAGTAATGGATGCGGGTACAGTTACAATGTTTAAAAGAAATTTGGATAAGTTTATAAATAAGAAACGTTTGGAATGGTATGGGCCAAGCACAGGCAGCTGGGACTAGTTTAGTTAGGGATTATGGTCAGTATGGATTGTTTGGAACGAAGGGTCTGATTCCATGCTGTATGACTCTATATAGCCATTAACTATCAGTTAACATGCATTTTAACAAGCTTTTTTTGTATTTAGTCTTTGAATTAATACTTTTGAAAAATAGGAATTCATGGCTAAGTTAAAGATTAATTGACCCATCATGCTTGTTTGTTATTTGAATATCACTGCTCTGTGGAATCTCTGAACAGCTTTATATTTCTTTCTGCTTGAAGTATTTATCCATACTTTCTTTAAATGGTTTCTAACCATGTGACACTTTCTTCCAACAACCTTTCTTGCAAGTACGTTATATTACGGTCATCTTTTATGAATCGCTGGTACGAATGATACATGGAATTAATAATTTTTTGCACAAAATTAAGCAGCAGTTAATGCATGCCTGGCAGTTTTTGCTGTTTGCTGATTCTAGCTCTCCATTTATCGGTGCTTGAGAATTTGCAAAACGGTCACAGTAAAACTCGGATTCCAAGTCTAATCCCCATGACTTGTACGTGATGCTGCTGTGATGAAAATGATGCACAGCTGGACTGACTCTTCCCTTACCACCAACGCACCCTCCCATCAATTCTGGAGAAATATGATTAAAATAGGAAGAGATTTTCAGTGAATCTGCTCAGATCAGGGAACCTTTGTTGGGGTCATAAGTATCAGAGGGGCAGGGGTCACCATAAGTGCAGGCAATGTTTTATTCATCTAGAAAAGTACATTTGTCTTCAGTTCTGGAAGAGTCATTGACCTGAAACGTTAACTGTTTTTCCTTGCACAAATGTTGCCAGACCTGCTGAACATTTCCAGCATTTTTGTTTTGTTTGTCAGATTTCCACCATCTACAACATTTTGCTTTAGCATTAGTTTGTTCTACGATTTCTAATTGCTTCCACAATTACTCCTACTGTCCTTCCGTAACATAGTTTTAGAATTTTTATTCTTTCAAATATTTATTCAATTCCCTTTCCACTGTTCAGGCCATGAGTTCCAGATCATAACAAGAAAGTTCCTCCGACCGCACCTTTCAGATTCCCAAACTCTCCCATCTAGAAAGACAAGGACAGCAGGTACATGGGAGCACCATCACCTTCAAATTGCCCTTCATGCCACATACCATCGTGTCTTGAAACAATATCACCGTTCCTCAACTGTTGCTGGGTCAAAATTCTGGAACCCCCTTCCTAACTGAGAATGTCCCCCTACCTTTAGGACTGCAAATGATGGCCTTGTCAGGAACATCTACAACTAATGAAGGCACACAAAATAACTAAAGTTTGAGTTCTTATGACCTTATAAGTGGGTAATAAAGAAGTTGGGCAGAATTTTAACTCCCAATGGCTAAGAAATCTTAAGTAAGAGCTCAGAGTCAATTTGACAATCCACACCTTCACTGTCTTTCACCTTGACTCTTCAAATGTACTGCTTGTTAATCACTCACATTCCACCACCCTTGAAGTTAAGGTTATCCAAAACTCTGCCACACGTGTCTTGACTAGGATCAACTATCACCCCGATACTCAATGGTCCCATGTTGGCCCACATTCAAACAATACCACTGATTTTAAAATTCTTATCCTTGTTTTCCAATTTCTCCATGGCTTTATCCCACACAATCTCTGTGATCTCCTAAAACCTTCTGAAATACCTGCAAATCCTATAATTCTGGCTTCTTCAGCAGCCTCTATTTTAACCCATTGATGGCTATATCTGAATTCTCAGTTCCCTAAAATCTTGCCTCTACATTTTGCTGTCCTTTTTAAAATACTTCTCAATACCTTTTTGACCTAATAATTCCTTTGATCTTATGACGTAATATAATCCTTCATGACTTGGTGTCATATTTTGTTTCATAATATTTCTGTAAAGCCCCCAGGGATAGTTATTACATTGAAGGAGCAACTTAAGTACACGTTGTTGTTGTAAGAGACAGTTGGCTTCATTTCTGGCGTAGGTACGGCTAGAATACAAGAATTTATAAGAAATGGGAAGGGAGGTAGTAAACTCATTTGGGGGTGAATAGATCTGATTATTGCCAACAGCACAGATTTCAAGCCCCATTCCATCTGCAGCAGACTTGGAACCTGCCTCTTCACCCTATCCACAGTTTTGGCAGTTTGCCATGCTTCAGCAAATAATCACCAAGGTCTTGCCTTCGGCTGAACAACTCAAGAGGAGAAATAGGTTGTTGGGCTGAAGGAGGTCATCCTTTTTCACAGGTCAGCACACTTGCCTGAATGATCAATTAAATTTCTTGGGGCTAATAGCTGCATCTGTATCCCGTTTCCTGTTTTCAGCTTTCTGTTGGCTTCTAATTATGATGTATTGTTGGGTCAGTTCTGTGTTATTTTCTTTTCCAGTCTTGTTTATTTTTAGCCTTCTGCCTTTTCAATTTTGCTCACAATTTGGACATTTTAAAAGAATATCTGCCTGAAGTCCTTCAACAAATAACAATACTGCCTGGTACTTCTGGATCACATTTTTACAAACTTAGATTAGTTTAGATTCCCTTTAGTATGGAAACAGGCCCTTCTGCCCAACAAGTCCACACCGACCCGCCGAAGAGTGACCCACCCAGACCCATTCCGCTACCCTTCTATTTACCCCTGACTAATACACCTAACACTATGGGCAATTTAGCCTGGCCAGTTCACCTAACCTGCACATCTTTGGACATGAATATGACATTTCTATAAATTTCCAAGCATTTTGCTCAGATGACAAAGGAGTGATTTTTATGATTTGATTTCTGTTTGAAAAATTTGGTGTAGAGAGAACTCTGCAAATAGCAGTGCATTAATTGTATAATGCTGATTAGCTAGTAGTTCCATTTATAGCACAAAGGGCTGAAAGACATATTAATTGGATAAATACCAGCTTTGATTCCTGGTAGATGCCAAGTTACTTTCAGGCAGGAAATAAACGTTGCACCATAATGGGGTTCAGCTCCTCATAGCCTAGGAAAGAGTATATTCATCTAAGGTCCATTCCTGATGGCCATCAAGTGATCTCAGATGGCCAGGATTGGTGGACATTAACCAGGAACAAGACAGAGGTTGGCCAAAGTCGCCTTTTCACAGTTGCATAAATATTCAGCACTTTGCTTTATGTTTGAAGAAAGATCCTGACTGTACTGAGAATGATGAGGCTGCTAGCATTGGGACGTTGTGAACCTCAGGGGTCAGTACCTGCAGGAAAGAAGAAGAGAGGACAATTTTCTTTCTGTCTGCAGCTCCAGTCTCTGACTGGTATTTTCCATTTGGAAGTTCACGGAAGGGCTGTACTCAGATTACTATCAGTGCTACTCTGGTTATGCACATATGGATTAGGAGCAGGAAGAGAAGAGAAGAGCCTTTATTGTCATGTGCACTCGACCGAGTGCAGTGGAAAGTTTGTAATGTTGCCGCTTTAGCACCAAAGTAGGTAGAAGATAGCTAGGTACAGATACTTTAAGTGTTTGTTACAAAATTGAAAGAGTAAAACAGCAGTCTAGCATAAGAATCCAAAGTTTAAAAAGTACAGAAATTAAAGAAGTAGACAAAGTACAGAATAAGAATAAAAGGTATCTTTAGAAAGTATTCAAGTTATAGTCCCTTTCACTTAGTCTGTGTCCACAGAACTTGAGGCTTCACTGCCTCCACACATTGGCCTCTAGCCCATGACTCACCTCCGGGACTCATCTCCCAGACCAACCTGGACTCGAACTGCGTCCTGCGCCAGGCTGTGGCCTGGGACTCATCTCCCGCGCTGGACTGCACTCGGGCCCCCCTCCGTTCTCCATTCACTCGGGGTAGGTTTAAGAAGTTCAAAGTTGAGCCAGGTGCAGGTAAGCAAACTGCAGAAAAGAGAAGAAAAATTGAAAAAGGAAGAGTAACTGGTGAAGCAGAGGAGCTCCAGTTGGAGCAGCCCATTCTGCCACTATCTTTCTCTGCCAATTAGCCAACCATGGCTGACCTGGTTGACTCATCCTCTCTTTAATGGTGACCCCCATTCCATTTTTCCACCATCAGTAATGGATGAGGGTCTTCTGAACTCTGCTGAAAAATCCAGAAACAGCAGGGTGGCTCAGTGGTTAGCACAGCACCAGGGACCTGGGTTTGACTCCACCCTCAGGCAATTGTCTGTGTGGAGTTTGCACATTCAATCTGTGTCTGTGCAGGTTTCCCCTGGGTGCTCTAGTTTCCTCCGACAATGGTTAGATGGATTGGCCGTGCTAAATTGCCCATAGTATCCAGGGATTTGCAGACTAGGTGGGTTAGCCATGGGAAATACAGGGTAGGGGCCTTGGATTTGGGTGGGATGCTCTTTGTAGGTTTGGTGAGAATTTGATGGGCCAAATGCCCTATTTCCACACTCTCAAAATTCAATGACTCCAGAAAGTTTTCAATGATAGCAAAAACTAGAAAGCCTTCCTTTCCTTTGAGTTGATCTGGGTTTCTTAATGTACAAGGAGGCTGCTATTGTGAGCACAGTTTGTCAGGACCAATCACCACATATCCAGCCTGAACATGTTCCAGTTTCCCTTTTGCATGGTCAATCACTCCTTAGGTACTGACCAAGCATTCTGGGACACAAATGGGAGAATAAACACAAGGCAAACCTTTGTTATGATTCAAATTTATGAAAGGTCTTGAAGAATAAATCAATAGAAATGGTTCTCTTGATTATAGGACCAGTCATCATAGATCACAGATTTACGTCTAAGGACCAGAGGAGAATTGAGAATTTTCTTTTAGGCTCTGAGTTATGATCTGGAATATTGTACATTAGAGGGTGCTAAATGTGGATTTAATCATAATTTCCAAAAGCAACTTGGAAAATTTTTGAAAAGGGAATAAAATGCATACCACGAGGAAACAATTCGGAGTATAATTAATTGAGCTGGCACAGGTACACATGGGCTGAATGGCCTCCTGCTATGCTGTAGCATTCTCTCGTCCCTAGCGCCCGAGCTGCTAATCCTCCCTTATCCAATACTATTTAATAAAAACAGGTTGACTGGCTGTTCATCTTGATGTGGTTTGCAGGATCATGCTGTGTGCCAAATGGATGCTGTGTTGGTCTAAATAACAATAACCATTCAAAGCAATTGTTTGGTTGTGAAGCTCTTTGAATTGTTTGTGATGAGGATGAATGTGAGCTTTCCTCTCATTCTGCAGCAAGACTGCAATTAGTCTTTATGTTCTTAGATTAGATTAGACTTAGTGTGGAAACAGGCCCTTCGGCCCAACAAGTCCGAAGCGCAACACACCCATACCCCTACATTTACCCCTTACCTAACACTAGGGGCAATTTAGCATGGCCAATTCACCTGACCCGCACATCTTTGGACTGTGGGAGGAAACCGGAGCACCCGGAGGAAACCCACGCAGACACGGGGAGAACGTGCAAACTCCACACAGTCAGTCGCCTGAGTCGGGAATTGAACCCAGGTCTCAGGCGCTGTGAGGCAGCAGTGCTAACCACTGTGCCACCGTGCCGCTGTTTGAAAAGAACCTGTCTGAGAAAGGTCATTGGTTTGTCAACCTGTTTGTCCATTCTGCCTTTTTTACTGTGTTTCACTCTGGTTCACTGCCTCATTTGTTATCTTTAGCCCTCTCTCATTCCCGTTACATTTCTTGGCCAATTTGTTTTGAGAAGAAATGCTGGCACTGGGAGTTTCCAGTCTGAGTAGCCAATATGCTTCGGAGTCCATTATGAAATAGTGAGATGCAGGGGTATGTTTTCTGTAATTTAAGGTCTCTCATTTTCAATGCTGGAGCAGAATAAACAGTAAATGCTGGAAGGAAGTGTGATTCTTTCTGTTTCCCAAACAGATCATTCTGTGACCTTTCAATGTGAAACTGCCAATTTTGTACCACTTTAAGATCATTCCTATGTCTATTTGCAATTGAGGTGTCTACTCCAAATACAAGTCTTGGAAGACCTTAACCTCCCAGAGGAGACTTTGTCTGTCTCATCAATCTTGGTTAAACGTTTTTGGATGTATTATCTACTTGCTGCCCAGATGAAGAAGGAGAATTGCAGATCAGGAACACCCAACAGAAACTGTCTCTAATTGATTTCAGTCACAGTACAGGTTGGCTAGTTCCTATAGCAGCTGCCACCCAGCAACACTGATTTTCACACCTCAAGGGTAAGTTGAAAACATACTTATGAAATCCTCAGAAATCTTGTCCTCAGGGGCAGAAGTCTAGCCATTCAGTATCCTTTTATTATTGGCAGTGCTTTTAGGCCTGAACATGTGTTTTTTTTCAAGAAATTCTTAATGACAGCATGTCAGTTTTGGGAATCAGCCATTTGGATTAGTCAGTTTTCAGTCAATGAAACCCTACTTAGAAATTACTCCAAGTTGAGGGCACAAAACAAGGAAAAAAAGGAAATGGAAGCTTTTTGAAGATGAAAGGATCAAAACAACAGAGCTTCTTTATCAAGAATCGAGCATGATTAAAATAAAATAGAAAAAAGAGAAAATAAAGGAATGAAAAGAAAAGGCAGTGTTACAGGCCAAACCAAACACCCTCAAAATATGTTAATGAGGTAGCCTAGACCCCAACTTTTTCTTATTTTTAAAGGCAAGTGTAAGGTGTTGTGTTCTGGAGGTATTTCAATTGGTCAAACTTGATGCAAAACACATTTTGTTTTTACTCTGTAGTTAAAATACAAATAAAGGAAAGAAGAATTGGAATACCTTAACTCTCTTAGAAAACTTAACAGAACAATAGATTATTTAACCACTAAACAGCATCTGTTCCAATATAGTAAGATCCCATAAAGACACCCTTGGCAAAGGCAAATTCAGTAAAATAGATTGTCTCACATGAAATTCTAGTGGCAAAGAGAACCCCAGCTTTTAGCTTCCACTCCAACTTCAAGACCCCAGCGATTGCTGAAAGTTAAACTAAAAATCCTGGTCCTGTGGAAGCTTGACCTCACCCATTCAGGCTGCTTCTATTGTTCCAACTTTTAGAAAAAGTCAAAGCTAGCTGGGTTCAGAGCAGACAGCTTGGCTCCAAGTTTACAACACTTGCTTTCAACAGAAACACAATGGAACAAATCCTTCTTAAAGGCAAAGTTAAAAATCACACAGCGCCAAGTTATAGTTCAACAGGTTTATTTGGAAGCACTAGCTTTCAGAGCACTGCACAACCACCTGATGAAGGAGCAGCACTCCGAAAGCTAGTGCTTCCAACTAAACCTGTTGGACTATAACCTGGCGCTGTGTGATTTTTAACTTTGTCCACCCCAGTCCAATACTGGCACCTTCAAATTATTCTTAAAGGCACATCTCATAACTCACAGGTTTAGCATAAGGTAAGCATTTAGATATTTTTACTTGAATTAAAAATGTAACTTTTCAGGATGATTACAAAAATTTGAACTTCAAGCTGTTATTTTAATGTCAAGATGGCCAGACTGCATCTATCTACTCCTACTCTCTGGTCCATGATCAGGAGCTAGTTAACATTCTCAGAGCTAGCTTTTTTTTGATCATGCTTTTAGTCTCATATCCTACATTTCCCCTTTATTTTCGACCCTGCATCTCCTGCAAAGTATCTCAGGATGTTGACAAATGTGAAAGATCATAAATAAATATTAATTTTCTCTGTTTGCATAAAAAGGAGATAATATTTACCCACGTGTCCATGCTGTAGTCTTGTGTTTTTCATTAATTCCTCATTTTTAAAAGAAAACTTCACTCTTTCTTCTCTAATTCTCAGCAATACATTCGCAGGTGCCATCTCGATTCATGTTAAAGTGTTAAATATGTCAGCATTGACTCAGTGTGAGCACTCTCATCTCTGAGTCAGTAGGGATCAGAAATTCACTCCAAGGAGCTATGTACTTTCTAAGCTGACACCCCCGTGATGTACCAAAGAGCCTTCTTTCGGGTGAAAATTTGAACTCGAATAGATGTAAAAGATCCAATCACACATTGTTGATGATGCTCAGAGATTTTCTCCCTGGTGTCTTGACAAAATTCATTCCTGAACCAACATCCACAACAGTGTATCTCACTGCTCTATGTGAAACCGTATTATCCACAAAATAGTCACTGCGTTTGCTACATTAATATCGTGACTACATTTGAAAAGTATTTCAATGGCTTTAATTAGTGTATTCTGAGGTAGAGTAGGCTCTATGTAATTTCAAATAATCATTTATTTTGCAATAGATTGATCTGTTTTTAAAATATTAATACTGCTGTGGACTAGCTGATATTATTACTGTACAAACCCATAAGACATATAAGCCGAATTTCACCATTCAGCCCATTGAGTCTGCTCTGCTGTTTGATCATGACTGATGTATTTCTGAACTCCATTCTCCTGCCTTCTCCCCATAACCTTCGATCCCCTTACCAATCAAGAACCTATCTAGTTCTGTCTTTAATACACTCAGTGACTTGGCCTCCACAGACCTCTACGGCAATGAGTTCCACAGAGTCACCACTCTCTGACTGAACAAGTTCCTCCTCCTCTCAGTTCTAAAGAGTTGTCCCTTCACACTGAGGCTGTGCCCTCCAACACTAGTCTCTCCTATCTCTGGAGGCAGCTTTTCCATATCTAATCTATCCAGGTCCTCTCAGTATTGTGTAAATTTCAATCTTTATAAATTCCATCGAGTACAGACCCAGAGTCCTCAATGGTTCCTCATATCACAAACCCTTCAACTCGAGGATCATTCTTGTAAACCTTCTCTGGATCTCCTCCAATGCCAGCACATCCTTAGATACGGGGCCAAAAATAGCTGTCAATTTCCAAATACAGCCTCAGCAGTTCATCTCTGCTCCTGGCCCTCTTGAAGTGAATGCTAACATTGCATTTGTCTTGCTAATTGCCAATTGAACCTAAATGTTAACCTTAAGAGAATCCTAAACTAGTCCCTTGGTGCTTCAGATATCCAAAGCCTTTCCCCATTTAGAAAATAGTCTATACCTCTCCTTTTTACCAAAATGTGACCTCTCACTTTCCTACTTTGTATTCCATCTGCCACTTCTTTACCCACTCTCCTAGCCTGTCCAAATCCTTCTTCAGCCTCCCCACCTCCTCAATGCTACCTATCCCTCTACCTATCTTTGGGTCATCAGCAAACATAGCACAGTACCCTCATTTCCTTTGTCCAGACTGTTTATGTATCATGTGAATAGTTGTGGCCCCAAAGCTGACTCCTGCGGAACTTCACTAATCACCAGTTGATCTCCTGAAAAAGACCCCTTTATCCCTACTCTCTTCACCTTCACCTTAAACTCCCTAATCAATTCTGCCTCATTACACATCAAATTTGATCACAGACTGAAATCTGACTTGATAGACTACTCCTTTATTTAACAATCCATTCTATAATCGAAACACAAGCTGACCTGTTGCAAATTTGGATTTAACAATAAAACAGAAGTCCATTATGCAAAATAAATGAAGATAAAATAGAATAAACCAAGTTATTTACAGAGGAGTGCTGGGAGAAACAACTGAAGAGCAGGAGTATCAACATTTCGAGCATAAGCTTAGGCTGAAAACATTGACTCTCCTGCACCTTGGATGCTGCCTGACCAGCTGTGCTATTTCAGCACCACACTTCTTGATTCTGATCTCTAGAATCTGCAGTCCTCACTTTCTCCTATTTATATATAACAATTTGAAAGATTTCAAATCTTTTTTACAGGAGAAACTATGTTTGTCCATCTACCTACAATGGAGTTCTTCTGAAAATCCGAGGCTAAAGCTTTCCAATCTCTCTGTTTTTCCCACAAGCAAACAAATAACTTAATTCCTGATTCTTCCAAATCAAAAGCAAGCCAATACTTTTCAGTTTGCTCCTTTTCGATCAAAAAACTCTCAATGCAAACAAATGCCCATTACTACCCCAAGGGGTGTGCTGTCCACATTTTTAAAATTTGTTCGTTAGTGGGATGTGGGCATTGCTCGCTGGCCAGCATTTTATTGCGGCTTAAGGCAGTAGTGAGCTGCCTTCTTGGACTGCTGCAGTCCACCAACTGTGGGTTGACCCATAATGCCCTCACAAAGCCCTTACAGAAGGAATTCCAGGATTTTCACCCAGCAATAATGAAAGAACAGCAAAGTATTTCCAAGTCAGGATGGTGAGTAGCTTGGAGGTGAACTTGAAGGTGGTGGTGTTCCCGTATATCTGCTGCACTTGTCCTTCTAGATGGAAGTTTTTGTGGATTGGGAAGGTGATATCTAAGAATCTTCAGTGCATTTCTGCAGTGCATCTTGTAGATAGTAGAGGGAGTGGATGCTTGTGGATATAGTGCCAATCAAGTGGGCTGCTTAGACCTGAATGGTGTCAAGCTTCTTAAGTTTTGTTGAGGCTGCACTCATCCAGGCAAGTAGGAAGTATTCCATCACACTCCAGACTTCCAGACTTGTTTACTGGTTTAAAAATCATGGCTCCAGAAAGACTGACAAGTTAATTATGAAATCCCTTCATACACACAGACACACACACACACACACACACACACACACCTCCCCCCAAAAAAACTGTATCTTTGAAGCATTTTCATTTTATATCAAAAATGATCTTAATATTATTTCTACATCAGAAATAGAATAATAATATTCCATTAAGCACATTTTACACAGGTCTGTGGGCATCACAGCACTTAGTGTTCTTTATATATGCCCTGGTTATAATGTCTGCTACAAAGTTTCTTCTTCAGACACATGAATGAATTTTAAATTATGTGCCGGGAGAATTGAGCTCCACCAAAATAATAGTAGTACGTGTCTTGAAATTTTTCCAAGAAAATCACAGGATTATGGTCCTTTTAAATAGTAGTTTCTTCTACGTTGTTGAGATGTCTTCAGAATCATTGAGAACTAACACAAGACACATCACAACTGTTGATATTTTGGTTGACATGCAGTCAGTTTATTTGAAAATTAACTGACAGGCTCTTCAATTCCCATTGAATCATCTTGAAGTCAAACACCTCCCCCCCCCCCCCACCCCACCACCACCACCACCACCACCACACCGATGTTGCTGCCATCAACGGCCAGTTTAAATGCCACAGCTAAAACCAGGGAGGTCATCAGCACAGCTTTCAACTTGTCAAAGGCACTCTGACACTGGCTTCCATTCAGATTTTCTGCCTTCAACAAATTTGTTAAAGGTCACAACGACAGTGTTTAGAACAATCTTGTGATAAAATCCGCACACGCAAATAACGTAAGATTTCACATTTTGTTCGAAGTGTAGGAAAATCCAACATAACTCTTATTTTCACTTTTTTAGGTGCTCCTTAGCTTTGTTCCATAGTGTAGCCCAAATAAGTCACTCGGCCTGCTTTATAACCGAATTGGGTTTTAGTGAGCAATCAAACAGTTCAGTCAAGTAGTCTTAGAGTCATACAGCATAGAAATAGGCCCTTCAGTCCACCATGTCTATGTGACCAACAAACACCAAAATCTATACTAATCCCATTTACTCGCACTTGGTCGGTAACTTACAATGCTCTGGCATTTAAAATGCTCACCTTAAATGTTGTGAGGTTAACTTCCTCAAATACCCTCTCGACAGCACATTTCATGTATCTACCACCCTCTGGGTGAAAAATTTCTTTTTTCAGATTTAAACAACATGCTCCTCAAGTTGAAGCCCACTAACTACCTGACAAAGGAGCAGCGCTGCAAAAGCTTGGATATTCCAATAAACCGGTTGGACTATAACCTGGTATCGTGAGATTTTCAACTTAAAGATATGCCCTCTGGTCTTAAGCAAATCTGCCATGGGGAAGGAAGTCTCAAGAACTGCTATCTCTGCCTCTCATAATTTTACATTTCTCAATCAGATCACCCCCACCCCCCCACCCCAAACCTCCTCTGCACCAAGGAAAACATACCAAGCCTATCCAAACTCTTCTCTTAACTGAGACCTTTCATTCCAGACAACATCTTGGTTCCAATGTGGTGACTGGACTGTACACAGTATTCAATCTGTGGCCTAATCAATGTTTTATAATATTATAACAAGGCTTCCTTGCTCCTACAGTCTATGCCCTGACTAATAATACAAGCATTCTGTATGCCTTCTTCATTTACCTGTGCTAACACTGTCAGAAATATATGGACTTATACACTGAGGTCCCTTTGTTCCTCAGTACTCCCTAGGGACCTACCATTCATTGTGTATATCCTTCCCTTATTAGACCTCCCAAAATGTATAACCTTGCAATTATCAGGATTATATTCCATCTGCCATTGCTCTGCTCAATTTACCAGCTGGTCAATATCAGACCGTAGCCTGAGACCATTCTCAGTATCAACAACACCCCCAATTTTTGTGTCATCTGAAAACTTATTAATTAAACCTTTTATATTCACATCAAGTCTTTAATGTACATCACAAACAGCAAATGCCCCAGCACTGATCCCTGTGGTACACCACTGGTCACAGACTTCCAATTACAAAAACAACCCTCACTTCCCTCTTTCTCTTCTATTTGGAAGCCAATTTTAGATCCAGTTTTCCCACTTGCCTTGGATCCCATGGGCTCCTACCCTTTGGACCAGTCTTTGGTTTCTTTTCAGGTTTGGCTAAAAAACAACCAAGTCTTTGATGTAAACCACACAGTTACATAGCCCTTCAATGACTGCATTCCTTTATCATTGGAACATTGCTAGTGCATTTTTCATTCAAATAGCATGATTTTACATTGATAAATTCCAAATCTGTGTTTCAAAAGCTCTCTTTGATTGTGTAATCAACAACCTTCAAAATATCCTTTAAACACCATGCATGTCCAATTCATTCAAAACCGTCCTTGGGAGAGGATATGAGTCCCACCTTTGTTACAGGGCATAGACTGTAGGAGCAAGGAAGCCTTGACCTAGCAATAATCAATACAGATTCATTATGACTTACCTAGCTTTGGCATCTTTACAATAGGTGAGCACCAGCTGGTATTATTTGATTCAGTAATAATTGAGCACCATGGTGGCTCAGTGGTTAGCACTGCTGCCTCATAGGGACCCGGGTTGGATTCTCGCCTCGGCAACTGTCTGTGTGGAGTGTGCACATGCTCTCCATGTTTGCGTGGGTTTCCTCCAGGTGCTCTGGTGTCCTCCCACAATCCAAAGATGCGCAGGCCAGGTGAATTGACCATGTTAAATTGCCGATAGTGTTAGATGCATTACTCAGGGGTGAACATAGGGTGGGGGAAATGGGTCTGGGTGAGTTACTCTTCAGAGGGTTGGTGTGGACTTGTTGGGCCAAAGGGTCTGTTTCCATACTATAGGGAATCTAATCTAATGATATTGTCCATCACAAACTTAATTTCTTCCCTCACTTGATCTAATCCCTCCACATTGAATCTGTAAGGACTTTATTTTATAGGCAAAGCAGTCTCCACATTAACATCATGAACATCCAAAAATGATTTTCCTGGCTGATTTCACACAAATTGATTTTTGATTCTGTAGTAGCCTTTATAAGTTACTTGTATAGTTTTTTGGAAGATAAGATATTGTGCTTTCTACCCTTTTAAGCACCCCTATTATCCAATCTGATTGGGAGAGTGTCAGCTTTTGAATTTTCAATTTCTGATTCATTATCCAATTGTTCACTCATTTCTATTTCAGTCTGTCCTTCATTTAATGTCACAATATCTCTTTTTTTCTTTTTGTCCCTGCTTTAATATTTCTTTAACATGCTAACATGGCACATTCACTGATTCTTTCTCCTGTCTGGAGTGCTCACGATAAGATTTACACAACTGAGTTTCTTTTTGATTTGGTAAAGTGAATCTTGTTTTTTTTCACTCACCCAGTGATGGGTAACAACTATAACATCCTGTTTCCAGCAACAAAAGTTCAAACTTTGGCATTTTTATCTGCTCCAATGTTTGTTCGGCATCTATTCAAATGCTTTTCCACCAACTCTCATGCTTTGGTTAGTTTCTCTGAAACTCAAACTATACGTTGGATGTATAGTCTCCAAGCTTTGGTTTATCAACTTTTTGTTAATCAGTTTAAGTAGTCCTTTCACTTCATGCTCATGTACTTGATCAAAAGGACCAAATTCTGGGGACTCATTATGGACTCAATAGAAATAGCAAACTATAACAAAGGAATTCCCATAGCCCAATCATTAGGGCATATTTGACAATAAGCTCTAATCCATGATCTTCATAGTTTGATGCCTTCTTTCTAATGTACCGTGCGACTGTGGATGATGAATAGAAGATGTAATTTTTCTGATTTCCAAGCTAGTCACCATTTCTTTGAATATTTATGACATAAAATTTGAACATCAATCTGATTATATTCCTTTGCACAATCCATATCTTGTTTAAAAAAAACTAATGTTACCACTATGATTTTTGTTGTAACTTTTCCTCAGGTTACTATTTCAAGACATCTTGTGGAACCATCCATAATCATTCCTGTTCTAGGTTGGGGTCCTACCCAATCTGTAAGACCCTGTGAAACAGTTGGTCAAAAACTGGTACTGGAATTAATGACACAGGTTAATTAATTGAGGGTTGGGGTTTTCCTGCTATGTGACATGTATAGCATGTCTGACAAAACCTGATTGCATCTTTATGTAATCTTGACCAATAAAAATGTTTTAATATTTTTCCTAATATCCAAGTGAAGTGTAATAGGAATTACTATTGTAAAATTTTGTGACAATATTCAGATGGAACTACCACCCAATAGACCTTTGCAATCACCTACCAAAAGGTGATCTCCTTTTCCTCTTTGTACTTTATCTATCAAATAATAACACTCAGGTATTGTTTTGATTCAATTTCTGAGTAGGCTGGTATAACTCTTCTAATTCTGAATCCATTTGTTACATTTCTATTAAGAAAATGTGCTGAAAATCTCAGCTTTATTCTTTTTACCTTCACTCTTCTGTAGTTAAATTTTCAAAAATGTAATAATTGAACTTCCAAATCATCTTTCTGTTTCATCGACTCCTTTGCTTCCTTTCTAATTTTAAGTGAGTGAGATCTAATCACAACACAAGCCAGAGACAATCCAAAATACTCCTCTTGAAACTTTTCCGTTTCTTTTGCCTCCACTGGTAATTCCCATAACCTTGGTGAAGTCAACATTCTTGAACCTGGCAAATCATTTCCCAAAATAAAATCAGCAGCTTCAATCGAAATTTATTTCACTACGCACACTGCAATTTCTCGTGTATTAGATCACCCTTTAATTTAACACTGTTTGATCAGACTGGTTTGTAAATTCCAAGTATATGTCCAAACAATATTTTCTTCTTTATTAATCTCTTCAAAAGACATATTATATCATCACCCAAAATCAGTGACCGACTTACTCCAGCGTTTCTTTAGTTTCTTCAAATCTTTTGATTTGAAACATAAAAAAAACACGAGATACAATATTTGGAACCTTCAATAGTCTGATTCTCCATGTTCATATTTTGACGAATAATTTTCTTGACTGTCCTGAGTTTTCTCTCCCTTCTCAGTATGTTCTATGGAAATATGGGGTTCCCTTTGTACTTCTACTGCACTGTATTTTAATATCTGTTTCCTTTCCTGATGCCCCTTTTCTGCAGATTCTTTAGACCTTCCTATTATTGCAATCACTTCTAGCTTTGATAAGTCCAATCTTATTCCAATGTAAACATGTTATTATATATACCATAAGTACCTGCAAGAATAGCTGCTTCTTGATCTTTAATATTTGACATTCATCTAAATAAATGGATATATTTGCAGGAATGCTATTTCTGATCTTTTCAATTATCAAATTGCCGTCACATTCTCAAAATCTTTCTCCAACCTGAGTGGTCCAAACCACTGATCCCTGAGCATTTCTTCTTCCCTTGATTTGACAAATGCCTGATTAGATTTATTTCTTGTAGGTCTCAGTTTTAATTGATGAGCTTCTTGGGCAAGCTCATAAGCTTTTCTGACAGGTTTGTACGCTGACAATTGACTCTGACAAACTGGCATATACTGTCAGAGCTGTATTCATCAAAACACCCTGTAACATTAAAGTCTGAACATCCTTCAGTGATCTTTTGCTCACATCATTCTTCCAGCTGCCTTTTCAAATGAGATAAAATACCTTTTGACACCCTCCTTGTAAATTTAGGTACCAAGTGTAGATCAGGTGTCAACCTGCTGAAGGTACCAGACAAGACAAATTGCATGCCAAGCAACAAAAGCAGCAACTGATAGGGCTAAGCATTCCCACAACCAATGGATCAGGTCTAAGCTCTGCCGTTCTGCCACATCCATGAATGGTGGTGGACAATTAAGCAACTTAATGAGGAAGAGGTTCCACAAATATCCCCATCCTCAATGATGGAAGAGCCCAACACATCAGTCCAAAAGCTGAGGCTAAAGCATTCGCAGCAATCTTCGGCCAGAAGTGCTCAGTGGATGATCCACCTCGGCCTTCTCCACTGGTCCCCAGCAACGCAGATGCCAGTCTTCAGCAAATGCGATTCGTTCCATGTGTTATCAAAAATTGGTTGGAGGCACTGGATACTGCAAAGCATATGGCCCTTGACAACATAACGGCAATCGTACTGAAGACTTGTGCCCAAGAAATTGCTGTATCCCCTAGCCAAGCTCTTCCAGTACAGTTACAATGCATTGTTACTACCTGACAATGTGAAAAAATGTCTACTCTCAATGGTCAGTAAAGTGATTAAGGTGCCATTAACAGTGCTATAAAGCAGTACTTGCTCAGCAATAACCTGCTCAGTGATGCCCCGTCTGGATTCTGCCAGGACCAATCTGCTCCTGACCTCATTACAGCCTTGGTTCAAACATGGACAAAAGAGCTGAATTTTAGAGTTGAGGTGAGAGTGATAGCTCTTGATATCTGGGCCATGTTTCACTGAGTGTGGCATCAAGGAGCCCGAGCAAAACTGGAATCAATGGGAATTGGAGGACAAACTCTCCATTGGTTGGATACATATCTTGCACAAAAGAAGATAGTCTTGTTTGTTAGAGGTCAGTCATCTCAGCTCCAAGGCATCTCTGCAGGAGTTCCTCAGGGTATTCTCCTTGGTCCAACCACCTTCAGCTGCCTCATCAATGGCCTTCCCTCTCTCACCAGGTCAGAAATGGGGATGTTTGCCATTGCTTGCACAATGTTCACCACTGTGTATGATTTCTCAGATACTGAAGGAGTCCATATTCAAATGCAGCAAGATCTGGACAATATCCAGGCTTGAGCTGACAATGGCAAGTAACATTCACGCCATACAAAAGGCACACAATCAGCATCTCCAATAAGAGAAAATCTAACTGCCGCACCTTGATAATTTTGCCATCACTGAATCCTTCACTAACAACAGCCTGGAGGTTGCCATTGATCAGAAATTCAGCTGAACACATAAATACAGCGGTTACAATAGCACTAAATCCACAAACATCCACTCCATCCACCAGTAATGCCCAAAAGCAGCAGTGTTTACTATCCTCAAGATGCACTGCAGAAATTCACCAAAGATTGTTAGACAGCACCTTTCAAACACATGACCAATTCCATCTAGAAAGACAAGGGTAAAAGCTACATAGGGATGCTACTACCTACAAGTTCCCCTTCAAGCCACTAACCATCCTACCTTGGAAATATATTGCTGTTTCTTCACTGGGATTCCATAAAATCCTGGAATACCCTCCATAAGAGCACTATGGGTCTACCTGCAGCATGTGGACAGCAGTGGTTTAAGAAAACGGCATGGTGGCGCACTGCTGCCGCACAATGCCAGGGACCTGGGTTTGATTCTAGTCTGTGTGACATTTGCACATTCTCCCTGTGTCTGTGTGGGTTTCCTTTGGGTGCTCCAGCTTCCTCCCACAGTCCAAAAATGTTCAGGTTAAGTGAATTTGCTATGCTAAGCTGCCCATAATGTTCGGGGATGTGTAGGGTTAGGTGCATTAGTCAGGGGAAATGTAGAGTAATAGAGTAGGGAAATGAGTCTTGGTGGGTTACTTGGAGGGTCATTGGGGACTTGTAGGTCCAAATAGCCTGTTTCCACATTGTAAGGATTCTATGATTTTATGAAGGCAGCTCACCACCATTTTCTCAGAGCCCCCCTTCATCGATTTCTAAATCACTTGAAACAATTCATCTTTATGAGATCCTGCTTTCATATCTACCTTCAATTTATTTGCTAACTTTCTCAGTTTAGCTTAGGTCAAAAAAATTCAAATTATCCACTGTTATATCTTCCACAGATCATAGAACATAGTACAGATCCTTTGGCCCTCGATGTTGTGCCACCCTGTGAAACCAATCTGAAGCCCATGTAACGTGTATATTCCATTCTCATCCCTATCCCTATCTAATGACCATTTAAATGCCTGTAAAGTTGGCGAATCTATTGATGTTGCAGGCAGTGCATCCCATGCCCCTACTACTCTCTGAGTAATGAAACTACCTCTAACATCTGTCCTAGATCTATCACCCCTCAATTTAAAACAATGTTCCCTTGTGCTAGCCATCGCCATCCGAGGAAAAAGGCTTTCATTGTCCACCCTATCTAACCCTCTGATTATCTTATATTCTCAATTAAGTCACCTCTCAACCTTCTCTCTAAAGAAAACAGCCTCAAGCCCCTCAGCCTTTCCTCCTAAGACCTTCCCTCCATGCCAGACAACATCCTAGTAAATCTCCTCTGAACCCTTTCCAAAGCTTCCATATCCTTCCTGTAATGCGGTGACCAGAACTGTATGCAGTACTCCAAGTGCGCCACACCAGAGTTTTGTACAGCTGCAGCATGACCTCATGGTTTGGAAACTCAATCCCTCTACCAATAAAAGCTAACACACTGTATGCCTTCTTAAAAACCCTATCAACCTGGGTGGCAACTTTCAAGGTTCAATGGACCTGCAAACCGAGATCCCTCTGCTCATCTACACTACCAAGAATCTTACAATTAGCCCAGTACTCTGCATTCCAGTTACTCCTTCCAAAGTGAATCACCTCACTTTTCAGCATTAAACTCCATTTTCCTGTCAACCCAGCTCTGCAGTTTATCTATGTCCCTCTGTAATCTACAACATCCTTCATCACTATCTACAATGTTGTGGCCATAACGGAGACATGGGTTCCACATGGGCAGGAATGGTTGCTTGATGTTCCAGGGTTTAGAATGTTTAAAAAGAACAGGGAGGGTGGAAAAAGAGGAGGGGGTGTAGCATTGCTCATCAGAGAGTGCAACACGGCTACAGAAACGAAGGTTGTTGGGGAAGGTTTGTCTACTGTGTCAGTATGGGTGGAAGGTAGGAAGAGCAACAGAATAGCCACCACATTGGGGGTTTTCTACAGGCCCCCTAATAGCAGTAGAGAGATTGAAGATCTCATAGGCGGGCAGATTCTGGAAAAATGCAGAAGTAGCAGGGTTGTTGTTATGGGTGATTTCAACTTTCCCAATATCGACTAGAATCTCCTAAGTGCAGATGGTTTGGATGGGGCCGTTTTTGTCAGGTGTGTTCAGGAGGGTTTCCTTACTCAGTATGTAGACAGACCGACGAGGGGAGAGGCCATTTTGGATTTGGTGTTCGGCAATGAGCCAGGACAGGTGTCAGATCTCGTGGTGGAAGAGCACTTTGGTGAAAGTGATCACAACTGCCTCACATTTAGCATAGCGTTGAGAGTGAAAGGATCAGTTACCAAGGGAAGATATTTAATCGGGGAAAAGGAAATTATGATGCTATCAGACAGGAGTTGGGAAGTACAGACTGGGAGCAATTGTTCCACAGAAAGGGCACAGCAGACATGTGGAGACTATTTAAGGAGCAGTCATTGCGAGTGATGCACAAATTTGTTCCTCTGAGACAGGTAAGAAGGGGTAAGATTAAAGAACCTTGGATGACAAGAACAGAGGAACTTCTCATCAAAAGGAAGAAGGCAGCTTACGAAAGGTGGAGGAAGCAAGGATCTAGCACAGCTTTAGAGGATTATAGGCTTGTTAGAAAGGACCTCTGAAATGGACTAAGGAGAGCCAAGAGGGGTTACGAAAAAGACTTTGCAAGAAGGATTAGGGAGAACCCAAAGGCATTTCACTCATATGTGAGGAATAAGAGAATGATCAGGGAGAAGGTAGGGCCGCTCAGGGATAGCAGAGGGAACACTTACATGGAGTCTGAGCAGATAGGGGAAGCCCTAAATGAGTTTTTTGCTTCAATTTTCACCAAGGAAATAGAACTTGTTGTAAATGAAAACTTAGAGGAGCTGGGATACAGTCTTGACCAGATCAAGATTGATGAAGTCGATGTGCTGGAAACTTTGGAAAACATTAAGATTGATAATTCCCCATTGTCAGACCAGATTTATCCCAGGCTGCTCCGGGAAGTGAGAAAGGGGATTGCTAAGCTGCTGGCGAGGATATTTGCCTCCTCCCTCTCCACAGGAGTCGTACCGGAGGATTGGGAGAAAGTGAACGTTGTTCATCTTTTCAAGAAGGGTAATAGGGAAATCCTTGGCAATTACAGACCAGTCAGTCTTACGTCAGTGGTCAGCAAAGTTTTGGAAAGAATTCTGAGGGGTAGAATTTATAACTATTTGGCAAAGCATAGTGTGATTAAAGGCAGTCAGCATGGCTTTGTGAAGGGAAGGTCATGTCTCACAAATCGTATTGAGTTCTTCGAGGAGGTGTCAAGACAGCTCGATGACGGTCGAGCAGTGGATGTGGTGTATTTGGACTTCAGCAAGGCATATGATAAGGTTCCCCATGGTAGGCTCATTCATAAAGTCAGGATGCATGGGATACAGAGAGATTTGGCTATCTGGACTCAAAATTGGCTGGCCGACAGAAGGCAAAGAGTGGTTGTAGATGGAAAGTATTCTGTCTGGAGGTCAGTGTTGAGTAGGGTCCCACAGGGCTCTATTCTTGGGCCTCTGCTCTTTGTAGTTTTTATAATTGACTTGGATGAGGAGATTGATGGGTGGGTTAGTAAATTTGCAGATGACACAAAGGTTGGAGGTAGAGGGCTACTGCAAGCTGTAGTATAGAGGGCTACTGCAGGCTGCAGCGTGACATAGGCAGGATGCAGTGCTGGGCTGAGAAATGGCAGATGGAGTTCAACCTGGATAAATGCGAAATGATGCATTTTGGAAGGTTGAACTCGAATGCTGAATATAGGATTAAAGACAGGATTCTTGGCAAGATGGAGGAACAGAGGGATCTGGATATGCAAGTATATAGATCCTTCAAAGTTGCCACCCAAGTGGATAGGGTTGTTAAGAAAGCATATGGTGTTTTGGCTTTCATTAACAGGGGGATCAAGTTTAAGAGCCACGACATTTTGCTGCAGCTCTACAAGTCCCTGATGAAACCACACTTGGAATATTGTGTCCAGTTCTGGTCACCTTAATAGGAAAGATACAGAGGCTTTGGAGAGGGTGCAAAGAAGGTTTACCAGGATACTGCCTGGACTGGAGGGCTTGCCTTATGAAGAGAGATTGAATAAGGTTGGACTTTTCTCTCTGGAGAGAAGGAGGAAGAGAGGAGACCTGATCAAGGTGTACAAAATAATGAGTGGAATAGATGGAGTCAATAGCCAGAGACTTTTCCCCAGGGCAGGATTGACTGGTACGAGGAGTCATAGTTTGAAGATATTAGGAGGAAGATATAAAGGAGATGTCAGAGGTAGGTTCTTTATGCAGAGAGTTGTGAATGCATGGAATGCGTTGCCAGCTGTGGCGGTAGAACCAGAGTCATTGGGGACATTTAAGCAACTGCTAGACTTGCACATGGATAGCAGTGAGTTGAGGGGTGCGTAGGTTAAGTTACGATATTTTACATAAGGATTCAACCTCGGCACAACATCGTGGACCAAAGGGCCTGTTCTGTGCTGTACTTTTCTATGTTCTGTGTTCTAACTACAACTCTACTGACCTTAGTGTCATCCGCAAATTTACTAACCCATTCTTCAATGCCCTCATTCAGGTCATTTATAAAAATGGCACACAGCAGTAGACCCAAAACAGATACTTGCGGTACCCCACTAATAACTGAACTCCAGGATGAATATTTTACAATAGCCCTCCATGGGGAACCTTATCAAACACCTTACTGAAATCCATATACACCACATCAACCACTTTACCCTCATCTATTTGTTTGATCACTTTCTCAAGGAACTCAATAAGGTTTGTGAGGCACGACCTATGCTTTACAAAACTGTGTTGACTATGCCTAATCAACTTATTCCTTTCAAAATGATTATAAATCCTATCTCTTATAATCCTTTCCAACACTTTATCCACAACCAAAGTAAGGTTCACTGGTCTATAATCACCAGGGTTGTCTCTACTCCTCTTCTTGAACAAGGAACAGCATTTGATATCCTTCAATCTTCTGACACTATTCCTGTAGACAATGACAACATAAAGATCAAATCCAAAGGCTCGGCAATTTCCTCCCTGGCTTCCCAGAGGATCCTAGGATAAATCCCATCTGGCCCAGTGGACTTATTTTTACACTTTCCAGAATTACTAACACCTTCTCCTTGTCAACCTCAATCCCATCTACTTTAATAGCCGATATCTCAGTATTCTCCTCAATAACATTGTCTTTTTCATTTATCTTCTCCTACCTCCTCTGACTCCATATACAACTTCCCACCACTAACTTTGATTGGCCCTAATCTTGTTCTAATATTTCTTTTATTCATGATATACCTCTAGAAAGCCTTAGGGTTTTCCTTGATCCTAACCACCAATGACCTCTCATGTCCCCTCCTGGCTCTTAGGTCTTTCCTGGCTAACATGTAACTCTCAAGTGCCCTAAGTGAGCCATCACATCACATCCTAACATAAGCCTTCTTCTTCCTCTTCACAAGAAATTAATCTTCCTTAGTAAACCACGACTCCCTCGCTCGACCATTTCCTCCCTGCCTGACCGGTACATACTTATCAAGAATCCACTGTAGCTGTTCCTTGAATAAGCCACATTTCAATTGTGCCTATCCCCTGCAGTTTCCTTTCCCATCCTATGCATCCTAAATCTTGTCTAATCGCATCACAATTGCCTTTCCCCCAGCTATAACTCTTGCCCTGCAGTTTATACCTATCCCTTTCCATGACCAAAGTAAACATAACCAAATTGTGGTCACTATCACCAAAGCGCTCACCTACCTCCAAATCTAACACCTGGCTGGGTTCATTATCCAGTACCAAATCCAATGTGGTCTCAACCCTTGTTGGCCTGTCTACATACTGTGTCAGAAAACCCTCCTGCTCACATTGGACAAAAACTGACCCATCTAAAGTACTTGAACTATAGTATCCCCAGTCAATTTTTGGAAAGTTACAATCCCGTGTAACAATTACCCTGTCACTCTAGCTCTTATCAAGGATCATCATTGCTGTCCTATCCTTTCCATCTCTGGAACTATTCGGAGGCCTATACTCCCAACAGGGTGATGTTTTCTTTCCTGTTTCTAACCTCAGCCCATACTGCGTCAGTAAAGGAGTCCTCAAACATCCTTTCTGCAACCATAATACTGTCCTTGACTAACAATGCCACCCCCACTCCTCTTTTACTATGTTCTCTGTTCTTTCTGAAATATCTAAATCACAGAACCTGCAACAACCATTCCTGTCCCTGCTCTATCCATGTCTCCAAAATGGCCACAACATCGAAGTCCCAGGTACCAACCCATGTTGCAAGCTCACCCACCTTATTCCGCATGCTCCTGGCATTGAAGTAGACATGCTTCAAACCAATGCCTTCTTGCTTGCTTGCTTGCCAGTGCCTTCTTGCGACCCTGAAACCTTTTTTTATGACCTCACTACTCTCAACCTCCTGTATACTGGAACTACAATTTAGGTTCCCATCCCCCTGCTGAATTAATTTAAATTGACCCGAAGATCATGAGTAAATTTCCCTCCCAGGATATTGGTACTCCTCTGGTTCAGGTGAAGACCATTCTGTTTGTAGAGGTCCCACCTACCCCAGAAAAAGCCCCAATTATCCTGGAATCCAAAACTCTCCTTCCTGCACCATCCCTGTGTTCAACTCCTCTCTCTCTCCCTATTCCTCACCTGGCTAGCACATGGCACAGGCAACAACCAGAGAAAACAACTCTATTCTAACTCTAAGATTCCACCCCTGGTTTGCTGAATTTCTGCCATAAATCCCCATCTCTACCTATGTCATTGCTGCCTATGTAGACCGTGACTTGGGACTGCTCCCCTTCCCCCTCAAGGATCCTGAAAACACGATCCGAGATACCACGAGCCGTGACACGTGGGAAGTAACACGCCAACTGTGAGTCTCTCTCGTTCCCACGAACTTCCTAATTATGGAGTTGTCAAAGGCTAAGCTCTGCTCCTCTTCCCCCCTCCCTTCTGATCAACAGGGACAGACTCTGTGCCAGAGACCTGTACCCCATTGCTTACTCCTGGTAAGTCATCCCCCCCCCCAACAGTATCCAAAATGGTAGACTTGTTGTTGAGGGGAACAGCCACAGGGGATGCCTGCACTGCCTGTCGGATCCCTTTCCATGCCCTGACAGTAACCCATCTACCTTCTTTTACCTGAGCTGTGACTACTTCCTTGTAACTCCTTTCAATTAGCCTCCCGAATGATTTGAAGATTATCCAGCTCCAGCTCCAGTTCCCTAAAACGGTTTTCAAGGAGCTGGAGTTGGGTGCACTTCCCACAGATGTAGTCACAGGGACACTTGTGGTGACCCTTACCTCCCACAGTTTGCAGAAGGAACATTCAACTGCCCTAACCACCATTTGCACTGTTCTAAATTCCTAACAAGATTACAGAAAACTTAACAACTTTCAAAGCCATCTTTAAAATTAATGCAATAAATATCACCATAACACAGCCATTTATGTCCAGAAACGCCTTCTACCTGTTATTTTAAAAAGAAAGACACAGGTCCCTATTAAATCCTATGAATTCAAATCATATTAGAGCCTAAGCCAGTTATGATCTCAGCTGGTGATACTTCTGGGGAGACAGAAATCTACTTGATAGATCATATTTTGTATTGTTTTAATTTTAACAAGATGGTCTTTCCAAACTTGCAATGTTGCAGATTGAGATTGAACATTAAAACAGAGGTTTATTACATGAAAGAAGTAGGGGTAAAATAGAACTAACCAAGTTATTTGCATATAGCACAATTGGAAAGGTTTTGCCACATATGCTAAAAAGATCAGTCTATTCCCAACATCATCACTTTATAGGATTCAAATAACAAAGAGAGTTCCCTTTTCCATCATCTATAAGGAGAAAGTGAGGACATCCAAAAGTTTGACTTAACTATCTCTTTCATTTCTGAGTCTTGACAGTGTGATACTCTATCCCTTGATTACTCACACAACTGAGCTTAGACTTTCTTAGCTTCAAATAATGAATTCAGATTTCTGACCAAATACTTCTGATCTGATATTTTCAAACTAAAACCCTTACTCTGAGATAACCTGTTTTCTAACTGTACTCCACTAACTCCTTTGTACAAGAGAAACTGTTTTTGCAACTAACCACAACCAGGACATCCGAAAGCTAAAGTGTAAAGCTTGGTAATTCATAGATTTTTCCTGCAAGTCAGGAAAAAACTCAATTTCTGATTCTGCTACATTGAAAGCAAGCCGGTAGTTTTCAATATTTACTCTTTTTGATCAACATAAAACTCTCAACATAAATTCCCATGTCACTCTCTGAGCCGCTCTCACACATAGTTGTTTATAAGTTACAGTTCCAAAAAGACTGTAAAGATTATTAAACTGCCCTCATACACATAAACCGAAACCAACATGCCACTAGTTCAAGACTCGTGCTCTAAATAAATTATATTGTTGTGTGTAAATCAAAAACTTTGTATCACAATCCATCAAACAAAATTTAATGCTGTCAAGGTGAGCTTCTGATCACACATCTGAATTACCACAAAGGTGACAACAAAAGCATGCGACATTTATATAGTGGCTGTAAATACTAAACTGTCCAAAAGTGCATTGTAGGAGTATTAGAAAACATGATACGGAACTATATAAGTGGTAATTGGTCAGATGACTAAAAGATGAGGTAATTGATAGCTTTAAAGGAGGAGAGGGGTGTGTGCACGCGTGTGTGTGTGTGTGTGTGTGTGTGTGTGTATTGCAGAACGTTAGCCTCTAGGCAACTGAAGACACTACCAGCAAGGGTGAAGTGGTTAAAATCAGGGATGCATGAGAGGCTGGAGTTATCATATGACCATAAGAGGAGTTAGGAGACAATTCCAAAGCCTTAATGAACACTGCTCCATTAGTATCAACACACAAAAAGCTAATGCCCACTAATAAAAAATGGCACTCCATGATCAAAAATGCCATCAAGACCTTCCAATCAACAAGAATAGTTCCTGAGGGAATCTGCTCATGGGCAACAATGTTACACTGCACCTACTGGCTGACAATTGCTGTCCTCACTGTGGGAGAAGCTGCAAGGCGAAGGCAGGGCTTGTAGGCCACCATTATTAGAACATCCATAGTTGACACTAACATCTCAACACCTATCTGCATGAGAGATTGCAGATGATAACCTGCTGGCTAAACTTTGATCACCTTTACAACATTTGTTATGTGACCTAGTGTCAAATTTGGTGTCATAATAGTTTGTGAGACACCTTGGTTGTTTTATTATATTAATAGTTCTTTATAAATACTGTTATCATACTAATATCACTGCTGTTTCATGTAGAATTGAAAAAGATCAAGAGGAAGCAAAAGCAATAATGAATAATTGGATTGCACTGAAGTCAGTGGGAATCAATAGGAAAGGTCTCTTCTAGTTAAAGTGATCACTGACACTTTGGAAGGCATTCATGGTTGTTAGAGGCCAGCAGATTACAGCTGAAGTTTCTTAAGGTAAAGTCCTTGACTCAATTAATTTTCACTTCCTGACCCCGAAAAACCTTGAGGGTCAAGTGGAGAGAATTTTCATCCTTGTCTCAGATAGATGCAGCTCCAATGAAAGCACAGTGTAATTCATGAAAAAAAATCTTTTCTGATTAATGCTCATGTACTGACCTTAATTCCACCCCCTCTACCAGCAGCACACTGTAACCCAAGTATGTTCGACATGAAGGATACATTGAAAGACAGGACAGTAAAATCTCAGAAATGTCATCTCTTTCAAGCCATAATAATCGTGCCAGACATACATCACTCTCCCTTCATTGTTGCTGAGTTATTAATTCTTATACCACCCTAGGAACGCCATCGCCACCACACTGACTGCACAGTTCAGTAAGACCATTTTCTTAGGGCAACTAGAATGGGCAGGAAATCAGATTGTAAGAAATAGTAGCTGGAGTACATCATTTGACCACTTGAGCATCCTCCACAGATGCTGTAACCTTGTTCACCACACTATCTGGAGAGGGCTGAAGCTTTGGAGAGGGTGCAGTGAAGGTTCACCAGGATGTTGCCTGGTCTCTAGGACATTGGATGTGAGGAAAAGACTAGGACTGTTTTCTCTGGAAAGACAGCGGCTGAGAGGAGACCTGATAGAGACCTACAAAATTATGAGAGGCATTGATAGGGTGGATAACCAAAGGCTTTTTCCCAGGGTTGAAGTTCAATTATAAGGGGGCACAGTTCAAGGTGAGAGGGGGAAAGGATAAGGGCGATGTGCAAGGGAGATTTTTTACACGGAGTGGTAGGGGTCTGGAACACACTACCAGAGGAGGTGGTGGAAGCATGCACGCTGACCATATTTAAGAGGTATCGGAAGGGTTATGTGAATAGGGAGAGAATAGAGGGATAGGGACCAAATAAGGGCAGAAGGTTTGTTTTTTCAGTTCAGTTAGGACATGATGATCGGCGCAGGACTGGAGGGCCGAAGGGCCTGTTTTTGTGCTGTACCTCTCTTTTGTTCTTGTTCTTTGTTCTCTACCATTCAATAAGATTGTGCCTAATCTGTCTGTGACCTGAGCTCCACATTCCTGCATCTCCCCTCCACCCGTATCAAATAGGTCATAGAGTCATGGAGAATGAAAACGGACCCTTTGGTCCAACCAGTCCATGCCAACCATAATCCCAAATTAAACTAGTTCCATTTACCTATGCTTAACCCATATCCCTCCAAACATTTCTTATTCATGTACTTATCCAAGTGCCTCTTAAACTTTGTCAATGACCCTGCCTCCCTTGTCCAGGGAAGAGAGTTCCAAAGACTCTCTGAGATAAGAAACTGTTATCATTTCAGTCTTAAATGGGAGTCTGCTTATTTTTTAAAACAATCACAGAGAATGCTGAAGAAACTCCGCAGGTCTGGCAACATCTGAGGAGAGAGAAAAATGGAAGTTAACATTTTGAGTCCAATATGATTCCTCTTCGTGCTCTCCTAAATAAGACTCAAACTGGACTCAACATATTAATCTGCTTCTCTCCTGACAGATGCTGCCAGACCTGCCGAGTTTCTCCAGCATTCTCTGTGTTTGTTTCAGATTTCCAGCATCTGCAATGTTATACCTTTATCCCTTAATTTTTAATCTGTGTCTCCTAGTCCTAGATACTCTACATTCTGAA
The DNA here is from genome assembly GCF_020745735.1 of Hemiscyllium ocellatum. Classification (NCBI taxonomy): domain Eukaryota; kingdom Metazoa; phylum Chordata; class Chondrichthyes; order Orectolobiformes; family Hemiscylliidae; genus Hemiscyllium; species Hemiscyllium ocellatum. Next base: position 34,203,887 of record NC_083437.1, on the reverse strand, counting down.
AACCAATAGACTAAAGAACAATACAGAACGGGAACAGGCCTTCAGTGCTCCAAGTCTGTGCCATCACATTTTGCCCTTCCACCCTAAAACTATCTTCATTTACAGGATCCGTATCCCTCTATTTCCTTCTTATTCAATAAGAGGAACCTCATGGAGCTTTCAAATAGAGACCACTATATCACTGTATTGTACCACCCTCGTTGTAAATCAGGACATCAAATAACCCATCCTCACCACCTAGCCCCTACACTTATCTATACCATGGTATGAGCAGTGTGTGGGATCATCTCATGTCTTCACTTGAGGCTGGAACAGTGTACTGGCTGCAGCCTGACATAGGCCCTGACATGCTGAGATAGTTCAGTACATGTAGTTGAGGATTAAAACAGAATCAGAGAGACAAAATAAAATGATGAAGTTCATCTACCTTGTAATTAGTGTGTGTGATCTAGGGAGGGCAGTCAATGAACTAAATATTAAATTTGAATGGAGTTGGTGTCAGTGACTATGCTACTGTCTTCTTGTATTTTTAAATCAGTGCTTAGTTGTGATGTGACTCACCAACATGTTTTTACACTTAATCCGATATTATTCTCATTTGTTTCACTTCACTGACCAGCAAGGTCCCAGATCATGAAGGGATGAGTCACTTTTTGCTCTGAACAATTTGGCACTGCGAGCTGTGATCCTTGCATGGCTTTTATTATTGAATTGACTCTAAAATCCACTAGTCTTGCAAGTAATAATTTAAATAACTCTTCCTTTAGAACAACTATTGTCTTTGATTTATGAGTTTGTTTGAAAAGGGTTATGTGAATTCAACATGAATGCCTTTGTTGATAAACAGAATCCATCAGTGTAATGGGAATTGATTTATTCTTCAGGCCAAGTAAACTGCTGACAGCTCCCTTCATAAATCCAGCCTTACAAAATAGGAGTGTCCAGGATTGATCAAATCCCTACAACATAGAAGCAGGTCATTCAGCCCATTGAGTCCACACTGAACCTCTGAAGAGCATCCTACCCAATCCCTGTAGCCCTATATTTCCCATGGCGAATACACCTAACCTGTACACCTTTCAGCTGTGGGAGGAAACCCACACAGACACAGGGAAAGATGTCTTATGCTGGAACTGAATCCAGATCCCTAGTGCTGTGAGGTAGCAGTGCTGACCACAGAGCCGCCGTGCTGAATTTCTTGTGCTGTTTCTCTTGTCAAATAGCTTGCCAACATTTATTGTCAACTTTCATGAGTGAGTGGTCAATGATCTGGATGGCTGTCCAGCAGCTGTACAATCATATCCTGCTGAAGAGTGAGAATGGAAGGAAAGGGAAGAAAACTGTATGAGTGATACAAACAGTGTACCTCCAATAACTGTGCCCTGGATTAGATTGATTGGTTCTTTTGATAAAGTCTTCTAGGAGAAAGTGAGGACTGCAGATGCTGGAGATCAGAGCTGAAAATGTATTGCTGGAAAAGGGCAGCAGGTCAGGCAGCATCCAAGGATCAGGACAGTCGACCTTGGATGCTGCCTGACCTGCTGTGCTTTTCCAGCAACACATTTTCAGCTCTTTTGATAAAGTGCCAATATCAATAATATTGAGCATGGGGAGGAGCAGCATGGAGTTTGACTGCCTTTCCCATTCAGAGAGAGAGAAATTCAGAGAGCTATCCAATGATCAAACATAGCCAGTTTTGAGAAGATTTATAACTCAGGTCGAGGTTCTGGATGTAGGCTTGTTCGCTGAGCTGGAAGGTTCATTTCCAGATGTTTCATCACCCAACTAGGTAACATTTTCAGTGGGCCTCCAGGGCGAAGCACTGCTGATAATTCCTGCTTTCTATTTATATGTTTGGGTTTCTTTGGGTTGGTGATGTCATTTCCTATGGTGACATCATTTCCCGGAGTGATGTCATTTCCTTTCCTTTTTCTCAGGGGTGGTAGATGGGGTCTAACTCAATGTGTTTGTTGATAGAGTTCTGGTTGGAATGCCATGCTTCTCGGAATTCTCATGCGTGTCACTGTTTGCCTCAAAATGGCATGACCCTCTTTCATTGGTATCCTTACATACAGTTGAGGAAGGACACAACTTCGACTGGGACAACACATCCATCCTAGGACAAGCCAAACAGAGACATGCATGAGAATTCCTAGAAGTGTGGCATTCCAACTGGAACTCTATCAACAAACACATCGAGTTAGACCCCATCTATTACCCCGGGAAAAAGAACAGGAAATTATGTCACCACGGGCAATGACATCACCACAGGAAATGATGTCACCAACCCAAAGAAACCCAAACATATAAATATAAAGCAGGAATTATCAGCAGTGCTTCATCCAGAGGCCCACTGAAGATGTTACCTAGTATGGTGACAAAATGTCTGGAAATGAATCTTGCAGCTCAGCAGGCAAACCTACACCCAGAATGATCAACCATTTATTAAAAGAACTGCAATTATTGATGGTCTGAAGCAAAAACAAAAGTCGCTGGAGAAAGTCAGTAGGTCTGGCAGCATCTGTTGAGAGAAAGCAGAGTTAATATTTTGAGTCTGGTGACCCCTCGTCAGATCTGAGTTCAGACCTGCTGAGTTTCTCCAGCAATTTCAGTTTTTATTTCAGCCCTCCATGGCTTGTGCAATGAGCCTTCCTTTTGTGATGTACTGTCCTACGATCGTACACTCCACAACCACCTGATGAAGGAACGGCGCTCCGAAAGCTAGTGCTTCCAAATAAACCTGTTGGACCACAACCTGGTGTTAAATGATTTTTAATTTTGTTATTATAGTGCCATTGGAGGCTAATGGTCATAGGATCCTGTGATAAATACAGATGAACAATATAAGCTGCAAGACTGCACAGCAATCTGAAAGTCCTCATGTCAGCCCTTTAAGTTACCACATGTGTGCAAAATAATTTAAAAGGACCACACACTTAAGATGTTTAATCCATCCTTTCTCAAAGACCAGTCCAAAGATAAAGATCTGCCGTTTACCTCAAGAGCCTCAACTGAGTCTTGAATGGATGCAAGATTTTTGTTTTCATCACCCCACTCAGAAACTTGCTGCAAGTATTGCTTCACTGCACAGTGGTGATAGCCTAGTCATTAATCCAGAGACTGAGGTAGTGTTCTGGAGAACCAGATTTGAATGACGCCATGGCAGATGGTGGCATTGGAATTCAATAAAAATCAGGTTTTAAGAGTCGAACAATGACCATGAATCCTTTGTCAATTGTCAAGAAAAACCCATCTGGTCCACTAATGTCCCTTTGGATTAGATTCCCTACAGCGTGGAAACAGGCCTCTCGGCCCAATAAGTCCACACTGACACCAAAGAGCAATCCACCCAGACCCATCTCCCTCTGACTAATGCACCTAACACTATGGGCAATTCAGCATGGCCAATTCACCAGACCTGCACATCTTTGGACTGTGGTTGGAAACCAGAGCAAACCCATGCAGACACAGGGAGAATGTGCAAACTCCACACAGACAGTTACCCGAGGCTGGAATTGAACCTGGGCCCCTGGTGCTGTGAGGCTGCAGTACTAACTACTGAGTCACCATGCCGCCCAAAGGAAGGAAACTGTCATCTTTATCTGGTCTGGCCTACATGTGACTCCAGACAATGTGACTGACTCTTAACTGCTCTCTGGGCAATTATGAATGGACAACAAATGCCGGCCGAGCTAACAATGCTCCCATCCTGTGAATGAATGAAACAAACTTGCCTGACATCAATCCTAAATCAGCCTTTCCTCAGTTTGAGCCTGCACTGACCACCTTGTTTGCTGTCTCAGATTATTTACAAGTTATGTCCTGGAATTATGGGATTTGAACGGTCTAGTTGAAGAACGCGAGCAGATTTGTCAAACATGATTAACCTGTCACAAATCCATATTGATTCAGTTTGATTGTGTGAAGCTTTTCTAAGTGTCCAGCTATTTCTTCCTAAAGTACGGACTCAAGCATTTTCACAACAACTGGCCTATAGTTTCCTGGTTTATGCATCTCTCCCATCTTGAATAGAGGCATTGCATTTCCAGTCCACTGGAACCCTCTGGAATTTGCCAGCACAGTGCAACACCAGTAAAATAGAAGATGTATGTTAAGAAGTATGATTTCCTTAAAAGGGATCTGGTGATAAAGCTCAGCAACATGACAACTGTAGATCACACCTGTCTCTACCTCACCATTTCTAGCTTTATAGTGAGTGTGAAATTTATGCTGTGCCCCAAATACTGAAATTAAATTGTGTAAATTTGGAATCCCCAGTCACTGTTGAGCTAGCTCATCAGAGCTGGTCACAATTGGGCTACAATTTCAATGATATAACCCTGGATTTCCATAGTTTCCCATTCATACTTGATATTGAGGTGAGAACAGGACCAGACGCATCTCTGATATCTGTTGACACTCAGAGGTGAGACTCATGCTTGCTCATGGGTGGACAGCAATGAAGATGAATGAAGTGTCAGAATCTCACCAACATCTGTGGATTTGTATCAATAAAGGAGGGATGGGAGGAGATTAGAGGCTGTAAAAGAACAAACCTTGTATCGATCAAGACATAACATCAGAGTTTGAATGAGAATTTCGCGAGCTCTTCAGATTCAAATGAACTTTCTCCTTTCTGTTTTTCAGGTGGTGAGCTTTGCAAGTCTCAAGTATGATACCTCTTACACTTGGATGGTGTTGTGTTTCCTATGGTGCTCCATAGTGCAGTCTATTCTCCTGCCGTTATTCCTTTGGGCTTGTGACCGCTACAGGGCTGATGTGAAAAGTGTATGGGAAAAATGTGTAGCTATTATGTCCAATGATGAAACAGATGACGGTAATGGTCCTTCTTGATTGAATTCTATAGAGTTAATATCAATTAGTGCCTTGAATATAGCTTGGAAATTCTGTCCATTTAAAGTTATTGTCCTAAGTTTATATGAGGTAACCCAACTGGCACACTGCAGTGCTGCTGTGTGCACTGTCCACTGTTTAATAAAGGGCCCAGTCTGTGCAAAGTCCCTTTGTACCTATGGCATATGGTTTTATCTCTGCTGTTTCTGTACATAGGACATGGTGCAGCCATCCACAACACTGTACAAAGACAAAAACACAATAGTCAGAATCTTGTAGAGTTCTGAGTGATGTGGACTATAGTTAAGTTTTGTGACAGAATCAGATGAAAAGTTCAGTGAAGCTGATTTGATGATGAAAGCATCTTCTATGCATTTCACAAATGGCATGGTGTGTAAGGAGTGAGACAGTAACTAATTAAGGAGGATTATTGTTCATTAAATGCCTCATTGACACTTAATTAACTAATCCATTAATTACACCATTTTACTATCTTATCAAAGCAGACTAGCTCTGGAGAAACCTCAACATGGCCAGTAGAGCTGATGTCTTGCAGATTCAACTTGCTGTTTGCTCTGAATGACCTCCCTGTTGGACACTGGGAACGAACATCTCAGGGCACATGCCATGGGCACAATCCACACGCATCCCATTGACATGGGCCAGTCTCTAAGAAATCTCATGGCACATCTCCGATCCACTTACAGATCACTTCTGCTCTTCACACTGCACTGGTAATTATCAGTGTAACACTTCAGCAAGGACACACAACCAGCTTGTGGACTGGATGGGGCTGAATTTCTGGGCTCTTCACTCACTGTCAAAGCATGCACTCACTCTGAGCTCACCTGGATGCTGTTCACATCCCTGCCTTGCATTGACTTGCATCGATTATTTGCACTTTGCCCCCTCAGCCAGAGATACCAGGCTCAGATTACTGCAGTCTTGCTGTGCTGTTTAGGGCAGACACAAAGGAAGGAAGCTTGTTATGATGGTCAGTCAAAGAAGGGGGAAAAGCCTTTGCTCAGGGAGTCCTGGCACTTTGAGACCAGGCCAGCCTCTGGTTAGAGTCCACTCAGAGTGGTCAGAGTTGAGATTTTGCCCTTATAAGGGGTGAAGAGCCAAACGTCTGGCATCCCACCACTTGTCTGCATCCAAGAGGCTGTTTCCCTCCGGCCACCCTCCCACCCCAGGAGTATGAGGGAGGCAGGTATTGCAGGAGGTGAAAGTGGGTTGTACAGCTCTTAATGTTGTTGCAGGGTGGGGAAGTGTCCCTAGCCAGTGAAAGGGCAGCAAAGAACATCAGGGTCAGTGCTGTTGGGGATTGTGGAGGGGGACCACAGAAAGTGAGGGAAGGTGTTCCAGACAATAATGAGAATGGTAGATGGGATGTAGTGGGAGGTGGGTACAATGCCAAGGATAGAGTGAATGTGATACATCAGGGAGAAGAAAGTGGCACTTACGCTGACAGGGTGGACAAGGTCATTCACCTTCTTCCTATAGTGCTTGTGCATTCCTCCAGCCGGCAGGTTCTGTCCTGACCCAATAGGCAGCCTCAGATTAGGCTGGGTGTGGTGTGGTGTGGTGTTCCCCACTGATGGACCTGGGAGACAAGGAAGTCACACCCCTCTGTCCAGCAACACCTCTCGGTCCCTGCCCACAAAGCATGGCACTAAATGCCCTTTGTCTGCCACATTCAGGAACCATGCAGAACAGCTCTTAGCTGATAGTCCAGGTGCACAAAGAACATTTAAAGGAGGCACTAGTGCAAAGGATGCTGGTGATTTCCAGCACTGCTGAGTAGTTAGTTATTCTGGGAACAGCGTGTGGTAAGGTGGGTCCAAATCAGATGTTATCGACATAATAGGGGCAATGTAAGTGGTTAATGAGGCGAGTTTGATAAGATACAGTGAGAAAGCTCACTATACCTCCTGATGAAAATCCCTCCAAAAACTCAACGCATCTCAGATTTAGCCAAAGAAATATGAGATTCAGCCCATTGCAAGGTCGAAATGTTTTTTGTGGTTTTCGTTGATGAACCCCTAATAAAGTGAACTCATTAATAGCTGCTTGTAGCTAAGCCAGTATCAGCTTTACAGTGTGACACCCAGCAAAAGACTTGCATTTATATAGTGCCTTTCAAAATCACAGGAAGTCTTAAAGCACTTTACAGCCAATTAAGTATTTTCAAAATGAAATCACTTGTAATCTAGAGCAACCAATTTGCACACAGCAAGCTCTCACAATCAGCAACGTGATAATGACAACATAATCTGATTTTGCGATGTTGATTGAGGGATAAATATTGGCCAGGTCACTGGATGTAAACTCCACCCTACTGTTTTTTCCGAATAGTGCCAAGAGAGCTATGTACAGTATTGACATTAGAGTGCTTTGATTTAACATCTACAAAACGGCACCTCTGATATCGCAGCTACCCCTCTGGTCTGCATCAAAGTATCTGCTTTGATTTTTGTGCTCAATTCTTTGGAGTGAGTCTTGAACGCAGGACCTTCTGTTGATGATCCCTTCTGGGATTTGCTCCAGTATGTAAGGCCTGCTGTTTCGATATGGCCCAGTGCATGGGGATGCCATATTTTGCTCATAATTCAGGATGTTCAGTATCCCAAAGGAAACATGACCATAGTCAAGCAATAGTTCTATGCTTTGCACAGTCTAGCCCTTAGTGTGTCCACGCATTAATATCTCCAAATGAATTTCATTGCTAATTCAGCAAATTATCTCCCAAGTAGAATGTACCATTATGCACTCTTTTAGTGCAAACATTTAATTTGAAATTACTTTCTGATTTAATTTCAGGCTTCATTAGCAGTGCCTTCTAGAGAAGATGTGTTGCAAATGTAGCTTTAGACAATTTTGAATCACAAATGACTCATAAGATGAATTTCTTTGTTTTAGGAAACAGTCAGGATGGAGCAATTCACTCGGAATCTTTCTTTGAAAGACCCTATGAATATAACTGCACCACTGAAATCCTGACAGTAGATCGCATTGCCAAGTATGACTTCTCAGCTCTGGAAAGGGGAGTGCCCCAGGTGTACCCAATGAGAGAGATGCAAGAGGATAAGATGCAATACTTACAGGTATCTGTCTAAACCTGGATTCCAGAGATTAGAATTCGTTGTATTATTAAAACATGCTTTTACTCCAAGCTATTGAGTCAAATAAATCATTTGCCTTCAGAATTCTCCTCATTCTGCTTGCTGGTTATAGTCATTCACCTCTTTATGAGTCATAGAGGTTAGGATTTTGATCCCTGTTGTTCTGTAAGTTTCTTCTGTTTCCCTAACATCACCCCAGTCCGATGTGTGCTCCTCTGCCCCTCTCCTTCACTCTAGGCCCTGACACATGCCCTTCAATGAATTTTAAAAGTTGTGGGCTTTTCTGCAAGTGTAGGTTTAGACTGAGTTGGCAGGTTCATTGGTCATGTCTTTGGGTAAAGGTAGAAGTTGTGGTGAAGGTTGACCCTGTCTGCCCACATCTGTTCGAGTGTAGGCCACCGTTGGATGGTGAGCTGGTGGAGGAATCTCTCCATTGAAATCTCTTAGCACTCTCAATGACATCCCAGTCTGAGACTTAACCAATGTGAATAGAGTATGAACCTATTATGCTAATGGACGACAGCGACTACACCCACACTGGGAAGCACAAGTATTAATGATTGATTGGGGAATCATGACTCTCTTAAACCTTTGAATTAGCTTGTGTTTTACTGAAATGTAATCTCACAACAGTCATTCAAAAACCTCCACATTGTAATTTAACTACAGGCTAGTCAAAGATTTACTTCATTCTTCAGAATATTTTCTGTTAGTATTCTGCAATTTATCATATCTTACATATTATTATAGTCATGCTTATGTATCAAATTCTACTGAAAAACATAACAAATCTATTTGAATGGGAATACAACAGGGAAATATAAGGCATAAGGGAATAGTTTATGTTGATTTATTGCACAGATCTTCAGGCAAATTGATTGAGATTCAGCAAAGGTGACACCGTACAAAAAAATTAAAGGGAAAGTTGAGGGTTCCTGTCTCAGACAGTATGAAAAGAGTAGGAATTGATTTTTCCTGCTGGCACTTCTTTCCTGTAATTTTGAAGTTTAATCTTTATTTGAAGAACAATGACTCTTGCCATCAGTGGTGAGCAATCTATCTTTTAACAATCTCATTAAGTTTGGGAATCAACTATTTATGGCCTGAGCAGGAATTTATTTCAGTGATTTGAATTTCGGACTTGGGGAGAAGGTACTGATTTTCACTTTTTAGTAAAGATGAGGTCATGCAGTATTTTTAGAAATGGGATTTTAATATTGAAGTGTACAACAAATATCAATTCTATTTGTTATTGATCCTCACAGTTAAAATAAAAGCAATATTGTTACTCAGAGGCCCTACCATTGACATTTCTAAGTTGGGCAAGTTTCATCATTTTGAAAACTTGAGACATTTTCAAAATGGTAGCCATAAATTCAACCTCCTGGAATGATGTGCTGTGGGTTAAACGTTTTATTAAGAGGAAACATGTTTTATCTCTTGAATCTTTAATCAAATACAAAGTAAACTAAAGATGCAGACTTCTTCTCTGATGGCTAGAAAATTAAAATCAATCTGAGCCCTGTGTTCCAGCGTCACCATCCTGAATTGGCTGTTGTGGTATTGGTTTATTTGCTGACACCCTTCATCAAAATCCATGAACAGACACAGCCTCGATATCTTCTCTGATGAGTAATGGAGCCCCCCCTAACAATTTCTTCCTTCATACCAAGCATTTCTCCCACCACCACAACCACCTCTTATTTCTTAAAAGATTCATTTCCTATACAGGTTTGAATACTCCTCTGTAGCCTTCAGTTTTTATTCTTTACCATAACCCCATAATAATTGCTCCTTGGATCCTCCCTCCTCCAGGTGCTTTATCTGACATGGTCTTCCTTATCTGAATATGTGTTGCTGGAAAAGCGCAGCAGGTCAGGCAGCATCCAGGGAGCATTCCTGAAGAAGGGCATTCGGGCTCATGCCCGAAACGTCGATTCACCTGTTCCTTGGATGCTGCCTGACCTGCTGCGCTTTTCCAGCAACACATTTTCAGCTCTGATCTCCAGCATCTGCAGTCCTCACTTTCTCCTAGATGGTCTTCCTTATGCCTGCATCTTAATTTGTTGAAATCAAGATTCATTACACAATCTGTTTCTCTAATTCATTTTTCCTCAGAATCTCAAACTGTGGAACATTACTTCCATTTCTCTCATAAGCTATGGACTTCCAACATTTATGGCAACTAGCTATTTCTTGATTTCGCTTGTTTTGCCTTCTATTCTTTTCAGCCTTTTTCTGACGACCTGCAACTGGCCATTCACTGCGTTTTCTTGGTTAAGAAGCTGTTCATTCATAAACGCCATCAAACTAAAGTATAGAGACCTGGCACTCTTTGGAGTGTAATCTTTGTGACTTAATCCATTGCCCATCAGACCTGATAGGTAGGCCTCACTCCTGCCATTTTGGTGGTCATTTCACGCGGGGCTTCATCAATTTTTCTTTGCTCTCAGGGTTATAGCTGGAACCTTCTAGGTCTGCAAAGGTCACTGTCACCATAACAATCAGGGGGATATTGGCTATAATATTTTGGAATTGTTTTCTCGTTGAGCTGGCTTCTCCAATTGTATTTAGTTGCAGAAAAGATTAAAAATATGCTTTTATACTGTTTTTACAGATGTTAAGACAAACAGGAATTTCAAAACTGCCAGCAAAATGAATTCCCCAGTGGGCCAATGAGATACTCCCACTGTGCCTGGACGTGTCGTTTGGCACATTTTCATGGAGCTATGCCAAATCCGCTGGGTGCTCCCTGACTCAGTTCCCACCTAGGATTATCAGTTTTTTGGAAAATTGGAATTGCAGCAAACATTTTTGGACAAGATTGACCTCATTATTCTCCTTAAAATGTCCTTAGCTGCCTTATGTCATTAATGGATTGCCACATGATGGGAAGCAGCTTAGTACCATGTAAAGGACGACCAAACGCCCAGGAGTGTTACTTTGGTACAATTCCAGGAGGCTGATTTTGTTATAGGTCTTTTCATGCCTGGGAGCGGTGCTATAAATGCATTTTCTTTTCTTCTTGCTATTGAGAAGCTGAGGCCTAGAGTGTAGGATTCCATCAAGATTGAAAAGAAGAGGAAAGAAGTCATGATAAATTAGGAAGTAGTCATTAGGTGATGCTAAGGTTGGGTTTTAAAGGCCAGAAGATTATGAGGAAGGGAAGACTGAAGGAGGTAAGGAGTTCCACAGCTTTAACCTGCTGACTATCCAACTTTCCATCTGGGCCCCCCCCCGTCTTAGCTGCTGTTGTGAAATGGTTCCCACTCCTCAGGTACTGGTCTCTTCCCCATTCAGCTCTGACATCTTCTCCCCACTCCTCAAAGAGCCCTCACTTGACTTGATGCCCCCTGCATCAACCAACCCCATCTCCAACCTGAAACAAACGCTCATCGAGGCACACCGACTAACAAAATGAAGACACTACCTGAGCAGCTCATAGTACACGTGAACATTACAGCAGTCGACAAATAAACCAAGAGCACTTGGTTGAGTCAAGAAGATCTGGAACGTATAGAGACATTTGCTTTACTGAGCTTCCTGTCCCTCAGCCTGTGTGTTGATGAAGAATTGGAATATATTACAGTCTATCTTCTTAATTTCTCTTGAGTGGTTTCGTTCGCAAGATAATCTGTACTTTAAGGTCAAATATTTTATCACAAGTGGCCAGCACCCATACAAAGATTATTTACAAGAATCACTAGTCTCAGTGTCAAATCATTTGTTAAAACAGTTATTATATATCCTCTGTGAACAATAGCACTCTGTGGGAAAGAAGGCATTGTTGGTTCTGACAGCTCTCTCTCAGCTGGTTTACTTCAACTTCACCCTGCTGTATATTATAATTATTGTTTGCCTATCTCTTTCATGTTGACAGCATTATGCCCGGTGATTCTGTTGTGCTGATTTATTTTGAGTAATGGATTGCATTGTTCTGCAGACACTGCAATAAACAGGCATGTTTCACAGGGAAGATGCTGATTTGCCACTAATTTGAGTCTGAGTGGAGCTTCGAAATCTATATTCTCTCCATCACAGTGACAGTCTAATTCCACCATCCTAACATCATCCATCTCCACTACTGTATCGGCTGATATGTTGCTAACTCTGGCCAGAACTTTATGGCACCTCAGTGAGACTGGGGAGGAGGTGTGCGCCAGAGAACACCTCGATGATTCCTCAGGTGCTCTACCTGCTGATCTCTGGCTTGTCCTTCAGTTTCACCAGAGTCGAGCAAAGCCTGGGGAAGCACCACACCACCCTCCCACCAACTGAGGACATTGAGTGATCAATTAAATGTCTACTTCCTGTCTTAGATTTGAGGCTGGCAGGAAGAGTGTCAGGGGCAATGCCAGGCAGGACATGGGCCTTAGGTCTGAAGGAGGAGAACAAGCCTCCTTTCTACATTGGCTTCCCTCTCCACCTCCTGCAAGGTGTGACCACCACTCGAGAGCTCGTTACCTTGGCCTCAACATCAAGACACCCAATCTCTCTCCCACACCCCCAACTCCTCTCCCAATCACCCTGACCCCTCTCCCAATTACTCTGACCTCTCTCACAACTCCCTGACCCCTCTCCCCACCCCTCGACTCCTCACCCTACCCAGACCATTTCCTAACCACGTCGAACCCTCTCCCCACCCCTGACCGCACTGCCAAACCCCTGACCCCACTCCTCATCACCCTGAACTCTCTCACAATCCCTCGAACCCTCTCCCCACCCTGACCTCTCTGCCAAACCCCTGACCCCTCTCCTAATCACCCTGACCTCTCTCACAACCCCCGACTCCTCTCCCCATGCCCCTGACCGCTCTTTCCACCCCCCCCGGCCCTTGTCCCCACCCCTCGACTACTTTCCCTACCCCCGACTTCTCTGTCAATCCCCTGACTCCTTTCCCCATCACCTAACTCCTCTCCTAACCATTCCGACCACTCTCCCACACCCCGACCACTTCAAACCCCCCCAACCTCTCTCCCCACCCAGGTCCCTCCTCCGACCCCTCTCCCAAACCCCCAGCCTCCTCCTCATCCCCGGCCCCTCTCCCCACTCCTCCGACCCCTCCCCAAATCACCATGCTCCCCCCATCCCACTGACCCCTCTCATAAACATCCTGACCCCTCTCCCCACTCCCCTGGCCCCTCCCCCAAACACCCCATCCACTCTCCCAAACACCTTGTTCCCTTTCCCCATCCCATGGACCCCTCTCCTAACCACCATGACCCTTCTCCCCACCCTGCTGATCTTTCTCTACCCCCACCCCACCCCCCCACCAACAACCCTCCCCCCCCCTCGGATCTCCCATTCACTACTTGCCATGAGATCCTGCACTTACTTTTTCCTGGAACCTGCTGTCTAATCAGCTGTAGCTCCCTGAGGTGGTGCTTCTGCCTGAGTGAGGGACGAGAATTGTATCTCTAATCAATTAAAGCCTCCTAATGAATGCTTCTCACTAACTGGCTGCTCTAATTGGTGGGGATCAGTTTCCCACCAATTCTTTCAGGAGCACTGCCAGAGTCTGACTATGTAAAGTACTGCCGGGCAGCTTCATGTTATCCAGAAATCTTCACTCGTTTCAAACTCAGCTGCCTGAGTTCAAACTGGCACCATCTAGTTTAAACATATCCCTCCTTCCTCAAGCAGATCTGAAAATTGATTAACTCGAACATCTTAAACAAACAAATTCAATTGCCGCTGAATTCCAAACATTGCAATGTGTGTAAACAGCACATACAATCCAATAACCATTCCTGAATTAGTAAAGGAAAATACATTACTCTGTGAATATTTTTCTTGCTGTCAATCAGATACTAGAACGCTATGTACTCTGGAACCCATGGAACTCATTTGCACTATTCTTCAATCTAAAACTATTTTAAAATGTAACTTTCTTGTGGGAAATCAGAGACTTGCATTTCTGGTAACGAAGTTTCTTGTTTTGTTCTGAAGATGTTGCCACCTTGTGGGGGAACATGGCAATTGGCACCAACGTAGTGTAAGAAATAGAGCTGCTGGCTTTTAAGAGAGAGAGTGCTGCGGGTGGTGGGTTTAACCCAAGGGTCACCACACCTCAGGCGAGCGAAAGAGGTTGGGAATAAGAATCCTTCAAAGTAACTTCAGCCATTGTGAATTGAACTCACACTGTGGGTCATGACCAGCTGTCCAGCCAAATGACCCACGAGGCTTATATGGACATTTGGCTCGAGCAGACCAAATGCCCATATAAGCCTGTCCCCCTTTTCAAAATGACTCTACTGGCCTGCCCTTTACCCAGGCCCTTTGATTTAAAACACATATATATTCTTTTATGAAATGTACTAACGCCTGCATTTGTTGTAAGTCTTTAATTGCCCTTGAACTGAGTGGCTTCCCAGGCCATTTCTGGGATAATTAAGAGCCAACCACTTTATTTTCTTTTCTGAATCCCATTTTTATTTTTTTTAAAGCCCCACATTATCGCCAAACTGCAGCAGTGCTTATTTCTCCCCAGCAAGTCAACCACTTTATTGTGGATCTGGAGTCTCATTTAGGCCAGGTGAGGTAAGGACAGCAGATTGCTTTCGCTAAATCAGTGAACCAGGTGGGACTTTATGACAATCACTGATAGTTCCACGTTCATCGTTATGAGCTTTTATTGATTGAATTTGAATTCTGCCAGCGACTAGATTATTGGCCCAGTGGCGTTATCATGATGCCACCACTCCCTCGGTGCCCAACAGGTTATCAATCTTAGCCTTCAATATACTCAATGAATGATGGCCAGATTTGGCTACGTATGCAAGCTGCTCCAGTTAGAAAATGCCTGGATTCTCTGGACCCAACTTAGTAATAAGGAGCCCACTGCATGTCATGTTTGCTCTGTGAGGGAGGTGGGGTTACTGGGTATATTGGGTCTACAAACCTTTGAACCAGAACATATATGGACATGGGGATGAGCAAGTACCAAGCTGGGCTGATTAGAAGCTGTTTGGTTCTCTGGAAGTTTGTCCAATTTGTTTTATTAGCTGCTAGGGCTCAAGTCCTCACCCTCATGCCCCCACCTACCTCTCCATGGACTGTCATCTCCACGCCAACTCAATGTCAACCTGTGTCCCCTCCCACCTAGCAACCACCCACCCCTTCAACCCCATGGCCCTTCATACAATCCACACCACCTTCATGGCCCCTTAACTAGTATCTACCATTGAGATTGATGGAAATGAAAACTAAAGCTTCTCAAACTCCAGCACTTTCACTCCGACACATAATCGTGAAAAAAAATTCTCGTTCATTGGACCCATTCAGTCTTAAATCATTAGAATCTCTTCTAAAAGCAAAGACTGCTGCAACAAAGATAATTAATCCTTTAAATTCTTCAAACTGTCAATCTGACTGTTAACTTGGAAACATTGTTGATGGAATTGTACCTTTTGAAACTCAATCATGTGTTGATAGTGTTGTAATAATAGCCCTTAGGGAAAGACCCCCCCCAAGAGTTCTATTTAAACTGAAGTAATACTTCCTTCTTCATCTAAACGATGACTTAGCCTTTCACTGACAGCTTGTTTCTTTTTAAAGCAGGGAATTTCTAAAACCTTTTGATCAGGATAGTTATACAGACATTGTCCACCCTCTAACATTGTTTACATCTACTCCATTAACTTGTGATTGCCACAACACAGCTTAAAGCCTTTGCAGTAGCCAAAATGAGGCATGTTTGAACTCAAATACGGCACAGTGGCTCAGTGGTCAGCCACTTGGGTTCGATTCCAGCCTCGGGTGACTGTTGGTGTCGAGTTTGCATGTTCTCCTTCTGTCTTTATGGGTTTCCTCCGGGTGCTCCAGTTTCCTCCCACAATCCAAAAATGTGTAGATTAGGTAAATTGGCCATGTTAAAATTGCCTGTCATGTTCAGGGATGGGTAGGTTAGGTACACTAGTCAGGGGAAATATAGAATAATAGGGTAGTGGAATGGGTCTGGGTGGGATACCCTTCAGAGGGTGAGTGTGGGTCCGAATGGCCTGTTTCCACACACTGTAAGGATACTGCGTTCAAGTGGCCCTGCCAAGTCTGGGTCTCCCTCCTGTATGATTTATGCCCCTCCTCATTTCGCGTACCAGCAAAATTTGTATTTGGAAATGAATGGGCTTCACACCCAAGTCGTGCCCACCATTTTTTTTAGTGTGTGGGCAGTCAGAGAGACTCTGTGAAATTCCACCTCGGGGCAACCACTTCTTTTTGGTGTCGAGAATTCCAAAGATTGACAACACTCAGAAGTGAAGTTTTTATCTCAGCCCGAAATAGCTGATTTCTTCACCTGAAACTCTGCCCCTTAGTTAAAGGTCTTCCATGCTGAGGGGGTCACCCTTCAGCATCTGTCACGAATTTCAGGTGTTTTGACAAGATAGCTTCTCATTCTTCTAAGCTCCAGAATATATCAGTGCATTCCTATTCCGTCACACCTTGTAGGATCATCTCCTCATCCCTGAAATCATCAAATGAACAGTTAATTGCTCTGTCAGCATGTCACCATCACCACAAGGAAAGGTTACCTAATGACCAAGCACCCTGCTTTAATGAGGAGTGTAGGAGAATGTACTACGAGCAATATCAGGCATACGTGTAAATGATGTGCCCAACTGTTGAAGCTACAGTATAGGACTGTATACATAGGAACAGCAAACAATACATGGAGCTAAGTGATTCCACGGTCACTATAGATGTAAGCTCCACATTCCTACAATATCCAGGTGGTGTGGAAGATTGAACAACTGGTTGGAAGAGGAGATTCATGAACATCTCTATCCTCAATGATGGTCGAGCCCCAGAAGGTCAGTGCAGAAGACAAGGCTCAATCATGTGCAACGGTTGTCAATCAGAAGCACTGACTAGATAGTCCATCTTGGCTTCCATTGTCCATCACTGTTAACCCTCACCTCCCATCAGATCTAACTGTGTCTCAAATGTGGTGTTTTGTGGTAAGTAACTCATTTCCTGACTCCCAGAGCTGTTTCAGCAGCACATTGGAAAAATGATATAATATTTACTGGCTCAGTGCTGCACCAAAAATGCTCCAGATGTTTGAGATTATCTGGGACATAGCAGCCCACTTGAACAGCACTACCTTAAATATTTACCACTGCTGCCTAGAACAATAATGGCACTTGTTGCAAAGGAAAGCCACCTTGAGCAAGTTTCCCTCCAAGCCATACATCATCCCAAATTCATCACCTTTGAGTTGTAATCCTGGAAGTCCAGCATTGTGAATGCATCTAGATCACTAAGATAGCTGCAGTTCGAAAAGGTATCCCATCACCACCTTCTCAAGGGCAATGAAGCAGTCTTTGTCATCAGTACTCACATCCCCGAGTGAATAAAATGTAAAAATCCAAGCAAAGATATCTGTCCATATGAAAGGAGACCAAAACTACACATCATGCTACGTATGTAATGTCATGAGTGTCCTGTATAATTACTGTGCCACATATTTATAGTAATACTTTAATCTTTTGCAATAAAGGTTAGTAAATAATTTGTCTTACTGGTTGCTTCCTGTACCTGCAGCCTGGCACTGTGCCAAAATATCCATTATTCACATTTTAGCCTTGACAATGGTAGGACATAATGTCAAGACCATTATTATGGAGTCTTCAGACATGCCTATACCAGCTTATCATTCAGGGTAAGTCTCCAGATCCTGGAGGTGTTTTGAACAACTGTATCCTGCTCTGCTGGATGAGATCAGCTCATTTAACAGAGAGGAGAAAGTCAGGACTGCAGATGCTGGAGATCAGAGCTGAAAATGTGTTGCTGGAAAAGTGCAGCAGGTCAGACAGCATCCAAGGAGCAGGAGAATTGATGTTTCGGGCGTGAGCCTTTCCTGAAGAAGGACTCATGCCCGAAATGTCGATTCTCCTGCTCCTTGGATGCTGCCTGACCTGCTGCGCTTTTCCAGCAACACATTTTCAGCTCATTTAACAGAGACCCGAGTTTGAATGCGGAACTACTCTGATCTATAGATTCAGTTCTATAGTGAATCTCCTCGTAATTTATCATCTTTATAATCAATACATGCATTTATGTAGTCCCTTTAACATTCACAAGAATGGTACCAAACAAAGTTTAGCACTAAACCACAAAAGGAGATATGAGGACAGATCATTAAAAGCTTGGTGAGAAAGGTAGGTTTGAGATAATTGAATTGAGTTGAATTTATTGTCACATGTACCAAGACACAGTGAAAAGCTTTGTCTTGCGAGCAATACAGGCAGATCATAGAGTTAAGTAGCATAGATTAGTAAATAATAGGGCAACAGAGTAAAAACAAAAACATAGGTACAGGCGAATGGAGTGTCCTGAAGAAGTAGTGGAGAGGTTTAGGAAGGAAACTCCAGTCTGTAGGTTTGTTCATAATTGGTCGAGGGGTAAGAGATACCCATGAGGTTCAGATTGGAGGAGCACAGATATGTAAGATAATTGGTTGGGCTCCCAGTATGGCTCACTTACATGTGCAAGATGCTGCATCTATTCATTCACATGGTCCTGTCCTGTGCAAATGTAAGATACATGTCCTCATACTGCATCACTACCCCATGGAAATGCTAATTAAGTCTGACTCGAGAGTTTTGAGTATAACTAAACACAGGTTGACTCTTTAATGCAGTGCTGCAGTGCCAAATGATGAAAAGCTAAATTAAGACACTGTCTGTCCTTACAGCTGGCTAAAATACATCCCAAGTCATTGTTTCAGAGAAGTGCAGGGAGGTTGTTCTGTGTGTCTGTCACCATCCCTCAGCTAAGGTGCCTATAATACACCATGTAGTCATTGCAAAATTGCTATTTGTGGGCTTTTACTCTGTACAAAATGGCTATTATGTTTCCTACATTACAGCAGTGACCACACTTCGGAATTAATTGTAAATCTTTTTGAGATATCCTGAGGTTGTGAAAGGTGCTATATAAATGTATGTACTCCCCTCTCATTGTTTGGGCCAACGCTTTTAATAAATTTGTAGCAGCTGGCGAACTTAATTTATTTACATGACATATCTCTTTATCACTTCTCATATCCTGAGAATATTTCGAAATGTTTTACAACAATTATTTCCCTTTGAAATGCAGTCCTTATTGACATACACTCTAAGTATTCCTTCAAACCTGATCTGTCACACATCCCCCAAACCTTTGCTCTGATGGCCCTGCCTTCAGCTGTTAGGAGCTGAAAATGTGTTGCTGGTTAAAGCACAGCAGGTTAGGCAGCATCCAAGGAATAGGAAATTCGACGTTTCGGGTCAGAGCCCTTCATCAGGAATGGCTGATGAAGGGCTCTGGCCTGAAACGTCGAATTTCCTGTTCCTTGGATGCTGCCTGACCTGCTGTGCTTTAACCAGCAACACATTTTCAGCTCTGATCTCCAGCATCGGGGCAGACCTCATTTTTTACCCTTCAGCTGTTAGGACTTAAATTCTCGAGTACCCTCATTTAAACGCTACCATCCACCTCTTTTTCTTAAAGATTCTCTTAATCCCTACCTTTTTTGTTACCCTTTCTCATGGAGTCATAGAAACCTACAGCATGGAAACGGACCCTTTGGCACATCCAGTCTATGCCGAACATAATCCCAAACTAAACTAGTCCCACCTGCTTGCTCCTGGCCCATATCCCTCCAAACCCTTTCTATTCATGAACTTATCCAAATGTCTTTTAAATGCTGTAATTGTACCCACATCCACCACTTCCTCAGGAAGTTCATTCCACACTCGAACCACCCTCTGTGTATTAAATAAATTTGCCTCTCATGTCTTTCTTAAATCTCTGTCCTCTCATCTTAATAATGTGCTTCCCAGTATTGAATTGCCCCATCTCAGGGAAAAGATAGCAGCCATCATCAAATTGGTCCACTTATTGTGAAGTATTCTATTTTCAGTCTCTGCTGTGTTGACTTATGTTAATTTTCTTCTCAAAATGCATCTGAATACAATACACTGGCAGCAATAAGTCGCATGATTGTATTTGCTGGCTGATAGGATCTAAGTATTGACAAATACAATCAGCATCCAAGAGCAAGAGTAGTATTTCATTATCTTCGAAGGAACTTGTTGAGTGCATTGCGTGCCAGAAATGAAACAGTTATATGATAACAACCATAACTGTAAGTAAAGGAAAAGCATTGTTATGGTTCACCAATGGTGCCTTTGCCACCTACTATCCTGTGTTACAAGGCACTGTTCCAAATGTAATGCCTTGGGCTCTATTTTAGCCATCTGTGAGGACAGACAGAACATTGATTTAACATCTCATCCCTTAACACTGTACCGCTCCTTTGGAAATGTCAGTCTGTGTCAAGTCTCTAAAATGGCCCAGTGCTGCATGTTATATCTCAAGATTCTCACCGAGATCTTGGTGGCTCAGTTGACCCATTCCTCATATCCCACGTCATCAACTACAAAAGAATCTGGTGAAGATTATAAACATGGCTTGCTCTATCATACAGAATATCCTGGAAATTATAAGAGAGGGTAGCAAGACTTGTTTGGCTATATGATGGATTGCTGCAAATTGGGAGTAGGAGGTTGTAGAATTAGTGCTGGCCTTCCATTGCCATGAGTGAAGTTAGCTGGAGGTAAGTGATAGAGTCTGCCAAACCTGTCAATGTAACGGGAGAGGACATTGAGATTATTTCAGACTGCCTTTTTTTTTATGTCTCTTAGGTTCCTCCAACCAGACGCTACTCCCATGATGAGTCAGATATGTGGGCGACAAGCCCAATTCCTTCCTATCTTCACAGATGGGGGTCTTCAGAGGACATCACAGGGGTACTGCACTACAGCTCCCCCAGGCATGAGAGGAGGAGAAGCAGTCTGATCTCCCAGCATGATGACTGTGCTTCTTTCCATAAAAGAAGGAAGTCCATGGATAGTGTTATATCTCTAAAGCAACAGACCAGGGAGGACTATTTTGGTGATGACTTGAAATGTTTCAGCCGTGATGAAATAATAAATTACATTGATGAAACTCCTCTTCCTAGTCCAATGAAATCCCCACTGAAGTCATCTTCCATATCACTAATACCAGAAAAATGTGAACAATATTCAGTCATGTTTTCCCATTTTCCGCTAACTAATTTTGAGAAGGAGCCCCATGTTCTCCGTCGGTTATCGGAGGACAAGGAATGCATCTTCGCAGGTGTCCCCAGGCCCAAGGAATACTTGGCAAATACCTACCCATGTGACCCAATTGCAGCTCAAAAGAAACCAGAGACCTACATTCAGGCCGCAGACAGTCAGGCCAACACCAATATTAAGCAGGAAGCTTCCAGGAACTATCGGACAGATCTATGCGTCTCTTGGGACAATCAGGAAAATCTCACCAAAGTGGAAAGCAAAGGAAGCACGAACAGTTTTTTAAGCTCGCCTTCTGCTTCTTCGGGTTATGTGACTTTTCATTCTGATTCCATTGGATCGACATCATAGGAGAGAGTCTGGAGAAAAAAAAACAAAAAAAAAATGGTGTTTCTACATTTGTTTTGTACCAAGGGAATTTTATAATTCAGCCAGGAGGATACAAAGTCAAGAACCAAAGAATTAGGCAAATATTTTCACGTCCTTGAAAAGAACAGGTCTCCTATTAAAGAATAAAGAGGGCGTTGTCTGGAAAAGTATGGCATTAAGTAATCTCTGAATGCAAACCTTACTGACCTTTTATTTCTATTTTACTATTTTTTTTTGAAAAAAGAAATAGTTTTTAAGAGGCAACACTAAAGCAGGTATTCTGGTAAGACTGAGTATGTTTGCTATTGTTCAGGTTTGGAATTGGTGGGGAGAGAGAGAAAATGTGATTCTAAGCTTGATTACATTTTTAAAATATCCGAACTGTAAAGTGATTTCTCCACTGGGCGTAATTTGAGGTCATGTTTGTCTATTTATGCATTTTGGACATTCATTGTGTTCTGTTGGTATTTTGTTACAGCTGCTGATTATCTTAACCAATATGAGACAATAAAATTGTTTGTTGGGGGAGGGGGTGTGTGGACAGTCAATTGTTTTTCTGTATATTTTGCATTTGTAAAATTGGTGTCATACATGGGTGACATTGAAATTGTCTTGCAAAACTAGACATTGGTTTCACTTGGTTCCCGTAAAGTTGACCTAAAATTTAAAAGCAACCAATGTTTTCTTAGCAGCATTTGCAATGATCACTGTCCTTGAAAAGTATCAGGGACCATGTAGCTTATATTAAAAACCTACTACAATATCTGATCTCAAGCTGCATTGAATCGTAAGATGGCTTATATCACGCATTACAGTTCGTCATAAAATACATGTTTCTTTAATCTTTATATATGACAACTTGGATTTTGCAGTCAACAGTAGTGATCTCTGTGACAAGGATTTCACCTTTCCCGGGGTTAATTTAAATTTGGCACCATGTGTATCAGATGTCTGACATCCAGCATTAGAAATGCCTTCAAGGAAGCCAAGCAGTCAATCATAATGAAGAATTCTCTGAACCGGCACTCTAGGATGCAAAATATACTGATTACCCTCCATTTTAGATAATACTATGGAAAGAGAAAAATAAAGATTAGAACATCCACTGGGATTAAGATGGAAGCTACAATGTAATTTTAGCATTTATAAAATATTACTTTAATTATATTGAAAACCTACAGATGTTTTATCACAGTGGGAGTATTTCAGATTCCACAAATATAAATTAGATTATCAGGATCATGGAGATTGTTTTAGACATAAGACCAGAAGATATAGGGGCAGAATTAGGCCATTTGGTCCATCACGTCTACTCTGTCACTTCAATCACGGCTGACATGTTTTCAATTTCATTCTCCCGCCTTCTCCCATAACCCTTGATCGCCTTACTAATCAAGAAGCTATCTACTTCCAACTTAAATACATTCAATGACTTGGCCTCCACAGCTTTCTGTAGCAATGTGTTCCACAGATTCATCACCATCTGGCTGAAGAAATTCCTTCTCATCTCAGTTCTAAAGAGTCATCCCTTTATTCTGAGGCTGTGCCCTCCCCCGGGTCCTAATCTCTCCTGATAGTGGAAGCATTTTCTTCACATCCACTGTTCATTAGTAATTATAACATAACCACATCATGAAAAACCAATTCCACCAATATGGAATCACAGTTTCAGGGGTTTTACTGTGAGATTAGATTAAAATGTAGAAATTCACATCAGTTCATATGATTTCTAAAGATTATCATCCATGAGGACTTCAGCAGTGCACCCTGTGGAGAAGGATTTCCCTCTTTAGCGGGGCATGTGCAGATGGCAGACGTAGCTATCAGTTTCACAGTTTTGTAATGATGGTGAACACTGACAGGTTTGCCATCTTTATAACTGCACAATGTGAGCCAACAGCTTTTAGCAACACGGGTTGAACTGGATATCAGAGTGTCTGCAGTAAGCTCTGTGTTGGTCTCAGATCTCCAGCATCTGTGGTGTTGTGATTTTATTTGACTCGATAAATACAAGCCTTTCCTTCTTGATGATATTTCATATTTTCTCGTGCGATGTATAATGACTTCATTCTGTAAATCTTGAATTCAACCTTGTGAGTTTTCCAACTATTTTGAACAGAATCTGTGCTCTCTACCTCTGGATTGATCAGTGATGCATCACTGACATTAGTTCAGTTTTCTTTTACACCATCATTTGAACTACTCACTCGGTTGTGCAACATTTTACTTTAGTACAATACCGATCTCTCTCTCTTTTTCTGCACAATCTGTTTCTGAAAGTGCATTAAAGAATTCTCACTCTCATTTTCCAATGCTGGAACATTCTATCCTACTTCCTGAGTGGAGGATGACGCTGAGGCTACAAGTGCCTATTGAGACAGCTCTCATAAAATCACTTTAAAGGCAATGAGATGTGGAACTGATGGAGTATTGGAGGCAAAAGCACTGATACATATAAGGGGAATCCAAATGTAGCAGAAAGGAATGGAAAATTGTGTTAATAGGATGAGATGAAATAGAGAAAGGTATATATAGAGTGTAAACTCCAGATGACTAAAGGCCATGCTATGAAACTTTAACCCTGTTTCTCTCTTCACAGGTGCTGCCAAACGTACTGAGGGTCTGTGGGTGTCATGGTAGTTCAGTGGTTAGCATGGCTGCCTCACAGTGCTAGGGTTCAATTCCAGCCTTGAGTGATTGTCTGTGTCGAGTGTTCACATTCTGTCTGTGTGGGTTTCTCATACAGTCCAGGGACCAACAAGTTAGGTGAATTGGCCATGTGAAATTGCCCATAGTGTTCAGGTGCATTCATGAGGGGCAATGTAATGGGACTAGGTGGGATACTGTTTGAAGGGTTGGTGTGGACTTGTTTTGTTGGGTGTAATGGCCTGTTTCCATACTGTAGGGTTTCTATGATTTCCAGCACTGTTTGTTTTTAATTCATATTTCCAGCATCCACAATACTTTGCTTTTGTTCCAGCACAAATTAGCTGGGCCAATTTCTGTATGGTAAATCTATGAATAAGCATTTGAAAAGAAATAAACTCAAAGGTTACAAGATTGGGACAAATATATTGCAATATAGGGCATGAGCTGGCAAACTAGAATGAGCACCAGCACGATGGGTCAAATGGCCTCCTCTGCATAGATGACTTTAACAAATACAGAATAGGAGAGCTAAAGAGAATTGTCACCCTGTGTACTGGCATTACTTCAACTCTTTTATGTTGCTAAAACAGTGAATCATCTGCTATCACACATTGACTTCACCCTTCTCCTGCTAAATCACATGTTCTGTTCATCATCCATATTGAACACATTCAATATTGATACCATCTGGTGTCTCTCCGTTTGTATCCAGGCAATGCAGTGGGATAATGCTTTTTCTTTGTGATACAAAATCTAAAGCACTGCTACTAATTTAATCTTTCTTTACGGCTTTTTCAAATTGGAATTGATCATTGAAAAATATTGTAACCTTAATGATTCAGCTTGTCATTGTAGAATGTGGAACAGGAAAGTGCCATGTTTGATTCCTGATCTCTGCTGAACTAAGTACGGACCTTTGTGAGCAGTTCCACATTTGATTACAGTGACCTCTTGCCTCTTTGGGATGGACGAACGCAGGGTGATAAAATATGGGGCTCGATGTTGACCACAATGCATGATGCCGTTGGAAAATGCTGCAAAGTATTTTAGGATATTTCTGAGGCACTGAGGAGAATAAGCTGCCCTTCTTCAAACTGGTGCAGAGGCACCGTCTACATTCATCCAAGAGGGCGGTTGAGGCATGTTTAATATCCCGGCTGAAGGATGGCGTATCCATCAGTGCAGCAATCCCCAGTATCATTGTGTTAACCTGAATACTGTCTTTATGGAATTCAGACCTTGCTCACAGCAGGGAACCAGCAACAGGACAGGAATATACAAGTTCAGGGAACAGTTTTTTAAAAAGGAAAAAAAACCACACTTTATTGAAGCTTTTCACCTTGTACTCATCAGAACTTTTGCAAGAATGCAAATTCCAGGGGAAAATTAACACTTATACAGCATAAAAGGATAATGCTAATTGGTTGGCAAGTGGTCTCTGATTGACAGAGGCATTGCCATGGAGAATGCACTCATTAATACTGATTAACAGTTAACAGCCAGACTTTCTAAGGTGACCAGGCAGATTGACTCTGATCGTGTCATATTGCAGGTTGCTGGGACTCAAGGAGGCTGCCTATTCCCAGTGGATGGGATAAAGTAGGCATCCTCTGAAAACTGTAGGGCTTAGAGTTACAGCATTTATCAAGTAATTGATGACAAAGGAGGTAGCCCACTTAGTCTGTGCTGGCTAACAACATCACTGGGGTACTTCTGCACTTATTCTACATCCATGGTCCAAGTTGGAGCTCTATTAGTAGCTGCAACGCTGTCAGAAAGACTAACCACTGGGAAGCGTAAACCAAAATGTGGAGTGAGAGTTGTATCAATAGCTTCTGACTCAGAAGTGATATTAAGTCATGGTTAATAACTACAAAAGCACCTCGATTATCCGAAGGACACAGGCAGATTGCTACCACCTATAAGATGTTTTAAGAACTGTAAACATGCAAAAATAAATCAATTGTTCTTTATGATCATTGAATATGAGCTAAAATATTGCAAATACAGGATCCAAAAACAGTATCATCCATAAATTAATTAATTCTATACATATTGACTCTTAAGACATTTAAAAAAGCAATACAATACATTGAGCTCCTGAGATTAGAAAACCATCAAAGACTCCATGTTCCTTTCTCGCTGAAACTTCTAGAACTCTGAAAGCACTACTCTTGGCCAAAGTATTATTCCATGATAGTATTAGTTGTCTGAAAACTTCACTGAATAATCATTTGTGTTGAGGGTGAAACTGGTGGACTTGGGCCCTAATTAGCTGATGAAGGAGACATAATGCTTAACATATTCTACTGGGTGGACCGAAAAATGGGTCTTCCAAATTTAATAGTGTATACACTTCAGCATATTGTGCGTAGGTTCTCCCACTGCTAAATTAACATATTTGTTCCTGTTTTGCACTCAGAAAGCAAGAAAAACACATAGCAATTTCTACACCTCAATCTGCTCATGGAAATCCAAATCACTTCAGGGCAATGACAATATTGGGAAAATGGTCCAATTATAAATGCTGTCAATATATTTCTAAAATATGGTAAATATCACTTGAGGATAAAACAGGCTGTCTGAAGTAATGTATCTAAAGCAAACTGCAGTGACCACAGTTCGGAGTGATGCAAAGATTTAGAGCTGGCTCATTTGGCAATGCTATAAACCAAAGCTAGCATCAAGGTAAAATATTCAGGTTGACATTACAAAGGAGGGACATGGGGAGGATAAAGAATAATATGGACCGTCAAAAAATTGTCAGACTGGTAAAGGTCTAATGTTACAATGGGAAGAATTCTGTATTTTAGTGAAATGATATGAGGCATTTGAACTATGTCCGATTATAAGCAATAACTTCAACAGGTGAGTCTCTGTAAGAGAGAAACCTCGTAGGATTAAAAGTACAGGAGTAGTACATTAGGCCCTTCAAGCCTGTTCCAGCATTCAGTAGGATCATGGCTGACCTGACATTCCTCATGTCCATTTTCCTTCCCTTTCCTATATCCCTTAATTTCCTCATTGATCAAGAATCTATCATAGCCTTAAATATACACAAAAACTCTGAGGTGTGGTCTCACCAGCATCTTGTACAGTTGTAGTAACATTTCCCTCCTGTTATAATCTCAGCCCCTTAAAATAAGGGCTAACATTCCAATAGCCTTCTGACTACCTTCTGCACCTGAGTGCTAACTTCAGTTAGATTGGCTGATCTTTAATCTCAACACCATTTTCTGAAACAAACTCCATAGCCCCTAATGACATTTGTTTCCAGAAACCTATTACTTTCTTTCTTAAACATACTTAATGCCCTCCGCGGTATTGAATTCCAAAGATTCGCCTCTGTCAGAGTAAGAAATACCTCCTCATCTCCATTTTTAATGGCCTCCCCTTAACCTGAGACAATGTCCACTAGTTAAAGAGTCACTCACAAGAGAAAGCATTGTATCTACATCCAACCTGTCACATTGTGTATGAATTTTATACGTTTCAATTAATCACCTCTCAACCTTCAAAATTCAAAGAAATACCTAAACAATTCCCTCAATCACTCCTCAAAAGTCAATCTTCAACCCCAGTAAGTAATTTGGGGAATCGCTATTGAACTGCTTCAAAGGCATGCAAATCTCTCCTTCAGCAAGATGACCAAGCAAGTGTTCAATATTCCAGGTCCAGTCTGAGCAAAACTCTGTAGAATTGGACCAAAACTTCTTTACTCCTGTACTCAAGTCTCCTCGAAATTGATGCCAACATACTATTTGCATTCCTAATTGCTTGATGTATGTGCATGCTATTTTTAGTGACTCACAGTCAAGGACTAATAATCTGAGTCTCTGAGTGCCTCACAGTGCCAAGGACTTGGGTTTGATTCCACCCTCGGACAACCATCTGTGTGCAGTTTGCACGTTCTCCCCGTGTCTGCGTGAGTTTCCTCCGGGTGCTCCAGTTTCCTCCCGCAGTCCAAAGATGTGCAGCTTAGATGGATTGGCTGCGTTAAATTGTCCGTAGTGTCCAGGGATGTGTAAGTTAGATGGGTTAAGCATGGGAAATGCAGAGTTGCAGGGATGGGGTGGGTCTGAGTGGGATGTCCTTCAGAGAGTCGGATGGGCCAAATGGTCTGCCTTTACACTGTAGAGATTCTATGAGTCTATAACAAGACTTTAGGTAGTTCTGAAAACAGAATGAACAGATTGATTAATTTAGAAAAACAAAGGAGTGATTATGTCAATCCACTGAACAACTGGTGATAGGAGTTATAGATATTTTCTAATCAACCTGTTTGGAAGTATTATTATTACTCAGCTCTGGAGCAGGTGGGATGTGAACCCTGGTCACCGGGCTCACAGATAGGGACACCAACACGGCACCATATGTTCATGCTATTAAACAGGAACTATTTAACCTTGCAACCTTACTTTTCTTTCAGGAAAGATAATCAGATACTTCCAGGTCAGTTCTGCCTTGTTATTCACAGCCAGGGGCCAAAACAAGACGCTGAAATTAAAACTGGACATCTCATGTGGGTTAAGGAAAGCCAAAGTCTTGGGGGTTTGGTTATGCTGCTTCTCACTCACCTTCCCACAAAAAACACTGCTCTCTTCGGTAGCAATGAGAAGAGTGGTCACTTCATCTGCTCAAAGTGCTGACCCCCACTATGACACATAGTCTTTAGTAAAGCAGGCAAAAAGAAGAGCAGCTTCATGGTAATAGGTGAAAACTTATCTTCTTATCTTAACGACTAATTCTATCTAGTTGTTTAAGGGACTAGCCTTACAGGCATGCCGGGTGTGGATGTCATTGGCAAGACCAGCATTCATCACCCATTCCTAGCTGTTACAAGAAGATGTAATGGTGTCCCCCTGCACTCTGTAGTCTGTACAACATCTGCATTAAACATCCCCTCCCCTCAAACTTCCCTACCCATAAGGAAAGGTTTGATTTTGGAAGATATGTTTGCACTTTGCGCCTTCAAGTCGATGTGGAAATGAGGTTCCTGTGGCATGAGGTGATCCTTTTCCTGAGGAGATTTGCATGCCAAGTGTGCCTCTGGACTGCAAAGGGGATCAGCAAACTGCATGAAGTCTTTGTACAAAATAACATGCACTTGACTGGTGTCAGACCAGAGGAACTGGGAACGAAGGACTTCATAAAAAGGCAATATCTCAAAGGCTGTAAGCTCCAAAGAAAACATGGACCTTGTAGATTATAAATCCAGACTTATAAGTTATCCTAAATTAGGATAGATTTTGATCAAGAAATAATAAGAAACTGACTCCATTACAGGTTTGTCAGGTACCCATTGGATCCCAGTTCGAGATGTGAATCAATATCTAGATCTTTGCTTTTTGGAGTTTCATCTCAACACAACAAAATGAACTTCACCCAAAAATTCTTGGTCAAATGATTAATAGTCTCAAGCCAAAGCTCTCTTGTTCCATATTTTCTTGATTATCCCATTTTCTACAACCTGTGTAATGTGGGTCAAACAGACGTTGCTGAATGGCAACCAAATGTCAGTCCAAATCACCGGGTTCCCATTTGTATCGAACATCTTCGGTTCTGCCTTTCCGTAGATCTTTCCATAGGTATTAATGAGAAGAAACAATGCTATAAAGATCTGGGTTTTAAAAGTTAAGCAGGAGATCAAAATCTCTGAGGAGGTGAGGGATCTGAAGTCACCCAATCAAATATGATTATGCAATGGATCTATGAGTGAAATGTTGGTGATTGGGTTGTGGTCAGATATTGGTACCCTAGTACTCCCCATTGAAACATTACAGAGAAAGAGGGTACTGCCAGTCACTGACCTAAAGAAAAAATACGTGTCCTGTGCATTCCGTGAAAAGAGACAATGCAGAACAAAGACAACAGCTGGAGGTAGTGATGGGTGGCTACTAAACACCGAGATGCCAGAACATCGACACAGCTTTATTGCAATAAGATTTTCAGGGCCTAACACCATCTCCATGGGGAGGGGATTGGGCAAGAAAGTTTTCTTCTTGTGGAGTAGGTGTTATTGCTGAGGGGTAATTTCCATTCAGCTGGAGGATGGTCCTGAGGTGTCTGTGGTTCAGGAATAGAAGAGGCGTGAACTGTTTCTCAGCGTGGGTTGAGGGCTGTCTTTCCTCCTCATTGACTGAAGAATGAAATACTCCTCTCTAGGTTAAAGGTTAATGGCTCAGTTGGATTATAGTCCAATAGGTTTAGTTGGAAGCACTAGCTTTTGGAGCGCCGCTCCTTCATCAGGCGATTGTAGAGTACACAAATCTAAGGCACAGAATTTATAGCAAATGTTTACAGTGTGATGTAACTGAAATTAAGCATTGAAAAATACCTTGATTTTCTGTTGAGTCTTTCATCTGTTTGAATACCATGATAGTTTCACTTCTTACATGTGTAAATCACAAAACCTTTTTTTTAAAAAGTTGCATTCTCAGCTTAACTATAACAATGGGTGTTAGCTAGACAATACATTGAAGGTGTTAGCCCCCTGTGTTCTCTGTCTATGCCATGATGTTTACATTGATTCTAATCTAAAAAGTGACGAAACATTCGACCTCAGATCTTCGGGTGACCATCCTCCAAAGCGGACTTCGGGACAGGCAGCAACGAAAAGTGGCCGAGCAGAGGCTGATAGCTAAGTTCGGTACCCATAGGGAGGGCCTCAACTGGGACCTTGGATTCATGTCACATTACAGGTGACCACCATTGCACTATACACACACACCGACACTCCTATACACACACACACACAGGCGCTCCTATATACACGCATACACACAGACACACATATACACAGACACAAACACAGACACACACACACCCTTACAGACACACACACTCCCACACTCACACAGGCATCCTCTCAGAGATTTAGACCACTCTACACTCATGCACACACATATACATGCTCTCTCACAGACACACAATCCCCCACCCCAGCCACGCACACACACTCCCACACTCACACATGTACCCCCTCACAGACTTAAGACACTCTACACTCACTACGCACACATATGCACTCCCTCTCACACTCACAACCCCCAACTCAGACAGACACATGCACAGACAGACAAAGACCTACATTTTTTAACTTTGTACACCCCAGTCCAACACCGGCATCTCCAAATCATGAGTACTATCAATATCCTGAAAAGAAAGTCATTTTCTGTTCTGATCTAAAGTTAAGAGGGTCATTAACTCTCTCTGGATCTTTGCTTTCTATTTAAAGTTTTTGTTACACAGAACTTTGAATCCAAATAATGAAAAAAATCATTTCTTCATGTAGATGCCAAATAGAGTCGGAGGGTTCATAGAGTCATACAGCACAGAAACAGACCCTTTGGTCCAACCAGTCCACACCAGCATGTTTCCAAACTAAACTAGACCCACCTGCCTATGCCTGGTCCATATCGATCCAAACCTTTCCTATTCATGAACTTTACTAAATGTCTTTTAAATGTTGTAACTATACCCTAATCCACCACTTCCTCTGGCAGTTCATTCCACATACCAAACATTCTTGGTGTTAAAAATGTTGCCTCTCGTGTCCTTTTTAAATCTTTCTCCTCTGACCTTAAAAATTTGCTCCCTAGTTTGAACTTCCCATCCTAGGAAAAAGACCCTTGTCATTCACCTTATTTATATCCCTCATGCTTTTATAAACCAAAATAAGACCACCTTTCAACCTCCTCCTCTCCAGTGAAAAATGTCCCAGTCTTCCCAGTCTATTTTTATATCTCAAACCCTCCATTCCTGGTAGCATCCTGGTAGATCTTTTCTGCACAGTCTCCAGTTTAATGATATCCTTCCTATAACAGGGTGACCAGAACTGCACACAGTACTCCAGAAGAGACCTCACCAATGTCCTGTACAACTTCAACATGGCATAGGTTTTACACCAGGTTCAATTCCCGCCTCAGGCGACTGACTGTGTGGAGTTTGCACGTTCTCCCCGTGTCTGTGTGGGTTTTCTCCAGGTGCTCCGGTTTCCTCCCACATTCCAAAGATGTGCGGGCCAGGTGAATTGGCCATGCTAAATTGCCCGTAGTGTTAGATAAGGGGTTAATGTAGGGGTATGGGTGGGTTGCGCTTTGACGGGTCGGTGTGGACTTGTTGGGCCGAAGGGCCTGTTTCCACACTGTAAGTAATCTAATCTAATCTAATTTTTATTGTATATAGACTAGACAGTGTGAGAAAAATAGACTTCCTTCCCTTGAGGATATTAGTGAACTAGTTGGATTCTTATTACAATCGAGCAGCACTTTTGCATCCAGAATTCTTTGAATGTTTGGACTAGTGCTCAATGCATTGCAGTGGGTTTTGAACTTGCATTCTCGAGATTAGAAGTTCAAAACATAGCAATTACATGACAGTAACACAAGAATACTTGATTTTTCCAAACAGGCAATTAGGTGGCCATTGTTTTGCATTCCAGAGTTCAGTACTTGTCGACATATTGGAGAAGTAGCACAGATTTAACTTGTACTGTATCGAGTTAAAATTCCTTTGTACTTCTTCCTGTCTTTTGCCTCTTTCTGCCAGTATACTTACCATGTGACCCAAATGCTGTTCTAAGGCAGATAGCACTCATGCTTCTAAGTATAAATCAGAGTCTCATGTCAAACATGGATCACTGATAAAATGTTGAAGGATAGGGTAGCTGAAAATACACTGTACAATGTAAAGGATCACATTTTATTTCCTTTTAGACAATAAAGTGGAAAACACAGGTCAGACTGCAATACAGTGAAAATTACCAGGAGAGTATTTGAAGCTTGAAGAACAAGTGGAATTGTGTGTTGTAGACTTTAGCTACACTAGGTGA